>NW_012267273.1:12846688-12883830 GCF_000151885.1 Dipodomys ordii
GGGGGGGGGGAGAAGGAGTTGTGGGGGAGTTGTTCATTACAAAGCATTTGATTCATCAGAACATTTGGTGAGATTTAAAACCATAGATATGTTTACGAAGTTTCCTGACCTGAAGCCACAAAGCTGGGGTTCTTTATGAAACTCTTCTACATGAGTGTGCTTAGTCTGTATTTCCATGTGACTCTTCTTTCAAAAATCACATGTGGGTGGGAAATGGCCTTGCCTGTCTATGAAATAATTGTTTGGAAGAAATAACCAGATCTAACCCTGACTGGCTCCTGCCTGAAGTCAGCAACAGCTCAAGCATCCCCAGGATGCACATTAGAAAACTCCATGCTCATTTATGTATTGAAAATCACACTCACTTCTAAAGCTCCTGCCTTTCGTGAAGCACTCTAAATGAGTGAGAGGTCTTTAATTACAAAGTGAAAGTATTGTTAAATAGTCTCAAGATCCGGGTTCCACCCACTAACCTGGCCACTTCTGCCACATTACAAAGAAGATGCAAGAAAGGCTGTTTAAGAAGTAATGAGCCTTCATCGCTGAGGAACAGAAGGGAATTCAAGTAGCCAGTTGGAGGCTGAAGGGGATACTTCCCACTTGGAATTTAACCTAAGGGCTCCAGGATCTTATTTCCCAACCTATTGCCCTAGTTCAAGAGAAGAAAAAAAAAATCTAACTTGGAAAGTGGATCTCCTTGAGATTCTTGCAAAATAGCTTAAGCAGCTGCTGCCCACCCTAGCTCAGGTGCAGTCCACCACCACTTTCTTCCCTCCCTTCTTACTTTTGTTGTTGTTGTTGGTGGTGGTGGTGGTGGTCATGGGGCTTAAACTCTGGGCATAGGCGCTGTCCCTGAACTTTTTTTGCTCAAGGCCAGTGCTTTACCACTTTGAACCACAGTGCCACTTCTGGTTTTATGGTGATTAATGACAGACTTTCCTGCTCAGGCTGGCTTTGAACCATGATTCTGAGACCTCAGCCTCCTAAGTAACTAGGATTACAGACATGAGCCACCAGCACCTGTCTTTCCTCCTACTTTTTCTCCTCTATCTCTCTCTCCTTTTGGTTTTGAGATGAGTGTCCTGCTATATAGCTCATGTTAATCTCAAATCTGAGTTTGAGGTCTCAGCTTCCCAAATGCTGGGATTATACCTGGTTAGGTGAGGCCCATTCTTAATGGTTGGTCTATTGCCATGGTTCACATTTTTCATAGAACGGTACTGGTCTGGCTGCATCTGAATAATTTGGGAAACTTGTAACATGGTCTTCCAGACCCACCTGGGAAGAATGCTTAGGTATTAGGTCTTTCAGAGGATGTAAACTTTCCCCTAAAGCCCCTCAAGTGGCTCTGTTGCACAACCAGATTTAGCAATCACTGGTTTTGTAGAATGTAGGCTCAATTCAATAAATCAAAGGCACATGCCTGGATTATCTGATGCTAACAGATACCATGCTCTCAGACAGACACACTGTTAGATGAGAGCTTAGGAATAGTGCTGTCTTTAACTCAGAGGCAAGCACAGAAGATAGTGATTGTCATGTAAGCAAAGCTTCAGCAATTGGTGATCTATTAAAAGGAAACATAACTTTGACAGGCCCAAAGTTCAGAAATGATAGACTCAAAAATCAGTAACTAGGATAAAAAATACTATTTCATAACCTGGAGTGTCTCTTTCTACCACATTTTTTGGATTTTGTTTGTCACCCCTATTTTACAATATTTCCTTGTTTTTATTTTCCAAAACTAGATAGGCAGAGGTTGTAAATAGAATAGGCAAAGGTTATAAACTGCTATGTAACAGCAACTATATATATAGAAACTAGTCTGAAACTATTTGCTTTAGACAAGTTTTTTCCTTTCATCCATCCTACTTTCTTTATTTCTTCCTTCCTTTTCTTCCTTCCTTCCTTTCTTCCTTTTTTCCTTCCTTCCTTCCTCCCTTTCATCTTCATTACTTTTCAAGTGTTAGATATTGTACCTGGATCCTCATGAATGCTAGGCCAAGCACTGTACCTCTGTGCTATATTCTCAGCCCCACAAATTACATTTTTAATGCAAAGTAATTTCAACTTTGTTAAATTGTGAAGTTTAATATAAAACCATGAATTTTGGCCTTTGGTAAACATCCAGTTGGGCTGGAATAAAATAGTCCCCCATTTTCATGAAGCATACCCTCTCCAACCCATCACCATTCTCTATGGATCCTATATTAGTCAGTTTGACCTGTTAGAACAAGAATTCCACAGGCTGAGAACTTATTTCTTGCAATTCTGGAAGGTGTCCCTAAGATCACAGCACTATCCATGCTTGAGTTCTGGTGTAGGCCCTCTTACTTATTTCCTCATATGCTGAGTATAGAGAGAAAGCAAGTTCCTTCTGGCTTGTTCTAAGGATTCTAATCCTATCATGACTGTTTTATGGTCCCCAAGGCCCAACATCTAAATACTATCATACTAGGGGTTATAGTTTCGACCTATGAACCTAGTAGGAGATGAGGGGGTATATTCAATCCATAGCAGTAATCTAGCCCCCAAATCATGGGGTCAGGTGCTATACACCACACCAGTGGTGTAGTTAGTTTCTTCATATCTGACCAACAACATACATTATGTCTCTAGCTTGGTCCTTACTAGCCAACCATCTTGAGTTTTCTGAACACATTCTAAACTCCCCAGCAAAAGATGTAGGTTGACCCAGCTGTGATGATGTCCAATCATTTTGGCTATAGCAATGTTTACGTGGCTCAGGACCCAAGAAGAAATATAGAGAAGGAATGGATGATTGATGGTTCTTACATTCTTGCCATCAACTTTATGGTTGTAACCTATTTCTTATCTGCACATAGATAAGCTGTGACCTGGCCACACACAACTTGCAGAAGAGACACCAGAGCATGGGGATGCAATGTCAGTTAGCGGATAAGTGCACAGATCCAGGTGGGACTTTTATTTTGTTTAGTATTAATGGATGATGCAATAAGTTTCATAGGTTTGGTTTTCTGTCTTATCCTATGCACCTAGAGAAGTGCCTGATCTACAAGCAAGCCCTATGCACATTTTGTGAATGAGTAGCTCACTGAACTAGGCTCTTCACAGGCTGAAGAGCTGTAGTTCTATACTGGAAGTGCCCCCTTGGAATTATTGGAGAGCTTTTAACAGTACAGATTCCTGGCTATATCTCAGACCTACTGAAATAAACTTTCCAACAGTAAGACTAAGGAATCTTCATTTTTAGAAAAACATTCTAGACAATTTTAATGAATAAGGAAAACCTCTAAGATCTTTTCCAATGCCTTAGATTATTTTCTAAAGTTCTCTAAAATAACTAAATAAGTTTGGGGGAGGGAAATAGATGGAGGAAAATTGAAGAGACAGAAACATTAAAAACAAAAGAAACAAAAAATGTGAAGTTTTGCAGGCAAAATTTTTCCAATTTTTAACATTTTAACATTTTCTACTTTTAAACATTTCTAGCTTTAATTGTTTAGCACAAGCTGAATTAGAACAAATTGGGTTTAAAATAACTAGTTTTACTGTGAAGTATCAGCCATTTTATAATCTGTAAATTTTTCACATTCTGGTGGATTTTTTATTAAAGTAATTACCTACATACTCAATTTTAGGCGTTGATTTTTCTCTTGAATCACATTTGTATAGCGTATAACACATTTAATGTAAATAGATGTGAAAGCTAAAAAATTTGTCCCGAGTGAGTTGGCTGCTATTTGTGGGAGAGCACATCTTCAAATGATGGTGATGACTATACTGAGGACATACCAGTCTCATGAGTTTGGAGCACCACCTCATAAAGCTCACTAGTGAAATGAACAAAACAATGTTTTACCCAGTACCTTCTCAGCCAAGCCTGTGAAATGTTAAGTTTTCACTTCCTTTACAATAAATATGTCAGGCAACAATTGCTGAATGTTGGGGTGCTTTATCTCAGCAGTGGTAAACTTTTCTCTACTACCTGAGAGTATAGATACTAGGGCTAGACTGAAAGCTAATGAGACCCTGAGAACTAGAGTCTGCAAAGCTCCAGGATCAAACCCAAAGGTAGTAGGCAGGAACATGACAACAGAAACAATCTGGGGAGATGGCAGTGAAGAAGTACTTTCTAAGGGATCAAAAATAGTGATTCACTGGCAGCTGGTGGCTCTTGCTTGTAATCTTAGCTATTCAGGAGGCTGAGATCTCAGGATCATGGTTCAAAGCCAGCCAGAGCAGGAAAGTTGGTGAGACTCTTACCTGCAATTAACACCGGAAAACTGGAAATAGAGTTGTGGCTTGAAATAGTAGAGCCCTAACCTTGAGCCAAAGAACTCAAGGACAGCATCTAGGCTCTAATTGCAAGCCCCTGACCAACTCAAAAAAAAAAAATAGTGATTCAAGATGTCAGGAATTCCTACTGTCTCCCCTTTTTCTCATATTTTTGTAAACGTGAGCTGCTGCAACCCTATAGTCAGAAAAGGGTCCCACAGTTTAGGGACATCTGTTGAAGCTCCCCTAGATCTGTGGCCATGTGGGCTCTCTGTGGTAATACATTCATCCCCTCAGTGTGTCTGGCTAAGGAACCTCTCATTTTACATTCCATGGGGTGGGAGAATCCTTGTTGCCATTTTTTACTCCATTATCTTCTCTATTGAAGTTGTGTCTTTCTCTTCCTCAGACTTAGGTTTGCTTCCAGCTGGATCCTCCCAGGCCAAGCAAGCTTTTTTGCATCTTGGACAACTTAGTATGTCGCATCTAAGAGGAAAGTCCTAGACTCTTCTCCCCAGTGGTGTGATTTGAGGGAGAGGTCAGAAATCTGTGCATTTAACAAGTACCTCCAGGAAATTATAGTGCAAGTAGTTTATGGGTTGCCTTTGGATCCCCAGAGTATCTCTTACTGCTGAATTCTCAGGTGAATTCCAGGTGCTTTCTTGCATTAAAACAATGGTTTAACAGGATCTGTTGACTACTTTACACTCTCTTTGTTCAGAGGATACTCAGTGCTACACATGTTTACTCATTATTCTTTTGCAGTGCTATATGGAAAAGAATTTGTTTATACTTCTTAAGGCAAAGATCACACAAACAATGAGCAAAGTCAGCAATTTAAATCAAATTTAGGTGACTTTGAGCACAAAATTCTGACTTCTGCTTGTTGCCAAGTTTGAGTAACAGGGACCTAGTTGTGTCCTTATGCCTAAACTAGTGATTCTGGAGAGATGAGAAGGAAGAGGAATGAATCCTTGCATTGCCTTAGCTTGAGAGGGTTTCTAGGCCTGGTTCAGGCAAAGGGAACTTAGGAAAGCCTAGGGTCTCCCTAAGTTGTAGAGACAGGGTAAATAACCTGGAGATGCCCAAGTAGCTAGTTCATATGACAGAATATGAGGAGAGATTCCAGAAAGAGAATCTTCAGGATCTACAGAGAGAAAATACAGATCAGAATACTATTGTGTAAAGGAATGCTCTGAAAGGACGAGAGAGAAATTAGAAGAATTGTGCCTGAATTATAATTTTTTGGCCATACTGACAAAAACTTATAATTTATGGAATATTGGGTAGAGTATTCAAGAAGATCTTGCATCAGTACTGAAAAAATATTTATCCCAGGAGTGAACACTGCCCTGAACCCACTTAACAAACCATAAAAGCAAGAATCAAAAGAATCAAATTGTTTCTGAAGTAACTGCTTTTCAGCATAAAGCTTAAGAAGATTTATTATAATACAGAAATGTCTATTACCCAACAAGATCTAACTTACAATGTCTGGCATCAAATCAAAGATTATTAGAGAAACATACAGGCAAACTGAACAAAAACACATCACTCTGGTGATGTCACATGCCTATAATCCCAGAACTTGAGAGGAAGAGACAGAAGGAGCTTAAGTTTAAAACCAGTCTGGACTATATACAAAGATAATTAATAAATAAACAAATAAACAAAGAATTACATTGAGGAGAATAATTCATCAATTGAAATTGACTGGTCCAACCAGAACTGACACTTTCCTTGAAAAGAGCAAGGGCCAAGGAAATAGGTGCTAACTGCTCCATAGATGTTAGCTATAATTATTATTTCATTTCATTCTCAGAGAAGTTATCTCAAGGAGAATATTATCATCCTTACTAACAAAAAGTAAAACTGAGTCTCAGAATGGTGGTTAGCTTAATCAAGTTCCCAGGAGCTAACATGGAAAGAGGCTAAATGAGTTATTCCTTTACTTATTGGAACATTTACCAGTGAGTTTTAGGCAAAAGATCTTCACATACCTGAGGGGTACTGTTTGCATCTAGGAAGGTTAGGAAAACCTACCATATAGTGCTGGTTGCTATCACCAGTCTGAAGAGAGGGACCAAAAACTCAAAACAGAAATACAGACAATATTTAGCTTAAAGTACTTATTTGTGTTATTTGAAGGGCAGAATAAGAGTCAGTGACTCTAACTCACTACAATGAGACCCATTAGTCAAAACATTGTATATATGATATATATATATATATATATATATATAATGATTTATTTTAATTTACTTTGATCATACACTTGTTTGAAAGTGCCAGATATCCTGGTAAAATTGTATGTCTACTAGTCCCTGTTGGGCTACTGGACATATGCCGAATGGACTACATCTTGGCTTGGATTGTATTGCTCTTGTTACTTTATCCTATTACAAAAAGCATTCCTCTTTATAGCTTGTGACCCACTAAAACCGTCAGGCCTTTCCTATGTGCCACATCTGCTTTCTTATAAGGATGTGATCCTTCTTTGTTCAATAGACTTTACTCTCCATTTTTGGGGGGTGGGGTCCAGTCGTGGGGCCTGAACTCTGGGCCTGGGCGCTGTCCCTCAGCTCCTCAGCTCAAGGCTAGCGCTCTACCACTTGATCCACAGCGCCACTTCCAGCTTTTTTCTTTTTGCTTATGTGGTGCTGAGGAATCGAACCCAGGGCCTCATGCATGCAAGGCAAGCGCTCTGCCACTGAGCCACCTTCCCAGCCCCTTACTCTGCAATTATTTTCTGAAAAAGTAATAAGCAACTAAAATTTCATCATCCCAATTACTGATTAAGATATGAGATGTCTAGAGTTAAGTTCTGTGGGACAATCCTCAACATTATGCCCTTTTGTACATGTCTTTATATTGCCATATCAAATATAAAAATAATAAAAAAAGGAAAAAGGAAAAATCAGAAAAAGCACTTAATTTAAAAAAGACAGGTAATATCAAAAGTTAGAACCTAAGGTGAAGAGTTGAAAGATCCCATTGAAATTTTTCTATAGTATAAATGCAGACAAATAGAAAATTTAAAAATTAAAAAGTTAATCTGTGAAATATAAACATTTTAGAAAGAGAAAACAGAAAAAGAAAGAAGGGATATTATCAACAAAATAATAAAACTTCCAAAACTACAGAAAGAAAGTGATTTCAAAGTTTCTAGGGAGGACAAAAAAAAAAAAAAAAGCTATATTCAAGGGATCAGGAATCAGACTTCTTAATTGCAATGTAGACTTCAAAATTCTAAGGGAACATTATTTCCAATCTATATTACTTTACCTAGCTAAACATGTAACTAAGTTAAATGGTAGACTGAGGACTGGTTAAGATCTAAAAAAAAAATCTTAATGTATTCTTTCTACAGAATTTCCTAGTCAGTGGCAACCAATGAAAACCAGACAGGAGAATGATGGCCCTGGGAGGGACAATTAAAGACACAAACAAACAAGCTGTCAACAACCAAAAATTCCATCAAACTGAGCAATGTGCTGATGTTGGCCATACTGAGAAGAGTATTGTCTTTCAGAAAGTTTGGGAATTAATTAGCTATAATACATGGAAAGCTGAACAAACAGATAAGTACATTACTTAAACACTGGAAAAGAAAAAATTGTTACCTGATGATATAATCACAGTAAATTAAGTGGTTTACAAATAACTTAGTCTATCTAGCAAAACAAACTAAATTCTGATTGTTCAATATCATTCTGAAAGTTGATTTAATAAATAATAGTATGTGGTTAACTCTATCAGTAGAAAGAAAGTGAGGAAGTATTCAGGTGATTGTTGTGGGTGGGAGCAGGTAGTGGGGGTGGTAAGAGAATGAAATATTTTGTTTTCCATAACTAGAAGTAAATAAGTATAGTCTAAAATAGAAACAGAACTGCATGCTGCTGGCTCATGTCTGTAATACTAGCTATTTAGGAGGCTGAGATCTGAAAATCATGGTTCAAAGCCAGCTAGAGCAAGAAAGTCTGTAGGACTCTTATCTCCAATTAACCACCAGAAAACTGGAAGCGGTGCTGTGGCTCAAAGTGGGTAGAGTGCTAGCCTTGAGCAAAAAAGCTCAGAGACAGTACCCAGGCCCTGCGTTCAAAGCCCCAGGACCGACTAAATAAATAAATAATAGAAACAGAAAAAATAACAGGAGAAGTATATTTAGAAATATAGGAGTTAAAAGGAGAGGAAAGAGTCAAAATATTTTTATATACAGTAAGAATTAGAATGAGGGTATATAGATACATTTTTCAATTCTGAAAGTTATAATCCTATTGAATATATACACCCATTTTATTTTGATATACATAAGCAGTTTTTTAAATAACTGAGCAAAACTTTTTAGTGACAGGAGGCAAAATTGTCACTAATTTAGCAGATGAAACACTACAGTGGTCAGTCTTAAGTCTGAGCCATATGGCCATTGGGCCTAATATGGTCAACTGTGAGTTGAATTGTAAGATAAAAGAAAACACATAGTAAAATATAGTACTTGAAATAGATCATTAAAGGCTTTGTCTAAAAGGCAAGGCAAAATTGTAGTCTTTATGATGTTTTTAATACTCTGAAATTGAAGTACACATTATATATGTAAGTACATTTATTTTTCTACTATATGTCTACTTTCCCAGCACATTTTTAAGCATATATTATGCGGAGGCAAAAGGAAAGCACATACTACAGACCAGTAATTTGTCTATACCCAGAATCATCCTAATTCTCCTTCGCAATGACAGACTCTTCATTTTCTCCTTTTCACAATTCAAAGGCTCATTTACTCAAAATATTATTTTGATGCAGTTTTATTGAATAAAGCCCCTATAATTATTGCTACTTTGAATTTGTACTGTAATGGGGAGGGGCAGTGAGACCACTCAGTCCACAGTGAAAATGTAAAAGATTTTATTAAGCGAAAGTGATGACGTGCCAGGACTGCACCTGGAGTTGGGCTCCCAGGAAACTGCTGGGAGTGCCAGCCCATATGAGCTTTTCAGCATTTTGGGTTGGGGGGGGAGGACACAGGGAGGCTTGGTGTTGGGTTTAGCCAATGATTGTTACAAGAAATGTGCACCTTAAGTTTAAATTTCCCGCCAAGGTTTTGCTTGTGGGAAACAGGGGAATAGAACAAAGGGTGGTGATGGTCTGCTGGGTTAGGGCTGGCATTGCTCAGAAAACAGCAGAAGCAGAGTTACAGAGTTACAGGGTTAGGGAGTTACCGAGTTACAATTACAGTTACTAGCTAAAGTAATGAGTTACCAGGGAAGTCTTATCCACAGCACACTTACATTTATATCTTAAAATCATTCATTATCCATTTTATACAACCCAAGTCAAATATCATATTCCATCTTTATGTCCTCCACCATACCAATACACTCCCTTCCCCAGAAAACAACAACAACAACAAAAAAAATAACCCAACTTTGCTGGGCACCAGTGGCTAATGCCTATAATTCTAGCTGCTCATGAGACTGAGATCAGATGAGGCTTGCAATTCAAAGCCAGCCCAGGTGTGGAGCTTGAACTCAGGTCCTGATCATTGGTCTCTTTCTGAGCTGTCTTACTCAAGACTAGTGATCTACCACTTTGAGCCATAGCTCCACTTCCAGTTTTCTGGAAATGAGTCTCACTGACTTTCCTGCCCCACTTGGCTTTGAAATGCAAGCCTCAAATCTCAGCCTCCTAAGTAGCTAGGATTACAGACATGAGCCACTGGTATACAGCTTTCCTGAGACTCTTATCTCCAATTAGTCATCAAAAATCTAGAAGTGGAGTGGTAGAGCTGTGGCTCAAGTAGCAGACTACCCTTGAGCAAGAAAGCTCAGAGACAGTACCCAGGCCCTAAACTCAAGCCCAAGGACAGAAACGATGACAACCAGGAAGAAGACCACGACAACAACTACAACAAAAAAAAAACACTTTTAAGAAGCGCCCCGCCCCCCCCCCCCCCCCCCCCCACACACACCAAAACAACAGCAGCAGCAGCAGCACCAAACTCCTTTTGTTAGGGCACTGGGAACCTTTTGTTTGTCAAACTTTCAGATTCTCCCTAGCATCTGTGCTTGCAGTCAGCTGCAGCTAGTGGACTATTGGGCCATTTCCAGGTCAGATTATGTTTAAATGACTGCTGTCTTCAAGCCCCTGACACCATCACCATCAACACTATGAGCAGGGCATTCTTGTCTTCTTAAAAATATACAAGAGCAAATGCCAAGCTTGCAGTCACACTGCATATGTACCAAATAGCAATTTCCAACAAACCAAGTTCTCCCTTCGTGTTTATCTTGGTCCTGTCAGCAGGTAGGTTTTTATCTCAGTTCTGAGACCCCCTTAAGACATCATTGTACAGCAATGGACCAAGTTTGGCTTGAGCTTAGTTAAGAGGTACCGAATGGAGCTGAACAGCAGGGAAGCCAATGAGCTGTGAGATGATTGAGGCTGCCAGAAGATGGCAGGGGAGCAGAGGGAGATATAGTGAGCAATTTGACTCTTGTCTCTTCAGTTTCTTTGTAGCCAGTGTTGCATTAGGACAGCTTTTTTAGAAAGCTTTTACAACCAGGAAAGGAAAGATTCATTGTTCCCTTATATGTGAATGAGCACCTGTTGTAGCTGGCCTGCCTTCTCCTCTCAATCATGCCAGTGAGAATGGAGCTGAAAGGCTTTCATGATCAACAGAGCCTTGTGCGAGGATGCTTAAAAGTGTTTCTCTATCCATCTTGCAAAACCAAGTGCTGAGATCCAATTCATTCCCCTTAGGCATCCCTCTTCCTTCTGGATAAGTTCTTCAAGGACAGTAAAAGGTCACATACAACTTGGCATTTGACGCAGTGTCCAATTAAGTACCTAGCTTACAACTAGCACATGGTGTATGTGTGGTTAATGAATAAATGAAGAAGCTGCTGTGGTTTGAACATGGCTTGTCCCTTCCAAACCTTATGTTGATTGGAGCCAGGCGCCAGTGGTTCACACCTGTAATCCTAGCTACTCAGGAGGCTCAGATCTGAGTATCATGGTTCAAAGCCAGCACAAGCAGGAAAGTCCATGGAACTCTTAGCTCAAATAAACCAGCAGAAAACCAGAAGTGGCGCTGCGGCTCAAGTGGTAGAATGCTTGCCTTGAGCTGAAGAGCTCAGGACAGTGTCCAGACCCCAGAGTTCGAGCCTCATGATAAACAACAACAAAAAAGCTGTATCCAACAATAAATTCTCTTCCCAACTGAGGTTTTTAAACCAAAAATAGAGTTTATGAGACATATCTGAACTACACAATACATCTGATTAGGACAAGCTTTGGTTCT
The DNA here is from genome assembly GCF_000151885.1 of Dipodomys ordii. Classification (NCBI taxonomy): domain Eukaryota; kingdom Metazoa; phylum Chordata; class Mammalia; order Rodentia; family Heteromyidae; genus Dipodomys; species Dipodomys ordii. The sequence continues at coordinate 12,858,249 of NW_012267273.1, forward strand.
TTTATCTTTACAGGGTATTCTCATTTTCCTAAACAAGAAATAAGGACACATACAAGCTGTTCCTCTGCCTAGAATGCCAAGCTCAATCCCCTGATGTACCTAGTAGACTGTTATTCATCCTTTCAAGGAAGCCTGCATACCATCTCCTGCCTCTTAATTAAAAAAGATTAGTCACTGCCCTTTACATCTCTGTAGCTGGAATTTATTTATAACATTATACATATGCCACCAAATAGTAATATTTATTTTGTAGGATGTTTGAGGGCAGAGGATTATGGCATATTTATCTTTAGGTACCTGTGAACTAATTTAGGGATGGACACAACAGTCAGTAAATTCTGATTGGGAATTGAGTGATAATGTCTCTTTGTAAATTGAATTATATGAAGCCATGAAAAGACATCACATGTTTTCGTATTTAATTATACATTTAACAAATTGTCTTTATTAAAAAGATAAAATTACATGGAAACACAGTGTCCTAGAATATCCTAGACATATGGCCATATGATTTCAAAGCTACTTTAATACCAACAGCTTAGATTTATCTGATTTGACAAAGTGAGGTGCTCATTGGCATTTGAAAGAAATGTCAAACAAAACCACAAGAGGAGTGAAGTTGTTTAAATTAATTTCAGTTGCCAAAAGGAAATGATTCACTTTCAAATGATTTGTTCTGCCTTTGATATTGTTTTTCTAGCATAGATATGGTCTTGTGTCTTCTAGTAATTGGTTTAATACCTTTGGGTGCTATTTGGCCTCTATTCACAGAACTACTGCACAACTCACTTTTAAAGAAAGCATTTACTATAAGTACTTCCTAATTAAAGAACTAGATTTTCCTAAAGGTTAAATTAGGTTCTTAAGAGGAACTCAGAGGACTATAAGAACAGACTTACTTCAAAAGTAGATAAGTATAATTTTATACTTAAACCAAGCAGATAATGAGAGGATGGGGATGGAGGTGAAAACTCAATCTTTTTCTAAACTGGGAGACTAATACCTGCACTATTAGTTCATTTGTTCATTCACCAAATTTATATTGAGGCTTACCTAAAACATTACCATGGTTATCACCCATCAGGATCTCCCTAAAATGGAAGGATCCCTAACAGCTTGAAAACTTAGTCTTTAAGCCCTCTATGCTTTAACTCCTTTTGGTGATGATGAGTCTAGCATCAATTTTAACTTGATCCAGTTGAACTAGATTAACTGTCATTATTCCCCTAATTGTATATACCACAGCAAGTAAAATTTAGTTTACCAAGAAGCTCATTTATTTTCAAGATATGTGTGTGTGTGTAACTTTCAAATCTGTATATATTTGTATATGTTTGTATTAAGTAATTAAATAGGTGGGTTTGATTAAGTAGCAGATAAAGAGAACAACACCCAGTATTAAGGCAGGAAGAGAAGTTTATTTTACAGCTTGCCCCAAGCCGTGCATGGTGAAGACAACATGGCCAAAAGGCCAAGGTACCTCCTGGGTTTAAGTAGGGAAGGGGAGGGAGAAGGTGCAGCCAGGTGAGGGAAGGTGTGGCCACACTAGATGCAGTTGTGACCTCAAGGCCTGCCCTCCGAGGAGTGGGGGGAGGGGCAGGTGTGCCAGTTACCTAGATGACCCATGTACTGGCTGAGACTTAGTCAAGAGGTGGGGAGGAGTCTGCTTTTACAGTTTGATATTGAGCAATACTCTGACAAAAATAAGCAATTATGTACCTAGAATTTGGCTTCTTCTGACTTTGATTCTCTGTTTTGAAGACCCTCTGAAGCAGACAGTGTTTATTAGGATCAACAAGTCATTGGGTAGAAAAAACAACAACAAATAAGCATTAGTTGTGTGCCTATTATGTATGCAAGGAAATAAGTAGGCCTGAAAGAGTGAAGTGTGCACATAAGAAGATAACAGTAGAGAAACATGCAAGACCCTCAATTCTAGCATCCAAGCTTCTCTCCCTAACTGTAAATTTAGTTGAGAAAACAGGAAAACAGAAGGAGAACTTGATAAACTTGGGCAAGGTTGGGATTTAACAGAGGGGTAGCAGAGGAAAGGGCACAATATGGGTAACAACAAAGAGAATAGAATGTGAACAGTGTTAGAAAATAATAAATAAACCACTTTGCTATAGATCAGAGCAGAAGTTACAAACTGGAACCTGACATCTGGTTTGTGGCAGTAAAAAATGTACTAATTTGGCCTGATTTTACTTTTATCATTTAAAAGCTGGTAGAATTCATATTAAATTTTGGATTATTATTATTTAAAAAAACTTGGAAAGTCTGGTTGTAATGACCTGTGTTCTTAGAAGGCAATAATCCCTTAAATCCCTTTAGACCAGAATGAGTGTTCCACTTTGATGCAATCCTTACCTGGCCCATTTGTTCATTTACTTTCTCTGCTAACATTTATGAGTATTTAATTAATCAGCTTTTGATAGGTTTGAAGTCACATACACTCCCCAATTTCTGATGCTTGAGACTACCAATTACAAAGCTTTATTTCTCATTCTTATCACGTGATCATCCATAGTCAGGTGGCTATGATCCATCTGTCTTCATTCTGGGACCCAGGCAGAAAGAGATGTAGCATCTTTGTGACAGGGAGTGAAGAAGCCGGGGGTAAGGGAGGGGTTGACACTAGCATTACCATGAGAATGGCTTTTAAATCTTTGCTCAGACATGGTTCATGAAATTTCAAGAACACATTTGGTCGAAGCTTGTCACATACCAACCCTGATATCAATGGTTTGGGAAAAAAAATAAATTCTCCCGGTGACAACACATTTTAGAGTACAGTAAGAGTGTGAATCAGAGGGATACCTGCTACAAGGTTCCATGACTGACAGCAAGTTTCGTATGCACATAAAGCAAAGGAGAAACCCCAAGCAAAGCATTGGGAATAGGAAGGTCTGGGAAACAGGGTCTTTAGCTACACCCTTCTAAGAAGCATGCAACTGAACTTGGCACAAGCTGATAGAGGGGGAGAAAGGGGTTGGAACAGAACACTTTGTCACCTTGGAAACAACCAAAAAGGCAGAGTGTAAAGCTGTAAGAAATCCCTGTCTGTTCTCTCAAAGGTGACTCAGGCTAAGCAGTGGGGTGGGATATCCTGCCACTCAAGTACCCTGGATCCTGGATATTATGTAGTCAAGCAGGTTACTCCAGGAAGAAAAAAAAGGTGTTTGGCCCGTATAGCCACAGCTCACTACAGAATATGTACCTCCTTGTCTTTTGTATTCATAGATAACTCTGTCAACAGAGGAGAGTGTGACCTGTTCTGAACCTCTGACCTACACTGGTGACAGTACAGCCCCTCTGCTGTGTAGCTGTTCTTCACAAGTCTCTTTGTTGGCAGTGGATGGATGTGCATCCAGAACTTTTACCCTGAACAAGCTATAACCATCTGATGGATTTCACTGTCATTCAGAAATATCATTTTTGTGTCATTGATAGTTACCAATTTTATCTTGACTTTTTATGCTACTTTGTATACAAATCACACTAGTAAATTTCTTCAAGAAACTGGATTTGCTTCCAACAGAGGTAGAGATTCCATATTAACTAAACAACTGGTCACAATTACTGGTTAGCCTGGAGGACTGATGAGATGTCTCATATTGTATTGACACCAGACTGACACTATCCAAAAAGCTCTTGGCCTTTCAATATTCATAGACTTTCCAGAGATGGTTATCAGCTAGATACCATGACATTGCTAAAGCCAGTCCTGTCTTTACCTCATCTTTGTAATATATAGACTCCATAGCATTGTTTGCCTGAGGCTATTTATATATTTTTTTAAGTTGTAGCAAATTTTCTTTGTATCTTGTTGAAAAAACATCTAATTTGTTGCAGATTAAACATTATTAAGCTTAAAACTTCATGATCAATTCAAGTTTCTCTGAATGATAAGTTTTAAAGTATTACCATTCTCCATGTAATAATGGTTTCATAGCAATGACAATAGATGGAAGGAAACCTAAGCAGTGATCTCAGCTTGACTACTTCGGTGATCACAGATGAGCCATTTATTCATTAGTAGAAAGAGTAGAACAGAATAGTAAAAGGATTGTAAACATTTGACAGATATACTATTAGTCCTAAGTCATTTGTCATGATATGATTAATCATCATAGCTCTGATTATTATGGATTCTGGAACAATCCTTTTCAATATAGAATTATAGGAAGCCACAACCAATCACTAAAGTTGGCACTGAAGTTGAAATCTATGTATGAGATGAAGTCTTAATATATGGAAATCATGTGGGAAAGTGCTTTGCAAGCTCTTGTATGTTGCACAAATTTAAAGTGTTAATTTTGTTATTATTATTACATTAGTGACAATGTTACAGATAAGTGTGTACAGATTTATTCAGACTAGATGGGGTACTAATGGTAATATATATCTCGCCAATACCACCTGCAATTGTTATTCTAAAAGCATGTGTGAAGAGACTTAGCATTTGACATTTTAAAAGAAACACAATGCATCAGAGTCATTTACTTTGGAGTGTGAACTCGGGACCTCATGCTTTATGTTTTCCTATTAGAGCTAAACCTCAGTCTCAACATTTTAAATATAAGCATATACTAGGAAAGCAACTTCAAAATACAAGTAAGGCTCACTTTGGACATGTTAAAGAGCTCTGATAGACGAAGTACTGACTTGAAGCTTGGCTTTTACCTTTCAATGTGTCTATGTTGACTAGCCACTCAACCTCTCTAAACCTGATTCATAGCATTTGTTCTATAAATGTTAGTTCCTAAGGCAGAAAAATTAGTTTATGACAAGCACAGTAAGACTTTTGATTCACTTTCTCTTTTATCAGAAGATTGATAAACCTTAAGGGTCAGAAACATTTTCCGTCTGAAACAATATTTTTTAGTGTGAGATGAGTGCCTACACTTACTTAAACCACTATCTTCCTTCAAAACAAATTTAAGAGCTGGAGTCCAAGCTCTCCTTCTGTGAAAATTGCCTTCCTTACCAAAGGAGAATGTGTGCTTGAATGTTCTCTCTTTCTTTCTCTCTCTGCCTCCCTTCTCTCTTTCTCTGTCCTACAGATTGAACTCACTATGTGAAATGCTCTACCACCTGTTTAAAGGTGCTCACACCTTTTAGCAGTGGTTATTTTCAAGGTAGGGTCTTGCTGTACACCCAGGCAGAACTGGACTGCAATCCCATGTTGCTAGAGATGTACTTGTGCTTCCCTGTGTTAGTGGGGATGACAGGCATATTGTTGCTGCTCCCAGGCATTGTGCTTTCCCATAGTTGTAATAACAGGTGCATGTTGCCACACCTGGCTTATAACAAACATTTTCAAGGGAGCATTAACTTAAAAACTGCTAATGTTGATATTTATCAAAGGAAAAGATACTATGACTCAAACTAATTCTCTGTGATAACTTCTGAAATGGTCATATTCTACGCATTTAATACTTCATAATGTAGATGAAATGTTTGCACATCCCTCAGGGAATGTATATGCGACACATTTCAGAGTGATCTATGTCGCAGTTCTGAGCACCTCAATCAGAAGATTTCCAATACTCAACTGAATACTTCTATTTCCACTTACAAAGATTAGGATTTCTTCTGAAAGGAGGACTTTAGAAGATTACTGCTACTCCCATCATTATTTTTTTTATCAGATTTACCTCCTCTATGGCAAATTTACTGCCTTTACTTTCTGATGGTGTGATGGTGCTTCATATTTGATAGAAATCATATATTGAATCTGATCTTTCATCAAGCTAGTGATATAAAGTATGATATTTTCTGGGTGATGGGCTGTAGTAGTGAGCCCCAGTTCTCAGTCAGACACATGGTATTCCTGTGTCTCAGATCCAAACCATCTCAATGCAAGGATCATTCACATCTAACTTATCTAGGAACTCATCCAGAGACTTTCCAGACACTTGGAAAAAGATAAACTGTCAGAATCACCTGGTAACAGGCCCACTGTCTATGAATCCTAAAGGGACTGCCATCAGATCCTGGTCCATAGCCCAAGGAAACAGTGCAGTCTGTCTAAGGACCAGAGAGTACCCACACTCGTTTGGAGCTCCTAGGAAGAAGCCTGCTAACTGTGTTCTCTACTATAGGCCCAGTATTGTCCTCATGAGCCAGGAGCAATTCCTCTTGATTGTATTCCCAGAGGTGATACTTTTAGCCTAAAAAGCCTAATAGGAGAAATTTTCAACTTCCTGACAACAGCCTTTAAAGACTGAAAGAGGAAGTACTCATTCAAATGCATAGACATCAATGATAACATGGATAATGAAGTCGAGGACAACCACACATTTACAGTCAATTTATAGGAAGGGTGCCAGCGATACACAAGAAAAGTTGACAGATTCATCCATAAATGGTATTGGGGAAACTGGTTATCTACAAGCACAATAAACCACTCAGAAAACCGGAAGTGGCACTCTGGCTCAGTGGTAGAGTGCTGGCCTTGAGCTGAAGAGCCTGGGGACAGCACCCAGGCCCAGAGTTTAAGACCCACTACCAACCAAAAAAATTTTTTAAAAAAGACAAAAGATAACAAATATTTACCATGGTGTGAAAAAAAGGAAACCCGTATGCATTGTTGATAGGAATGTATATGAATATAACTATTACTGAAAACAGTGTGGATGTTCCTCATAAAACTGAAAATAGAATTACCCTACAATCTTAACAACCTTACTTCATTTTATCTATTTAAAAGATGTGAAATCATAAAACTGAAAGACATCTGCATTCGTGTGTTAATTGTACATGATCCATACAACATGGAAGCAATCTGAGTATCCATCATCAAATGAATAGATGAAGAATATGTAGTGCATAAATATATGTGGTGTGTTACTTTTCAGCCTTTAAAAGAGGAGGCAATCCTGTTATTTGTAACTTGGATGAACCTGAAGACACTGTGCTAAATAAAATAAGCCAGGAATAAAAAGACAAGTATTGCATCACTTCACTTATATGTAGAATCTGAAAATGCTGAACTCATATAAGTAGAATACCAGAGGCTGAGCAGGGGTGGTAGATGGGGAAAATGGAGATGTTGATCACAGTATTCAAGATTTCAGCTACATACAGGAAGCATAAGATTTTAATGATCTATTGTACAGAATGATGATAAATAACAAAACATTGTATATTTTAAATCGGCAAAAGGAGTAGGTTTTGTTTTACTAAAATAAAATGATCAGTATGTAAAGTGATAGATTTATTAGTTTGATCTAATCATTTCTCATTATACACATGTTAAAAACATGACATTTTACCCCATACATACACAAAAGTATCAATCAAAAATAAACATGATTTTTAAAAGAATTCAGAACAAAACCTTACAACTGATTTATGACATTTGACTTAATGGGTAACAGTGTCATTTCAGGGTAGTAGATAAAGTATATTTTTTTCAATAAGTAGAACTGGGTCTGTTGATGTCTATCCATATAAGAAAAAAAGAATGTTGACCATATTCAGTTCCAGAGAAACATTTGCTGTTAATCTGTTAATCTGGAAAAAGTAATGTTGGAATACATATTGTGAAATGATAGAAGTTCCCCTAGACAACAAGCACTGATAAGTCTATAGTGACCAATAATCATTTTGATTTGCCTGGGACTGTCTTTATCATTGATATCCTTTCTCCTGGGAGACCTGGGGTAGTCACCTATCTTATAAAATACAGTGGACAATACTAAAACTAAATATCTCTGTGCATCAAAAGACATTAACATGCTAGAGGTAGAGAAAGTGGTGAAGGTGACTGAATATAAAATGTACATATAAAAAGTATATACATGCCCATATTCTGGTAGCTCATTCCTGCAGTACTATCTTGTCATAAGGCTAGGATCTGAGGATCAGGGATTAAAGCCAACCTGGATAGGAAAATCCATGATACTCTAACCCCCAATAAATTAAACAAAATAGTATGGTTCAAGTGGTAGAGAGAAAGCCTAGAGGGAAAAAAATAAAAGGTCAAGGACAGTTCCAAGATAGGAACAAAAGAAAGTGTATACATTATATACCTAGGATGACATTTTCATATGTGTTTATAATGTATACTATTCAGTATGTCACCCTCCCTTCTCCATGATGTAAAATAGTTTGAACATGGGGGAAGGGAGGAATTCAGGAGGTGGGGAGGGAAAGGATGGTAGGGGAAAAACAAAGGAGGAGGTAACAATGCTCGATAGGAAATGTAATCATTACCTTATGTAGCTGTAACCACTTTGTAACCACAGTATTTTTACAATAAAAATATATACAAAATGTTTCATTTTTTATGTTCATACATGCAAACAATTAATATTGACCATGTTTATTCTTTGTTCTGTCAAAGTACTATAGAAACATTTATAAAAACAATGCAATGAAATAGGCTAAAATTATTTTTAGGAAGGAGAGTAGATAAGGAAGAATGATTGAGTGAGGTCAATGAAGTAAATTATATTCTTTTTTTTGGGGGGGGGTCCGGTTGTGGGGCCTGAACTTTGGGCCTGGGCGCTGTCCCTCAGCTCTTCAGCTCAAGGCTGGCACTCTACCAGTTGAGCCACAGCACCACTTCCGGCTTTTTTCTTTTTGCTTATGTGGTGCTGAGGAATCGAACCCAGGGCCTCAGGCATGCAAGGCAAGCACTCTACCACTGAGCCACCTTCCCAGCCCTAAATTATATTCTTATATCAAAATGTCACCATGAAACTCCCCTATACAACTGAAATATGTTAATAAAAAATATTTGTATTTAAAAAAGAAAAAAAAGACATTACCATGAGAGTGCAAGCAATCCACTGGATGGCAGGAGATACTTACAATTTGTAGCCAACGCAGAGAGTTCATATATAATACATTCTTAATCATCAGTAAGACAATACTATAGCAAAATGAGCAAAAGCCTTGAACAGGCAATCACAAAACAGTCAACAGGCAGATGCAAATTCAAAGTCTCCTTTACACATGCTCCCTGGGAACTTCAAACACAGGTCTTTGAGACTGTAAGAATCTAAACGGAGTCAAGATGAAGATTCCCATTTCAGACATACCATGAGGTATTACCAAAGAGCTCATAATAGAATTGTTTTGTAGCAATGTTGAACATTATTTTTTGACTGGTTTACATAATTACGAATAAGTTATTTAGAAGACTATATGGAGTGTATGGCATGATTAGTCTTCATTCTCCGTCAATTTTTTCTATCTTCATCAAGAGGTTTTTAGAGAGTGAGATCTGCATACGATGGGTTCCTGCAGTGGGCATATGGTATATGCATAATGATGTCCTAGCTCTCCTTGTCTGTATTGCATGTGGTTTGAAATTAGACTTAAACTTATCAACTGGAGTTAACATGAGAGCTGATGGAGAAGGAAGGTAGTCTAGAGCCTCTGGAATGCTTTTCCACAAAAGCTTTACTTAGATAGTTATGTCTTGGAGAGGAGCTCCCCCACCACCCAATTATACCGTGCCTACAATTTTCCTACCTAAGACTCCTGCTTAGCTAGGATTATAAACACATATATACACTCTGGCTGTTGGTTGAGATGATCATCTCATTAACTTTGTTCCTGATCTGGCCTTAAACAATAAACCTCCTGACCTCTGTGGCCTGAATATCTAGAATTACATGAGTCTTCATGCCTTGCTCAAGGCTATTTCTTTAAAAAATAATTATAGCTACCAGGTATGGTAGCTCATGCTTATCATCCTCCCCAGAAGCAAAACAGAAAGATCATTTCCAAAGCTAGCTCTGGTAAAGTTAGTGAGGACTTATCTCAACAACAATAAAAGCCAAAAGGGCTAGGGATGTGGCTTAAGTGGTAGAGCATTCATCCAGCATGTGTGAGGCCTTAAGTTCAATCAGTAGTATCACAAAAATAAATAAACAAAAACCCACTAATTTTTAAAAATTTCTTCATACAATGCTGGGATTTTTTTCAAATCATATTTTTATTATCTACAAGTAGTTTAACAAAGAAGCTATAATACAACAAATCAATGCATCTTGATCAATGTTATCCTTTTCATTATTCTCACCTATCCCTCCCAACTCAACCATTCCCCTTAATTGTCTTAATTTCATAGGATATGCATTGAATATGATTACTGCACTCTTCATTTCCTTTCCTCTCTTCATCCATCTACACTTCTCCCCTTGACCTCCCACACATACCTTTCAAGTGCCAGTTTTCTGCTATTCATTTTGTTGGACTGTGAATGAGTTTTTCTAAGGAATTATACCATTTGCATTCTCTCCTGAAAATACCATACCTCAGTTAATACAATGTGTACACTTGCCTACAAACAAGTATGCAAGCCGGGCACGCTAGTGGTTCACGCCTGTAATCCTAGCTACTCAGGAGGATGAGATCTGAGGATTGCGGTTCAAAGCCAGCCTGGGCAGGAAAAGTCCGTGAAACTCTTATCTCCAATAAACCAGCAGAAAAAAACAGAAGTGGCGCTGTAGCTCAAGTGGTAGAGCCCTAGCCTTGAGCTGAAGAGCTGAGGGACAGCGCTCAGGCCCAGAGTTCAAGTCCCACAACAGACAAAAACAAAACAAACAAGTATGCAACATATATATATATATACAAATGTACAAATGTATCTGCAAATGTACATTTGTAAATTATTGTTAGCTTCCACATATGACACAAATGTGTCCTTTGTCTCTCTGGACCTGACACTTTCCAACATTTCTTTGCAAATGATGTAACATCATTCTTCCTCATGGATAAGTAAAATTGTACTTTGTATATATACTACCTTTTCTTGATCCATTCATCCATTAAGGGAATTCTGGGATTCTTTTTAACAACTTAAGAATCCCAAAATACATATTATGGCACTTGATGTCTTATCTAAATCCCAAACCAGATTCTAGTTGTGTTTACTGATCCCACCAGCTGGCAGCACTACAAATCTGTGTTCCTTGGTATGCAGCTAGGAGGTGCTTATGAACAAGTATGGAGTGGGTACCTAGAGAGAGAGGGAAGAATTAAGAGTTAAGAATTGTATCTATTTCCTAGCCAGACCTGAAGGGAGAGAAGGGATGATTCACAGAGGAAGCAGCAGTTTTCTTAAAGTACTGCTAGGACTCCAGGGCACAGAGAGTTGTTTTTCTGGTTCAGGGAATGAAATTCAACATAGCTATGGAGTGAGGCACACTCTTTCCATTTCAGCTGAATACTCAGCATGCCACAACTACAGAGGACCCAGCACTCTTTGGCATGTGAAGGGAAGACATCCTTCTCTGATTGGCAGAAACAGCAGGTGGCTCTGTACAGGACGGTCTTCAATAGGACATACTGATGTCCCCGAGGTATTAGCAGGAAATGTTGGCTTAATGAAAGTTTGAGTCACTATGTCTCTCAAAATGACTTGAGACATCTGGAGTAGTTGATACCAATATGGTTTACATTATAAATGGAAGAAAGATACTTCAATTATAATATATAATGCTTTAACTTGTTTTACATTATTAGGAAACATGTTATTTTCATGTAAATCAATTTTTCAAATAACTGAAAGCCTTTTAAGATTTAAAATATTTTAATCTTTTCAATTGAAAGCCTGCCAAAATACACTATATATTTATCACTACCTTTTTTTTGTTGTTTTTTTTTTTGTCGGTTGTGGGGCCTGAACTCTGGTCCTGGGCGCTGTCCCTCAGCTCTTCAGCTCAAGGCTAGAGCTCTACCACTTGAGCCACAGTGCCACTTCCAGCTTTTTGTGTTTATGTGGTGCTGAGGAATGGAACCCAGGGCCTCATGCATGCAAGGCAAGCACTGTACGACTGAGCCACCTTCCCAGCCCCACTACCTTCTTAAACAAAGGAAAAAATTAAATTTAGTTGTTCTTGGATATTTCCAAGTTATAGTAATTACTTTTTGAACTATGAGAGGGCAAGGTTCTCAGGATCTGATGCTACACCTAGCTAGGGCTGGTCTCTACTAAAACGAATGTTCTCTCTGAGGTTCAGTGCTCATTTTAAAAAGCAGTTTCTCTCTTATATTGTTATTAGAATGCAAATAGACAAAAAAAAGAGCTTTACCTTCATTATGCTTTTAATTTGATATTTGTTCTACTTTGGATTTAGAAATTACATATTTTGTGAAAATTCTGGCCAAAACAAAAAAATCAAAAAGCAAAAAAAGCGGGGTTTCTGCCTTTTGCCAAGAGGACTAGAAGGGGTTGCCTGGGAACTAAGTGCAAGTCTTTAAGAGATATTTTGTATATTTAGAAGTATTTTAAATTAAATTTTTGTCTTGGCTGAGTTCCTCCAAATTGATGTTCCTGGATGGGGGACTTTCAGAGAAGCAATTTTTAGTATACATATAATTGGGATGCTGGGGACAGGGGAAGAGATGATTATAGCCCTCTGTCTTGCTCCCATCAATATTATCCTATTCATTTTATGGAAATTGTAGTTAATATTCTGAATTAATTAGATTGTATAATCAGGTTCAAAAGCGTAATGTGCTGGTGCATAAAATTTAATAATGCATAAAACTTGTTATGGAAATGTAAAGTTTTAGGACCTGGATGGAACACAAGCATGAATTTTATATGAAGAAATGAAACAAAATAGTTTTGTTAGAGTAATTTGCTTTATTACAAAGGAAAATATCCACAGCATCATCTAAATACTATATCATTCATCACATACAATACTTCCCAGCAAACTAATTTAAGGTTGAATTCCAGACTCAATAAATATCAAGAGTATGTGACTGTCACTCCTTTGATTGCTTTCCTTTGAAAGATCAGTAAGCATAGTAAAACTAGGTTCCTAAAATAAGCATTATCATATACAAAGAAGACTGGAAATCATAAATGATGTGAGTAACTTCCCTTGATTATGACAGGAAGCCTGAATATGTAATCTTTGTAGCGAATAAACATCTTCAATTTCTAGTATTATATCATCCAATTCCAGGAAAACATTATCATAATATGAAATAAATGAGAAAGTAAATAGCAATCAGAACTATCTGGCAATGAGAAATACTAGGTTTTCTCTCTCCTGAGTTAGAGCAGTCCGCCTTTGTAAGAAAAGCTGATGTCAGTGGTCCTGAATTCAAATTTCAGTGGCTAAATGACTTCAGAAAAGTTACTAAATTTCTCTGAACCTTTGTCCCTCTGATCATCATACTTTAGACATGATGTGTCCTTTCAAGGTCAGTGTATGACTAAAATGAGGGTAAGTACATGTAGATTTTCCTCCATTTTACATCCTTCTATTTTGGAACAGTAGTCCTATACATAGTCTATTGGTCCTTGCTTCCAATCATGGAATCATGAGTCACTTTTCTTTTTCTTTTTTTCCTTCTTTCTTTCTTCTCTCCCTTCTTGCCTTCCTTCTTCCTTCTCTCTTTCCCTCCCCTCCCCTCTTTGCCTCTGAGATGAGGGGTCTTGCTATGTTTCTTAGGCTGGCCTCCTGTGAAGCTGAGATTACAGGTATATTCCACCATGCTGGCTTTATAGGTCCTCCTAGCCACCCAATCAGAAATCAAGTGGTTTTCCAGGAATGACAGGACCTCACCTCCTGGCTCTGAACAAATCTCCAGCCCTCAGATGTATTAGTAGTTAAGAGTCAGAAATATCTGGCTCCCAACACCTGCCTGGTCTTTGGAATGTGTTCTTACTCCACACTGAAAACGCTCAATAGACTCAAAGTGTTTTGATGGGAGGAGTTGAAATTATATTCCCTAGAAATGATATCCATGGTACTGAAGTGAAATAGAAAATGAAACCTCAATATATAACAGATTTCTTCCTATTGATGTTTGTGCTGACTTGGGTGGCTCTTGTGTCACTTGACAGTGACAATCTTGCAGCCACTCATGTAGGATTCAGTATTTCTGGAAGTGACCCTACCAGTACTCACACTGTGAACCCCATTTTATAGGGAAGGATTCTGAAGCACATGATACTTGTGTCCTTTGAACGAGACTTATGAGAGGCACCATTAGGTATGGCTGATGTTAGAATTCACAGCTATTACCATTATTCTATTTTCTTCTCAAGATTCTTTACTCATGGCATCCTCATTTTACATCCCTTAGTCAACTTGTGTTCTTCCCCAAGTAATGCCATTGTGTTTAGCTGGTGTTCCTGGTGCCTCTCTCAAACCATTGTAGTCAAACTCTGTCCGAAGGTAATCATAACTCTGGTTTCTATAAGTGGTCGTTTCATTAAATTGTCATTACAGACAAGACTGAAACCCAGCAGATATGCCCTGGTATAAGACATACCTTGCATGCCCTGTGATAGGTTAGATGTCTGTTAAGTTTAGTTAATACTCACTGTACTGTTTTATGTTTAAAAAAATTCTGCATATCACCCGTTACTAGAACTAGTTCTCCATAGGATTCTAGAAAAGTCCATGGGAATCTGAGCTGGATGTTTAGTCTAAGAATAGATAATTCTTAGTCACTTGTCTTCTTGAAAGGCCAAGATGGACTTTGATGTATGGACAAACTGGCATTACTGGCATTGTTTAGGGTAGTTTTTCTCCTTAGGTCTTTAAGCAAACATTCTTCTACTTATCTGTCTAATTTGCTAAATGTCTAGATACAGCTGAACATTAATGGCATACAAAACACAATTGAAACTCAAGTTAGATATACTACCTCAATTGATTTTAATGAGAGAGGAATGGGCATCATGGTTAGCTTGTATTTCTAGTTAAGTAATGATAGGCAGAACTCTTTTTGTATTAAAAACCTTTTATCTATCAAGTGCTGGTAGCTCACACCTATAATCCTAGCTACTCAGGAAGCTGAGATCTGAGGATTATGATTCAAAGACAGTTTAAGCAGAAAGGTTTATGAGACTCTTATCTCCAATTAACCACCAAAAAGCCAGACTAGAACTATGGCTCAAATGGTACAGCACTAGTTTTGAGCACAGATATCTCAGGGGTAGTACCCAGACCCCGAGTTCAAGCCTCAGGACCACTACACAACAAGTAAACAAATAAAAACCCTTTTATGATTGCAATCTTGTTCATCTCACTTCATGACAGGCAGATTTTATAGAATATTTTCCAGGTATGTTGACATTTGCACATATATTCACAATTGTTATCACTTTTTGATGGCTTAGCCTTCTGACAACATGTACTTTTTAATAATTGTTAATAATCTTTAAGTGACTTTACCTTAAATTACATTGTTTTTCTTGAATTAAATTCCATTTTTCTGACAATATTATTTCTGAGCTAACTTTCTTGTTTTTTTTTTTTTTGTCGGTCGTGGGGCTTGAACTCTGGGCCTGGGCACTGTCCCTCAGCTCTTCAGCTCAAGGCAAGCACTCTACCACTTGAGCTACAGCGCCACTTCCTGAGCTAACTTTCTTATACAGGAAAGAACTGATGTGTTTACTTAGAACATTTTTTATATTTCACTTTAAATCTTTGAGCCATTGACAACTGAGCCTGGTCTAGGAGTTTGAAGTATAGAATAAATTTTAAAATTTGAATAAATTAAGTTTGATGTGGTGTTCACCTATTATTCCTCTCAGAAGGCTGAGGCAGAAGGATTGTGAGTTCAAGGCCAGCCTAGGCTACACAGCAAAACACTGTCTTAAAAGAAAAAAAAACAAATCTGGTAAATTTCTGGGATATAAATATAACCTTAAAATGAATTATTTAAATGGCTACTTTTTTACATTTAAATAAAATATAATTGGTACATGATACTAATATCTACACATATAATTTGTTTTTGCCAGTCCTAGGGCTTGAACTCAGGGCCTGGGCACTTTTAACTGCTTTTGCTGAAGGCTAGCACTCTAACCACTTGAGCCATAACACCACTTCCAACCACTTCCAGCTTTTCTGTTTATGTGGTACTAGGGCATCATGCATGCTAGGCAAGTACTCTACCCCTAGGTCACATTCCCAGTCCTATACACATAATTTCAAAGTGTATAAGTATATCCATGCCTACATATACTTGCCCTGATCTCTCTTTCTTCCTCTCATATAAGCTGTTAGTTTTTTTTTTGTTTTATTTTGTTTTTTGGTTGTTGTTGTTTTTTATCGGTTGTGGGGCCTGAACTCTGGGCCTGGGTGTTATCCCTCAGCTTTTCAGCTCAAGGCTAGCGCTCTACCATTTGAGCCACAGCACCATTTCCAGCTTCTTCTGCTTATGTGGTGCTGAGGAATTGAACCCAGGGCCTCATATATTCAAGGCAAACACTCTACCATGGAGCCACCTTCCCAGACCTATTTGCTAGTTTTGTAGTTACTTCTACTCCACCTTCTAGGCTTCTGATCTGTAGTCAGATTGTCTATGATGGTGGTTAGGGGGGTCCTATAATATTAGAACAATTCATGGGGTTTTTACACACTTATACATTGCAAGGTTGTATCTCACTTCTTGTATGTGGCTAAATTCTCAACTTCCGATAGCTCCAGGGAAGTAGCCAGGCAGCACGTTTACTTGGCCTTTTATTTCTTATTATTACAAATATTATAAATATGACTTATGACTCATTATCATTAATATGTTATATAACAGTTATAGAAAACATAGAGAAGCAGAACATTGAAAAACACTTTTTTTGTATGCATGTGTATACTGGTCCTGGGGCTTCATCTCAGGGCCTGGGTGTTATCCCTGAGCATATTTGCTCAAGGCTAGCATTCTACCACTTGAGCCACAACTCTACTTCCAGCTTTCTAGGTGGTTAATTGGATCAGATTCTTACAAACTTCCCTGCCTGGGCTGGCTTCTAACCACTATACTCAGATCTCAGCTTCTGAGTAGCTAGGATTACAGTCATGAGCCATTGGCACCCAGTAGAATATTTCTTTTCTTGTGTCAGAAAACCCAGTCAGTACACCTGAACATAGTGGTTCATGATCCTAGAATTAGAAGGCAGAGGAGGATCTTGAGTCTAGGCTAGCCTAGACTATATTGTGAGACTCTATCAGACACAAAAACCAGTACACTAAAAATGACTAAACATTTCTTTGGTGATTAAAATACATTACAATAACATTTTAGAATTTTAATTCTCAGTATAAAACTATAATATTTTGTAGAATTTAAAATGCCATTGATTTTAAGAATGCAAAAAGAAGAATGCAACACTATTTCATATATCTTTAGCAAAATTCAGCTGAAACAGTTTATCAAACACTTTCTTTGATTTAATGTTTTTCCACACCAAAAATACTAAGATATGAAAAACAAATATCTTAAAGTATGTGAAATATAGGTATAGGTGAAATATACATATAAGTGTTGTATCAAAAGGTTGGGCTGGGTACTGATGGCTTACACTTGTAATCCTAGCTACTCACCAGGCTGAGATCTGAGATCTGCGGGGACAGCAAAGATTCTTATCTCTAATTAACCACTAGAAAACTGGAAGTGGCACTGTGGCTCAAAGAGATAGAGCACTAGCCTGAAGTGCAACATCTCCAAATAACCACCAAAAATGGTGGTGTGGCTCAAGTGATACAGTGCTAGCCTTGAGTGCAAAAACTCAGGGATAGCACCCAGGCCCTGAGTTCAGGCCCCAGGAAATGAGGTACATGTGCACACATGCATGCATGCAAACACATACACGCAGGCACATACACAATTTTAAGCATAGACTATGTTCAGGCTCTGTACTGTAACAAACTCTAATGTAATTGGGCTGAGTTGGGGGTAAGGCTTAAGTGGTAAAATGTCTGCCTAGGCTCTGAGTTCAAACCCCAGTTCCACGAAATAAATAATAAACTAAATAAGATTTTAAAATAAGAACAAGGAAGACATAGTGTAGTTTATACTTTAGGGAAAGTGATACATGTAACATTAACTGACAATCAGAGATCTGGACTGAAGGTGTAGATTTAGGGGGCATCTTCAGAGAGGTAATAATAAATTATGGGGATAGATAATGACACCAGTCTTGCAACATGAAGAGAAAGATAGGACAATTTTTAGAGAGCACCTTTATTAGGAAGAAGAGGATCTAGATTCAAGACTTGGTTAAGGAGATAAGAGGAGAAATCAGAGGGCAATTTGTTATTGAGGCCAGCAGCAGAGATGGTTTTAAGAAGGCAGGAATGATCAACATTGTAGAATTGCAGAGAGATGGGCCAAGATGAGAAGTGAAAATGTCATCAGATTTGCAGTTGGGAGGTCATCAGTGACTTCCAATAAAGTAATCTCAGGAAAATGAATGGAGCAGACTGGGTTGATGAGTAAATGTAGAAAGGGTTTATCTAGAAAAAGCTTATGAGGAAGGATAGAAAAAGTCAGGAAAGGGGCTGGGAAGGTGGCTCAGTGGTAGAGTGCTTGCCTTGCATGCCTGAGGCCCTGGGTTCGATTCCTCAGCACCACATAAGCAAAAAGAAAAAAAGCCAGAAGTGGCGCTGTGGCTCAAGCGCTAGAGTACTAGCCTTGAGCTGAAGAGCTGAGAGACGGCACCCAAGGCCAGAGTTCAGGCCCCATGACCGGACCCTCTGCCCCCCGCAAAAAAAAAGTCAGGAAAAACAAGAAAGGCAGAAACAGAATTAATAAATGCAGGGGGAAATAGGTACCTTAACACATAAAAAGAAACAAAGTGAAAGACTGAATCTATAGAAGGCAGGCAGGCTGGGAAGGCAGCTTGCAGCAAGCTGGGGAGCAGATGAGAAAGCACAGAGAGGAAAGGAAGAAAGGATACAGCAGCAGTGTTTTTTGTTTAAAAACATTTTTGTTATTATAAAGGTGATGTAGAGAGTGTGTTACAGTTACGTAAGTCAGGTAAAGAGTACATTTCTTTTTCCGGTTGTGGGGCCTGAACTCTGGGCCTGGGTGCTGTCCCTCAGCTCTTCAGCTCAAGGCTAGCACTCTACCACTTGAGCCACAGCGCCACTTCCGGCTTTTTTTTTCTTTTGCTTATGTGGTGCTGAGGAATCAAACCCAGGGCCTCATGCATTGAAAACAAAGGCCCCACCGCTGAGCCACCTTCCCAGCCCAATAGTACATTTCTTTTTGGACAATGTAGCCTCTTCCCTCTCTCTCCCTTCCCTACTGACAACTTGTATTTTCAACATAGTGTCCAGTGAGTACCATTGCTGCATTTTTTCACCCTTTGTCCCTCCATTTCAGTAGAGGCAGTCTTTAACTCATTTATTAGTTCTGTTACTGTGGGAACTGAGGTGTGTTTCTTAACTTCTGCCCTTCAGATGTGAAGAAAGGATCCTTAGAAAGAAGAAAGATATTCCCCAAACATTCAAATAGTAAATAAGGTATTTTTAAGGTTTTTTTTTTATGATTTTAATGTAGGCTGATGACATACATCCTAAACACAATTCTAGGAAAGAATATTCACAAGGGGATAAAATGATGAATTTCAAGTGCATAGTTTTCTGACAGTTTAGCTCTTAAAGTATCTAAAGGTGAAGTCGCAAATGGATTTCAAGTTGTATGCCAATCTGATGGTGCCAAATGGTTGCCTGAAGCATTGGTTGAAAAGAACTGCGTTTGCGCAAGAATTTATGCTTAGCTGAAAGAAGGATTGGCCAAGGGCTAGGAAAGGATAGTAGCAAAAGCCATGTCAGGTATTGGTTGGCCCTAAGATACAGGGGAAAGTAACTATGTATGTATCAGACAATTCTCCATAAATGTTATGGAGCCCTTTGATGAATATTGAATTGTAAAAATCTCAGTGTACATCTGCTGAGTAGGAATATTCTACACAGTACATTAAAATAGAACATAAATTGTGGCAGTCAGCTATAGTCAGTAGAGTTGACATCCTTTAATGGATGTTAAAATATATGGCCAGGATATATTCATTAACAGTAGGCCTCTCTACCTGCTCAAGGACATCTATGGAAATATCTGAGTCAGGATCAAAATCTTCCTTGGAACATCTTTTGGGGATACACTCTAAGATAGGCAAAAGGAGATCAAGAATCCAGTGGTTTGAATCTAATGATCATGATCATTTTATCTTGAATACCTTCTAAAGTTACTGTATTTTTCAATGATGCATCCATAGTAGATGGACTTTAGGTAATGAAATATCTTTAATGGATCCTCCAAGATAGTAAATTTCATATTCATATATGTATACATATGTATTTAAGCAGTGTTCCCATATTTTCAAGCAAAATCTCATCTTGAACTCCAATATAGGCACAGTAGAGCCATTCTAGCTAGAGGAGGAAGATAATTTTTCATTTCACTTTAAGCCAGCCTTCAGGGCTACATGGCACAAGATCTGAATGTCTCTGCTAATTATTAAATATATCTCTAGGCCAATAAGAAAGTTTCATTGCTATATTAGAATATTAACCTTTACAACAGGTAAAATGCTGAGGATGTTTATAAAAAATGATAATTTTTAATTAGTTTCCCAAGGCAGTTGTAATCATTAAAACACATTTTCTGGAGTCTGTATTCTTCAGTCTTTAATGAAAGTCGTAGCAGCAACAGGGGTTAAAATTCAGTACAAGGAAGCCAGGTACCAGTGGCTCATGCCTGTAATCCTAGCTGCTCAGAAGGCCGGGATCTGAGGATCATAGTTCAAAGCCAGCACGGGCAGTAAAGTCTATGAGACTCTTATCTCCAATAAACCATCAGAAAGCCAGAAGTGGTGCTGTGGCTCAAGTGGTAGAGCACTTGCCTTGAGCTGAAGAGCTGAGGGACAGTGCCCAGGCCCAGAGTTCAAGCCCCATGACCAATAACAACAACAACAAATAATAATAAATACATAAATAAAATAGGGTTGAGAAGGTAGCTCAGTGGTAGAGTGCTTGCCTCACATGCATGAGGCCCTGGGTTCGATTCCTCAGCACCATATAAGCAGAAACAGCTGAAGTGGGTGCCATGGCTCAACTGGTAGAGTGCTAGCCTTGAGCTGAAGAGCTGAGAAACAGCACCCAGGCCCAGAGTTCAAGCCCTATGACTACCACCACCAACAAAAATCGGTACAAGGAAAGCTGTCAATCCTAGTCCTAGGCTTCACTCAGCTTGTGAACAAGATACAGTCTGCTTGTTGTTCCTAATAAGGTATGGTTTCTTGAGAGCAGGGAACTTCACAGCCCAAAAATGCTGAAGGAATTTGATCTTCATGTACTAGATCTATAGCAGGAAAAGAAATAGGAAGAATTTCCCTCTTTCATGAGATCTCCCATTAATGGTTCCCAACAACTTCTTACCATTCAACACCCAAAATTTCGTCATATGATTATATATGCAAGGGACCTTTGTGTGCCCTCAGCAGGACAGGTGGAATTATTCACACCAACACACCATATCTAAGCAGAATCAACCACCACTTTCGCTCTACTTGTTCTTCTTGGTTCTACAAATATATCTACATCTATAGATCTAACCTCTTAAGACTTGCTTCTTTCACTCAGCATATCACCTTTGAAATTCCCTGAAGATGTTGCCTGTGCCAACAGTCATTTCTATTTACTGCTCTTGTAATTGTATGTATGGTATCAATGTCCTAGGATTCATTTATTCACTGTTGAGAAACATTTCCATCATTTCCAGTTTTGAGCAATTTGCATACATGTGCTTGTGGTATGAATATAAATTCTCAATCATAAATACATTTTTTATTTTGGTGAGATTATAGCCAAGGACTTACTTACTTACTTTATATATTGGTCATGGGCTTGAACTCTGGATCTGGGTGGAGTCCCTGAATTCTTTTTTTTTTTTTTTAATTGTGAAAATACCGTACAGAGGGGTTACAATTACATGGGCAAGATGAGTACATTTCTTATCAAGCATTGTTGCCTCCTCCTTTGTTTCCCCTTCCCATCTTCCCCCAACCCCCCACCCCAGGCCAAAGTTGTAAAGTTCTTTTTTCGACATAACGACTTGTACATCTCATTGTTGCAATGGGTCCACCTGTATCCTTATATAAACGATTTGTTTTTTCCCCTTCCCCTCCACAAATTATACCAACATCAAATACAGTGAAAGCAGGGATTATACCGTGGGGGAGGGACATACAAAGCAACAAAGAAATCATCTTATAAATATGTTAGAAACAATCGCAAGAAAGAAAAAACATTTGATTCCTTATCTTGGGGTTCATTTCGCCTAACATCAATTTATCTGATCTTTTCTGCTTGTCTCAGACATATACTAGTTATTGCAAATAAGGGAAATCATGGGACTTATGTTTCTTTGGGCCTGGCTTACTTCACTTAATATAATTTTTCCAACCCAGATGGCCCTCAGTAGATGAATGGATCAAGAAAATGTGGTATGTATGTATATATATATATATATATATACATACAACACACACACACACACACATACAGACACACACACACAATGGAATTCTATGCCTCCATCAGAAAGAATGACATTGCCCCATTTGTTAGGGCAATGGAAAGACTTGAACTCTTGTTTTTTGGTCAAGTACTCTACCACTTTGAGCCACAGAGCCACTTCAGGTTTTCTTTTTTTTTGGTCCGGTCGTGGGCCTGAACTCTGGGCCTGGGTGCTGTCCCTCAGCTCTTCAGCTCAAGGCTAGCGCTCTACCACTTGAGCCACAGCGCCACTTCTGACTTCTTTCTTTTTGCTTATGTGGTGCTGAGGAATCAAACCCAGGGCCTCAGGCATGCAAGGCAAGAGCTCTACCACTGAGCCACCTTCCCAGCCCCTCCCCCCCTTTTCAGGTTTTTTTGTCTGGAGCTAAAACAGATTGGAGATAATTGGAGATAAGAACCTCAGGGACTTTCCTGCCCTGGTTGGCTTTGAACCACAGTCCTCAGATTTCAACCTCTTGAGTAGTTAAGATTACAGGTGTGAGCCACCAGCACTCAGCTCCAAGGACATTGTTTAGTATGTTTCTTCCTAAAATATATGCACTTCAGAGACTGCCTAATCCACAGCAAACAGCATTGTGTACCAGTTAAGATTTGCATGTTTGAATTTCAGCCATTTCATATTTGGTGACACTGAGCTCAATCTCCTCATCCTGGAAAACTGAGATAAACGAGAGTTACTACTTTCCAAAGAAAGGATTAAAAAGGAGTTGATACCTGTGAGTCTGAGTTTGTAGTAGTATCTTATACATTTTCCTGTAGCACCTAGTGAACTTGACAAAATGTGTTCATAAATTTTTGTTTAGTAAGTTACTTCATTATTCTAAAAAACCCTTAAGTGTTTACTGCAATAAGTATTTGTGAGCATCCACTAAACCCAGGAGTTGTGCTAAACACCGAGGACACAGATATGTATTTCCATTAAGAGGAAAACGAAACATTGATAGACTTTTTCTTCCTCTCATGGAACTATCCTTTCTTAGATAACATTCCTTCTATGAAAAGTTCCTGTTATGGAAATCAAATAAAAAAGTAGGAATAGCACATACCCTTGCTTCCATGATTTTCTGAAGGCCATGTTATTTACTTTTTGAACCAATGAGCAGAACTAAGATTAAATAGAAAATAAGAATTTGAGGAATTTGAGTTATTTTTTCATAGTGGAGATGATTTTAAATCCATACCCCCATGAGAAGGGACATGTATTTGCCTCTATTTCAAATAAGGTTGCCGAGTCTGGACTTCCCTAATATTAAGTGTTGGTAAATAGACTTATGCCATACACTCTGATATTATTAACATGGTTGATTTTTGCACTTTCTCTACTTATGTTCAAACTGAGTGGTTTTGAAATAATTAGATTTTAAGGTAGTCTCATCATATGGTTTAAACAGTGCTGAGCTGGTCTAAGGCTTAATTACCATAAATAAATCAATCTCATCCCAAATCATTGTCTCTTGCTGATTTAACGTATGCAGTGTACAGAATTCAACATGCAGGTTAGGACTCAGGATTAAACTTTAGCTGCTCAGTGACTGCTCTGAGTGATCATTTTTTCTTCAATGTAGAAACTGCAGTTTCACCCAATTTCAACTTTAGTCAAATCTCTCGAAAACAAACTAGCACTGGATTTATTTTATTATTATTTTTATTTCACTTTGCTTACTATGAAATGCACTTTCTTCCTTTTCATTCTGAAAAGATTCTTGAACAATCTTGGGGCTTTAATAAGAGTTAATTAGAAATTAAGACGTTGAATTCCACCATGTATGAGAACACGTGGCGACATTCTGACTAGTTACAAAGAAAGCTTATTTACAAACAGTTGATTTGCAAAGTGAAATTCATGAAGAAGCTACGAGCTTATTTGGGCGTTTTATTGACTCGGCTACCCTAGATTTCCAAACTATCCCACAAGTGGATAAAAAAGGAGGGTCTAGGGGACACAGTGGGGTTCGCCCGAGTGGGCGGGGCGTGCAAGCCGAAAACCCGCAGGGCGGAAGTGGGCGACTATAAAGCGCGGCGCCCAGCACCGCGAGGCGAGCGGTGCGGGCGTTGGGAGCCGGCCGAACTGGAGCGCTTCTGGGCGAGTTAAACCCACCTCAGGCCACGCCCCCCGCGCGCCCCCGCGGGCCTCCAGCCCTGGCGGCGTCGGGGGCGGGGATTAGCTCCGATTCAAATTTAAAGCGGGACCGCGCCGCTCGCCGGGGCAGGCAGGTGCCTCTAGTCCCGCTCCCCGCCTTTTACTCCTCCCTGCGCCCCCTCCACCGCCGGGGCCCGGCCCGCCCCTACCTGCCCACAGGGCCGGAAATTACCTAGCAGGGGAGCGGCCCCTCCATTGTGGTCACTGAGTCAACGGCAAGAAAGTCCGAAGTAAGTGCAAGAGGGCCGGGGGCGCTAGTGTGGAGCGCCCACGGGTGACCTGTGAGCCTCCACGCTTTTGGCCCCTAGGGCCCCTGACCTTTTACAGCACAAGCGAGGGAAGCCGAAGTAAAACGGGATAAGGGAGGACTGTAAAAGGAACACCTAAGCACTCGATACACTACTTCTTAGACGATGCTTCTGGAGCGGAGGAAACGCATGCGCCTATCGCAGTTCCTCGCGTGGAGAGAATTGCGCATGCGCCTAGCAGATGCGGTGGCGGGGGAGGGGGGTGGTGTGGTGGTGGGGGAACTAACAACAAACACAAATCCGGAGCGAAAGCATGATTGGCAGGCTTAGGGCGCTTAAGTGGCTGAGAGGTCACCACGGCCCGGACGCGCGTGCGTAGAGCGCGCGAGGGGGGCGGAGCTCTTTCACGCGGGGAGGGGGGAAGGGGGGCTGGCGGCTAGGAGCGCCGGCCTCGCGCGCCCCCTGGCGCGCGCCCGGGGAGAGGAAGGAACGGGAGGGGGCGGGAGGGGGGAGGGGAGCGGGAGCGAGGGAGGGTTTATCGACCGGGCGATTTTGGTTAAAATATTCAAAATGGCGGACGGAGGAGCAGCGAGTCAAGATGAGAGTTCAGCCGCGGCGGCAGCAGCAGCAGGTAATCATTACAGCATTTTACATATTCATATTCATACTCAACCCCGGCTCCCGCTGCCCCCCCCCGCGACTTAGCATAATTTATTAGTACTCAGGATTATTATAATTAACGGCGGGCAGATGGGGGGCCGGGAAGCACGGAGCCCCCGCCGGGCACCGTACGGAGGGGGAAAGAGGCTCGGAGCGACCCAGTGGAGGGGAAAGACCCAGGGCCAAGGGGGCTGCGATCCGCCGCCCTCCTCCTGCCCCCGGCCCACCCCGCCGCC
>NW_012267273.1:12884215-12904504 GCF_000151885.1 Dipodomys ordii
CCTGCCCGCGCCTGCCGCCGTGCGGGGGTCCGCGCGGGGCCGAGTCCGGGGGTCATGGCCCCTGTACCTCGGCCGCGCCCTATTGGTGCCCAGGGCTGGCGGCCTGACCCGAGCCAGGCCTGTTTCCCTAAGTGGGTAGGGACAGCAGCCGTGGGCGCTACGAGGTGGCCCGGGGGCTGCGGGGACCTCTGCGCCTCCTTGGGAGTGATTGGGTGGGAGGCGCCCTAGGGGAAAGTTCCCCTCCGAAGGGACAGCTTGGGCTGTCGATGTGCCCGGTGCCATCGGTCAGCCGTCCCGTGGGTTGTACCGTTCCGGGAGATGGGGATTAAGATGTCGGCGTGGTCGGAGCCCCCTTCCCCTCCACGCCGGGACCCGGTGGCCCGTGTGGGGTGTGGGTTTTGGCTCTGAGAGTCCTGAGGCCTCCGGAGAACTCGGCCTTAAAAGGCTGCCCTTCTACCCGAAACAGGCCGGCCGGCCTGACAAGTTGATCATACTCTTGATTTCCTCTCTCCTGCTGGGAGTGGGTGACTAGGAACGGGGATCCCCTCCCTGGCGCCGTGGTGGTGTTTTTTCGCTGGGTGCTCGGTCCACTCTACTCGCTCAGCGCAGCCTCTCTCATTTGAATAATGTCTAATTCGGGGAGGTTTATATTATTGAAATGGCCGCCTGGCTTTCCCCGCCTCTCATGTTTAGTAATTCAGACCTTTAATAACAGCCACTCACAGCCCAACGCCGTGTTTATATTTTACATTCGCCCCATGTGCTTTTGTGGTTCGATATGATTCTTCGTGTGTGTGTGTGTGTGTGTGTGTGTGTGTGTGTGTGTGTGTGTGTTTTCCTTTCTCTTTTTCCCTTGGCAATCTGCTGGGCTCTGAGATCAAACCCAGCCTGTGCTGGGAAGAGAAGGAGAGAGCTAGGCCGTGACTTCTGTAGTAGTTGCCTAGGCCTCAGATTCTCTGCTACTTGATTTATTTACTAATAACCAAAATGACTACCCTACCAGTTGCCCTGTGCCTCTCTCTTTCGTGGGCAAAACACACCCTCCTCAGGGCCTTAACAACATTAAGACAGCTCCATCTAAGCATCGGCTCTGTGGTGGTTGGTTTTCTCTCTTAAAAGACTTTGTTATAGTTAGTTTGCAGTAATGTGGGGCCTAGGGAAAAATTGTTTTCTCATTTTCAGAAGCTATGAAATCTATTTTTGTTTAATACACATAGATGACTTTGTTGTGGGGATAGATAGTTCTCCTTGTCCCTCCACCCAAGTTAAATACTTTTGAGCTTTATTAAGATCTGTAGTATTTGTGAAACGAAAAGCCCAGTAATTTTTTTCTTTCTAGGAGTTGTAAAGTAGTTAAGTATTTTAGAAATTCCAATTAATGATACTTTAATTTCTCAGTTGTGCACCCTTTCTAACCTGCATTCTAAGTGAGGTGACATTAATTTTGTTCAATCTCTGTCCTAGACTTGTTTTAATGGTAACACTACAGAAAACAGAAAAGAGGTTATGTTTTCTTGAGCATTTGTGTCATGGTTAAATGAGTGAAAATAGAAGAATAAACACAGGCATTGTGTCTACACTCATCTTAGAACTTATTCTCCTAGCACACCTGCCCCTCTGCTTAAGTTGTCAGAATTGATTTTATGTTTTATCTAGACTTAGGACAGTTGGCCTGTGAAAGGCAGATTAACTTTTACTGTTTAGAGAAACAATGTCGATATTTGATCTCTGTGGACAAAGTTTTCTTTTAAGATATCTTTGTGTAGTTGTAGTTTGCTTCCCCCACCCCCCATTTTTTTTTCTTGAGGGATGTATTTGAGGAGTCATGCTTAACACCATATTAATTTTGAACCGTTGAAATTACATTGAGCCACTTTATGGTGAACAACTGGCTACATATTTCGTGGCTAGCTACATGGAAAAGAAATATTAATTTTTTAATTTGTAACAATTCAAGATTTAATGTTCTAAAAGCAAGATAATTTAAAATAACTAGTTCTCGATGTATTTTTCCCTACCTTTTCATCCAGTAGATAGGCCCTGAATGCAGCCAGAAAAAAAATCTGTTTCTAGAGAATGTTCAGGTGACCAGCTGCTTCAGACTGTTTCAGAGACTGCAGCATGAGGTCGGATGGACAAAAGGCAGTAATATGATTTCATGCCTTAAATAGCATATGTTTTTGCACCCAATTCCCAAGATGTGGTCAAACTGATGATGTCATTGGATAGAGGACAAGGTGCAGTTAATTTGATTTATTATCCTGGGGTGAAGTGTAGCAATGAAGCCTTCTCAAAGGGAAACCATTTATCTCAGGACAATTTCCTTTATAGCTGCAATTTAACCACTACTGAGGCTGCAGATATTTTATTCAGCGTGATAAAATACATTTTAACCAAATTTCACTATTATGATTTTTGTAATAAAGAGAAAGGATAAGCATTGTTACCTGCCTTTAATGTTTTGGTTGCTTTTCCATGCTGTAGTAAAAATTTGATTTTCTCCAACTTCAAATGAAATTTGGATTTCAAATAAGAATAATCAGACATGATCCATGTCTATAATAAACATACACATGCTTATTTTACGTAGATTTGTTATAATTTCCCAAACACTTACAGGAAGCTACTTAATCAGCCCAGGATTGTGGTGAGACCATTTGTTTTAGAACCTTTATATTTTTGAGACAGGTCTTACTATGCAGTCCAAGTTAGCCTTGAACTCATAATCTGCCTCTCCTGACCTCCTTATTACTAAGATTACAGTCATGCTTTTGAGTCTATTTTAATGACTAAAACTGAAATGAAAATAGGACAGTATATTCTTTTAGTTTGAAATTACAGTGTTTAAAATAAGGTAGAATAATTATAGGAAATTAGGTGCTCTGCAAATCATTTTTTAAAAGTTCACAATTCTTTTGGATTTTATGCATTTTGTTTTGATTAGTAACTTAAAAATTTTTCCTATTGGCAAAATACAGATTCCACTTATACTTTTTTTTTTTTTTTTTTTGGTCCAGTCATGGGGCCTGAACTCTGGGCCTGGGCACTGTCCCTCAGCTCTTCAGCTCAAAGCTAGTGCTCTACCACTCTTGAGCCACAGTGCCACTTCTGGCTTTTTTCTTTTTTGCTTATGTGGTGCTGAGGAATCAAACCCAGGGCCTCATGTATGCCAAGCAAACACTCTATCACTGACCCACTTCCTAGCCCTTCTCATCAAATTTTTAGCTAGTTTGTCTTAAGGTAATGTGAGAGAATTGCTGTGCTTTATTTGTGAGCAAAGTTTGGTAGAGAATTTTAGGTTGCTTTTGCAGTCTCAAGTTTAAAATCTGCCTATCTTCTTTTGTATCTGTCAGGTGACTTTCCATAAGTTTCTAGAAAATCCATTATCACTTCTTTTTTAACTTCTCCCTTTCCCTCAGTTAACTATGATGGAGCTTTTAAATTAAGATCTTGAACATTCATGACAGCTGACCAGATGTTATTAGTTTTGGAAGTGCTTTTCTGCTTCCAAGCCATTACTGTAAAAGTAATTTTAGCCTCTTCTCTCAAGTTAACTTGTAATTCTTTTCATTTTGTTATGGTAAAAATGCTGGTTGTAAAGACAAAAACAAACAGTAGACTATTATTTAGGTTTTGATAGTGTTCTGCTGTATTTTTAATTTACTGTTCAGTGTACCAATAGATAGAGAAAAGGAGTAAAAATAAAATATACTTCATTGCTGCCCAGGTTGAACTGTTAATCTGCCATTCATCTGCTCAGTGGATTTTGGAATAAGTTTAGGGTTCAGAATATCAAATTGCTCTTATGCCACCAAATATGTTTAACATCTTTGAATATCTCAGGCAGATGGGTTATAAAATGAGAGAACGAGCTGGATGCTTGGGGCTCACACCTGTAAGCCTAGCTACTCAGGAGGCTGAGATTTGAGGATTGCAGTTCCAAGCCAGCTTGGGCAGGAAAGTCTATGAGACTCTTTCTTTTTTTTTTTTTTTGTCGGCCGTGGGGCTTGAACTCTGGGCCTGGGCGCTGTCCCTCAAGGCGAGTGCTCTACCACTTGAGCTACAGCGCCACTTCCGGTTTCACGGTCTTTCCTGCCCGGGCTGGCTTTGAACCGCGATCCTCAGATCTCAGCCTCCTGAGTAGCTAGGATTACAGGCGTGAGCCACCAGCGCCTGGCTCTATGAGACTCTTATCTTCAGTTAGCCAGTTAGCTGTGGCTCAAGAGGTAGGGCTCTTGCCTTGAGCTGAAGAAGAGCTCAGGGACAGTGTCCAGGCCCAAAGTTCAAGCCCCATGACCAACCGAAAAAAAAAGAAAGAACTAAATGTTTCAGTGCTAACTTTCATAAATGTTTTCCATTAAAAATGAAATATTTGAAGTGTGCTTGATCTTTGTACCAGGGTATGAACTCTGGACCTAGCTATCTTGCTCACAGGCTGAGCTTTATTTGCTCCATACCTATGTCCTGGCTTTGTGCTTATTATCAGGGGATGTAGTCTTGGAGTTTATACCTGGACTGGCTTCAAACTGGGATCCTCAGGTCTCAGTTTTCTGAATAGCTAGGATTAGCAGTGGCTAGTGAGTATTGCTTGATTTTAAATTGAGGGTGTGGCATGAGCCACCGTGTGTATTTTATTTTTAATGTTAAAACCCCAGTCACTGTATACCCACGACTATAATCTTAGCTACTCTGGAGGCTGAGATCTGTGGATGACATTGAAGCCAGCTCTGGCAGGAAAGGCCATGAGACTCTTTTATCCTAATAAACTGATCAGAAAAAGCTGGAAATGGTGCTGTGGCCCAAGTGGAAGAACTCTAGCCTTGAGCAAAAGAAGCCCAAAGACAGTGCCCAGACCTTGAATTCAAGCCCCAGGACTGGCAAAACAACAATACAACCCCCCCCCCCACTGTTCTGGTATCTTTGTATTGTCATGCAACTGCCATTAGTTTGCTTTGATACATCATTGTTGATTTAGTTACAAACTTTTGATGATTAACAAGGAGATTTTATTTAGAACTGTTGAAGTAGTGAACAAGTTGCCCACAAAACATGCCTCTTTGTGGTCACCTATTTTCTTGTTTCTAATGTTTTCATAAGTGCTAAATTTCTGAGCAAACCTAGCTATTATTTATTATTTCTTCAAGGAATTCTAATATTGGCATTAGAGTAGAAAGTTGTGGATTTGACTTAGTGACACACATACTTTATTTGAGGTTCTGTATTCTTCCTGCATTAATCTTCTCTAACACCCATCCCACTCTCTCTCTCTCTCTTCTTTTTTTTTGTTCCAGACCTGGCTTGAATTCAGGGCCTGGACTTTTTTTGCTCAAGGCTAGTGTTTTACCACTTGTGTCACAGCTCCACTTCTGGCTTTTTGGGGTTAATTGGAGCTAAGAGTCTCCAGGATTTTCCTTCCTACTGTGATCCTTTATAGCTAGGATTCAAGGATTACAAATATTGGTAACCTGGCTATTCCCCACCACCTTTTAACCTAGACTCTCTAGGAATGTAGCCCTTGCTGGCCTTAAACTATTCTCCTGCCTCAGTCTCCCACTGCCCTACCCCTTTAAAGGAAATTCTTTAGAACATAGCTTAATTTTTCTTTTTTATAGTGTCTAAATACTTAAATATCTCTAATTAAAAGAGGTAATGATTAAGCTTTACAGAATAGCACTTTCCTTATGTATATTTTAGCAAACATTTCTGCCCATTGTTGATATAAATTTTATTGTAAATAAAGATAATTGTTAACTAGATTTTTAAATAGCTTTATTTTTATTTTTTTGTCGGTTATGGGGGCTTGAACTCTGGGCTTGGGCCCTGTCCCTGCGCTCTACTGCCTGAGCCAAAGTGCCACTTCCGGCTTTCTAGTATTTACTGGAGATAAGTCTATTGGACTTTTCTGCCCCGCCTGGCTTTGAACCAGGATTCTCAGATCTCAGGCTCCTGAGTAGCTAGGATTATAGGCAAGAGCCACCAGTGCCCAGATTAAATGGCTTTATTTTGTACTAAAGTATTTCTTACTGCTTAAATTGATGAAATTTGTGTAAATTCTTTCATTAGTAATAGCAAGAGCAGCAAAAATAGCATGAGCCATTGAATGATTTGTAATGTATTTAGAATTTAGAATATAAATTATCCTACATTTCAGAGCTTCTCACTTCAAGCTCTTTACAAATAATGCATAGAGAGCTCTGTTTTACTAATTAATTTTTACCAATTAAAACACTCTATGCTAACTTACTTAACATTGCTAGAATATTTTTGATAAAATACCTTTAAAATTTAAAAAATTCTCCATTTTAGGCTTTTATGTTGCCTCAGTTTTGCTGATGGGATTAGTAAGTGAGCAAAAGAAGAATCAGCAAACTTCTAGGTTTATCAGATTCTGTTTTGGATTTTCTGAATTGGAAATAGAAAACTTAAGGAAATGTATTTTCTCTAAATGTGAAAAGCACAAAATGAGAGTAAATTTACTTAGCTGACAATACTGAGATTCACTGGAAGTATGATTTAATTTGTCAACATTATTTCATAATTCTTTATAACTTTATTGGTTTTTATGTTGGAATCATCGAAATATGAAATTAGTTCAGTACGATAATAAAAATAAAATTTATGGCAGATTTTTTTTCTAGTAAAATTTCTCTGCATTAGGAAATCTAAATAGGAACTACTTGGAAATAAACATGTTCTATATAAGACTCATTTGTATTCCAAGATTGTGTTTACCATAAGTAATGGAATTGCGCTGAAGATGCGTTTTAAGTGACCTAAATGTTGTTGTCTCTTTACTTTTGGTGATTTTTTTTTTTTAAACTACATTTGCTTTCATGGGCTGCTTATTGAATAAAATCCTTTTGTTTTCTGATTAGTACTGAAGTAAGCAAGATAATTCTCAGTCTTTAGAAATAAGTATTTTAATCCCCTTCCACCCCCTTCTTCTGGACTGGGGCTTGAACTCTGAACTTTGTATTCTCATTTAGGTTTTCTCAGCCAAGGCTCACACTCTACCACCTGAGCCACACCTCCACTTCAGATATTTTGCTGGTTAATTGGAGATAAAAGTGTGGCTGGTTTTGCATCTCAATTCTCAGCCTCTTGAGTAGCTAAAATTACAAAAGTGAGCCACCAGCCCTGGCTCTTACTCTTTTCTATTCTTTCTTTTCTTTTCTTTTTTGCTTTTTTTTTTTTTCCTCTCTCTCAGTTGTGGGGCTTGAACATTGGGTCTGGGTACTGTCCCTAAGCTCTTCAGCTTAAGGCCAGTGCTCCACCACTTGAGCCACAGTGCCACTTCAGGTTTTCTGATGGTTACTTGGAGATCAGAATCTCACAGACTTTCCTGCCTGGGTTGGCTTTGAACCAGTGATCCTCAGCTCTCAGCCCCTGGAGTAGCTAGGATTACTGGCGAGAGCTTTCTTTTTTTTTTTTTATTTGTGAACATACTGTACAGAGGGGTTACAATTACATGGGCAGGATAATGCGTACATTTCTTACCAAGCATTGCAGCCTCCTCCTTTGGTTTACCCTTCACATCCCTTCCCAGCCTCCCCCCTCCCCCCCCCCCCCCCCCCCCTCCCTCTCCTTCCCTCCCCCCTTCCCCCCCCCCCCCAACCGACGTTGTAAAGCTCGTTTTGGACATGACAACTTATACTTCTCGTTGTTGCATTAGGTCCACCTGTATCCTTAAACAACTGTTTTTTCTCCCTCTCCTCCACAAGTTATACTGACATTAAATATAGTGAAAGCAGGGGTTATACTGTGGGGGAGGGATCGTACACATTTCTTAAGCTTATCAAAATAACTGTTGAGTAACTGGTCCAAAGCCAGTTGTCTTTGAGATAACAAGGGCTTATAAGAATGCTGCCAGCTTAACAAAGCAGAATTTAAAAACGACACATATAATTACATATTAAAACAGGTAACAGATAATGAAGGATCAAAAGAAATCAGGGTGTGTCCTAGTTGAATTTTCCAAAGCATTTTATAATGTTATAGCTAAAAGATAATTTAGTTACAATCTATCCTAACTAAAGCTTTTGCTTCAAGGCTAGAAAATATTTTCACAGGGTTTAATGACTTGCTTCCAGCCACCTAACTGTTACGTAACAGGTTGGAACACAAGACTTTTGTCTTTTTATTTTTGTTTTTTGGTCTTAAGCCTTTTTGTGGTGCCAGAGATCTAACTTAAACCTAATGTATGCTAAACTTGATCTACTGCTCAGCTGTATGTGCCTTCATTGCCATGCCCAGACTTCAGTCTTTTTGTCTTCTCCCACATTCTCCTTTCTCACTCTACCACATTGCTGCCAGAGTAGGATTTGTGTAGATGAGATTTTACGCTTATTAAGAAAAAAATTAGGAATGGAAAGACAGGGAAGGTCACTTCAGTGGGGGAGGTGGTTGTTCAGTATTGTGCTATATAGTTGAGGAATGAAGTGGTATTTGTTCTCTGCCATTTGCTGTCTGCAAAGAAGCCATTGGAAGTTTTTCAAACTATGGAATGATATGATTAAAAATGATGCTTTAGGGTTCATGTGGTCACTGTGCAGGATAGTTGAAAAAGGGATATTGGATTAATAAAAGTCAATATATAGAAATTGAGGTACTTGTATTTGGTCTTATAGATAATTGCTCTGTGGCCAGAGATATAAACACATATAAAACAATTACCTGATCACAAGAGGCTTTTAGTCTAATAACAATGTAATAAGCTAGGTATTCAATCCATGATACAGCTTTTGAGGGTCTTGTCTAATTACACAGAAAGATGACCATTAGGAGAATTTCTTGCTTGATCTTTACAATAGAAACTTCTGTTTCTGACCACTGCATTTGTTTTCAGTTTGTGGATACAGACTTGTCTAGTTGACTTTGTTGTCTTTCCAAATCAAATTCAAAGTTTATATAAATTACTAACCTGAAAGGAAGCAAATACAGAGGCAGTTATGGGTATGCAATTTTCTTATCCCCATTCCAATTCCATTTTATGTCCTTACATTTGTTTTGTATTTCTTTTATTGCTTCCATCTTGAAAGTCTTGTTGTTTTGTGTTTTATGTGGGCTCCTTTACCTCCTTTATGGAGCAAAGCAGGTATAAATAAAATTACCATAATCATGACATAATGATAATGTATATTTTTATAGTGTCTTAAAATTTTTAGCAGCATTCTCATTACTTAAGACCTTACAGGCAAGTATTATTATACCCATTTTATAGTTGAGGAAAATAAAGGTCAGATTAACTGATTTTTTTTTTAAATTTAACCTAATAATTTTAGTGTCTTCATAACAAAAGTTGGAGTTTAGAACTGGATCACTTGCCCCTTTCTCTTTTTATCTCCACCCAATTCAAAATGTTTGCATCTCTTAATAGCTAGCGTTCTCTTAGATCTACAGTTGGGCTCAACACATTCAAGTCTCAGCACAATCTTCTTTGTAGTCTTAGCTTTTTTCTGGAAAATTGGCTTAGTCTGACTGCCATAGCCACTCTGCTTCCTGTCGTAACGACGCTTTCCTGGGCATACAGAGAATCCTTGCCCTTCTTGTACTGTGTTACTTTGTGAGGTTGGTGCTTGCCACACTTCTTACAAACAGTATGGCCGGTTTTAGGAACATTAACCATGATGGCAGGAAAGCCTGCAGCAGCGCCAAAAGAGATTAACTGATTTAAAAAAGTTTTTTTTTATTGTGAAAATACTGTACAGAGGGGTTACAATCACATGAGCAAAGTAATGACTACATTTCTTATCAAGCATTGTTTTTGTTTCCCCCCCCTCCTATCCATCCCTTCCCTCCCATCCCCACAACTACCCAACCCCCCCAAATTGTAAAGTTCGTTTTTTCAACATGTTCCTTTTTCAACATAGCGTCTTGTACATCTCATTGTTGCAATGGGTCAACCTGTATCCCTATTTAAACAATTTGTTTTTTCCCTTCCATTCCCCAAATTATACCAACAGGAGTTATACTGTTGGGGAGGGACATACAAAGCAACCAAAAAAAAAAAAATCACGTGTTACCTTATAAATACATTAGAAACAATAGCAAGAAAGAAAAAAAACCACTTGTGTCCTTATCTTGGGGTTTATGTTGCTTAACATCATCTTATCTGACATTTTCTGCTTGTCTCAGATATATACTAGTTATTGCAAATAAGGGAAACCATGGGACCTATGTTTTTTCCAAGGTCATATGCTTTAATAAGCACCAAGTGTGGTGGGTATAGAAGGACTTCAAGGTTAGCTGTTTCTTAGACTGTGTGTTGATGAGTAGAGGAAGGCAGTCTGGGACTTTACAGTTTTCAGCAGCCAGCCAGAGGGAGTATTATGATTTAGTTCAGAGAAGAGCAGTGCAACAAAAAGATAGATGTAGAAAAGTTGGGAGAGGGAGCTATTTGGGAAACAAGGCAAGATCTGAATTTTAAACATGCTTTGTTTTAAGCTCCTTGTAAAAATTGAATTTTTTAAATGTGTTACATGTGTGATAACACTAGAATTAATAAATGTTTGTGTTGCTGTGTCTGTGTTGACTGAGCATTGAAGGTGGATACTAAATTCTAGACATCTCAATTTGGCTTTGCCACTGACCTCTATAGTTATATCTATCAACAGTAAGATTGTGGTAACACCAGTATTACAGGGATTCTGTGAGGGACAACAAATTGATAGATACATCTGTGCCCTTGTTTTCTCTTAGAGGAGCACATGAGTGTAAAATCAGTGATTTTATGGGGCTGGGAAGGTGGCTCAGTGGTAGAGTACTTGCCTTGCATGCATGAGGCCCTGGGTTTGATTCCTCAGCACCACATAAGCAGAAATGAGCTGGAAGTGGGGCTGGCACTCAAGTGGTAGAGTGCTAGCCTTCAGCTGAAGAGCTGAGGGACAGCACCCAGGCCCAGAGTTCAGGCCCCATGATCAACAACAACAACAAAAAAATCAGTGATTTTATTACTTGTGCTACTATGGAGACGTGTTAGTGGCTGATGGATTCCATGCAGCCTCTTGTTGTATGTAGATTGTGCATTTATGTCTGTAGCCAGCATTGACAAAGGAGGCTTCTGTGGAAGTGGTCATTGCTGTTTGAAGCAAATATAAACATGTCCTTGATTTCTGGACTTATTATTATCTATCCTTCACTCCTGCCCTTGCATTCTGATCTTTTGCCTTTAAGAGTATGACTTAGTGATTCTACCACAAACAGAGCATTTCTTTTATCAGCTTTTAACTTTTAGAAAAGTCACTGGGTGCTGGTGCCTCTTGCCTGTTGTCTAGCTACTCAGGAAGCTGAGATCAGAGGATTATGGTTTGAAGCCAGCCTGGGCAGGAAAGTTCTTGTGACTCTTACTTATAATTAAACTCCCCTCCCCCAATTAAAGAAAAAGTTGAGTTGTGACTCAAGAGAACACTATCCTTGAGTATAAAAGCTCAGGGACAGTGCCCATACCCTGAGTTCAAGCCTAGAACTGGTGTGCACATGCATGCACACACAATCTTCTAAAAGTTGAAAATCTTCTTTGGGAGGGTGGGGGTAGTTCTATTTTATGTTGAGTCTTACCTGGATCCCAGTCCCACTTTGAGATGGGATCTGAAAGTAAACCTCTGTTTTGTTTGGTCAGGCCATAGAGTTTGAGATGTTCTATAATTATCCCTGCTGTTAGAAATAGTTCGGGATATTGGGGTGTCACATACGAATAAAGACACCAACTGGAAAGGAACAAGGTAAAGTTTACTTCTGCAAAAGGGTATAGTATCAGCCAAAAGATCTGGCAAGCAAGCCTACAGTGCTGGAAGGCTGCTCCATTTTTATCCCTAACCCAGCAGGCCCTGCCCCTCTGCTTGGATT
This sequence comes from Dipodomys ordii, assembly GCF_000151885.1. Taxonomy (NCBI): domain Eukaryota; kingdom Metazoa; phylum Chordata; class Mammalia; order Rodentia; family Heteromyidae; genus Dipodomys; species Dipodomys ordii. The sequence continues at coordinate 12,896,060 of NW_012267273.1, forward strand.
GGCTGAGTGCAGGTTCACCGTGTATAGAAGGATGTAGCTTAATTAACAGGGTGTAACTAAAATTCATGGAGCTTCTAACAGGATGTCTTTTTTTTTTTTTTGGTCGGTCATGGGGCTTGAACTCTGGGCCTGGGCGCTGTCCCTCAGCTCTTCAGCTCAAGGCGAGCGATCTACCACTTGAGCTACAGTGCCACTTCCGGTTTACTGGTGGTTTATTGGAGATAGGAGTCTCACGGTCTCTTCTGCCCGGGCTGGCTTTGAACCGCAATCCTCAGATCTCAGCCTCCTGAGTAGCTAGGATTACAGGCGTGAGCAACCAGCGCCCGGCTTTAACAGGATGTCTTAATTGAAGCACAGCACTAAGAAGATGTAACTGAAATATAATTAACAAGGGCCAAGCTATTTGGCCAAAGCAGGGACTTTTTAGAAAATCAGTTCTCACAAAATTGACAGAAAGGGAGCAATCTACTTAGTTAGAATAGCTGCTTTTCTCACACTGCCTTGGCACCTGTAATGTATGAAGTATGTGAAAAGGGGTCTGGGAGTTGAGAAATCTGGGATCTATATCATTAATTAGCTGTGTAATTTTGGGTAGTTGTTACTTCATGGATTTTTACAATCCTTGATTTTTTTTTTTTTTTTGTCGGTTGTGGGGCTTGAATTCTGGGCCTAAGCGTTCTCCTCAGCTCTTCAGCTCAAGTCAAGTGTTCTACCACTTGAGCTACAGCGCCACTTCCAGTTTTCTGACTAGTTTATTGGAGATAAGAGTCTCGCAGACTTTCCTCCCCAGGTTGGCCTTGTACCATGATCCTCAGATTTCAGCCTCCTGAGTAGTAGTATTACAGGCGTGAGCCACTGGTGCCTGGCTTCCTTGCATTTTTAAATTAAGAGTAATTTCACACTTCTTCCAGTACTAGGGATGGAACCCAGAGCCTTACACATTTTATACCCCCAATTTTCACACCTTTAAAATCGTGGGTTCTTATAGGTAAAAATAGAGCTGTTCAGCCTGTCGCTGGTGGCTTATGCCTGTAATCCTAGCTACTCAGGAGGCTGAGATCTAAGGATCACAGTTTCAAAGCCAGCAGGGGCAGGAAAGTCCATGAAACTCTTAGCTCCAATAAACCACCAGAAAACCAGAGTGGCTCATGTGGTAGAGCAGTAGTCTTGAGCTGAAGAGCTGAGGGACAGTGTCCAGACCCAGAGTTGAAGCCCCAGGATTGACGTGTGGGCGCACACACACACTCTCTCTCTCGCACACAAATTGAGCTGTTTTGGTCTGATTTGAATGGAATCTAGAAGGAGAGAAGGCATTCTCTTCCTGTTCTATTCAGTAGTTGCTGGGCCAGCCACTGGATCCTTAGTACTGCAAAGTCTAAAATCTTTCTCCTCCACGTTTATTTTAAGGGACTTATCTATTCGTAGTCTGTCTCCTCAAATAATCCTTGTTTTTAAGCCTGAGCTCCTGTGCCACTGACCTGAATTTAGTACTTAATTTATGTTCCTTTAGCTAATTCAGCACTTCATAATGGGCAGTAGTATTTCTTCCCTGATTATATAAGTAAGTCTTGTTTCCTTATATATGAGCATTGAGGACATGAACATACTAGTAGTCATTTAACAAATAATGCTTGATTGATTAAATTAGTGACTCATTCTTTGTTGGGGTTTGAGTCACCCATGGAATTTGTGCATGACAAGGTACAGGCCTCAACTGGTTTCTAATATTGTGGAGATCTGAAAATCTGTATTTAACAGAGCTTTGCAGGTGATTCCTAGCATTAAATGATTACTTGTTGCATTTCAAGATTATTTATTTTTTAGACTACTCCCCCAAATGGTTCTCAGTTATTGTACTAGGAAAACTGGCTAATGAGGAAGGTAACTCAGTGAGGGAACACTTGCTTCACATGCACAGGCTCTGGGTTTGTTCTCTAGTACACATATAACAACACTAACAAAAGATTTCATAATGAAAATATAGACTGAGAACTAGAACCTAATTTCCTTGTTCTAAGTATTATCTACCTATTGGATCTTCAACAAATCACTTAACTTTTTCTGACCTGTAAAAAATAATGAGTTAGGAAAAAAAGTTTATATACTTTTAAAAAAATGTAGAGTCAGGTGCCAGTGGCTCGTATTCAGAATAAGCCTAGCTATTCAGGAAGCTCAGATCTGAGGATCACAGTTCAGAGCTAGCCCAGTTACATTTCATCAAAAAGCCAGAACAACAACAACAAAAAAGCCAGAACAAATGGTTAAGGGCCCGCTGTGGATGAAGGAGGGTTATGGGGTTGTGGAACTGATGAACACTCCTTAAAATTTTTAGCTAGTCATGGTATTACACACCTGTAATTTCATCTACTACAGAGGGGAGAAACAGGAGAATTTGGTTGAAGGCAAGCTCCTGCAAAATCAGCACAGATCTGATCTAAAAAAGAAACTAAGAAAGCAAAAGGATTAGAGGCCTGGCTTAGGTAGTAGAATGCCTACCTACCAAGCTGGAAGACACAGTCAAATCTGGGTGTTGGTGGCTCATGCCTGAAAATTAGCTACTCAATAGTCTGAGATCTGAGGATTGCAGTTGAAAGCCAGCCTGCGCAGGAAAGTCTGTGACACTTTTGTCTACAATGAACTAGCAAAATGCTTGAAGTAGAGCTGTGTTCTCTGGTAGTATAGCACTAGCCCTGAGTGAAAAAGCTGTGTCCAGGTCTTGAATTCAAGCTCTAGTACTGGTGTGCGTGCTCACGCGTGCACGCACACACACACATACACACAGCAGTGGGGGTGGGGACTGGAGGAAGGAAAAACTTTCTATGTTTCTAGACAGGAGTTTTTCAAAACAAGGAAAGACAAGGTGAAGATAAGGAAACAGAACAGATTTTGTGAATGCATTAACTTTCATCTAATATTTTAGTGTAGAGTATGAAACTTGATGCTGTCTTAGCAACGGAACTTAATTATGTACCCATAGGAGTTGGACTTAGATTTTAAACTTGAATCATCCTAAAATGTGAGTGAATAAAGACATGAGCTTATTAAGAATTGTAGTATTCTGTATGAGTACAACTAAGTTGTAATGAATGTCCTTTTACCTTTAATTCAGCAAATATTTGTAGTCTCTTTTATGCCTTGCCATGTACCCAACATTGGTGATAAGAATGATGCAAAATAAGTTACCATCTCTGCCCTCTGATGGTTTACAATTTCTTGGGGAAACAATATAGTAGAAAAGAGCAGCCGAGCACCGGTGGCTCATGCCTGTAATCCTAGCTTCTCAGGAGGCTGAGATCTGTTGATCGAGGTTCAAAGCCAGCCTGGGCAGGAAAGTCCGGGAAACTCTTATCTCCAACCACAGAAAACCGGAAGTAGTGCTGTAGCTCAAGTGGTAGAGCGCTAGCCTTGAGCTGAAGAGCTGAGGGACGATGCTCAGGCTGAGTTCAAGCCCCATAACCGACCAAAAAAAAGAAAAATTGCAGTGTTCAGTGATTTAAATATGGAGGTTCACACTATTCAGGGAGCATAAGGTAGGTATCTTAATATGGGGAAAATTATTTAGGAAGGACTTATTGAGGAGATATTTCCTAAAACATGAAGAGTGAGTAGGAGTTATAAGTCTAAGGCTGGGTCTAGGAGGTGGGATTAAAATTGTTCTGCACCAAGAGGGCATCAAATATACACATGAAAACAACACTTTCACAGCCTTTAACTTCAGCAGATTGGTTCAGGAAGAGTGAGATGTAACTGAAGAGCTTAATGTGATTTCTAAATAATGAGACTATTTTCATGATCTTTGTATTTTTCAGTGACAGAAATTTGTGGCAGAGACTATACCTTCTAATAAAAATACATTGGTTTCTGGTAATGATGATAGTAATAGTTAAACAAATTGTTGTGCTAATTACTGTGCTGAATGCTTTAAATATTAATCAGAAAGATTTTATGTGATATGTATCCCTATCTTTCAGGAGAGGAAACTGAGACTTAAGAAAGTGACAGACCTGTGACCTATTTTTGTTATAGCAGTAGTCAGAAGCATTATCATTCTCTTGATCATTTATTCAATCAGATGAATGATGAATAATATGTAGAATTAAGAGATTGCAGAATTTCTGCTGCAAGATTTATATATTTAAGAACTGTCTTTTGAGTTCATCATCAGCACTTTCTTTTTTTTTAATTTAATTTAATTTTATTTGTGAAGATACTGTACAGAGGGGTTACAATTACATGGGCAGGATAATGCGTACATTTCTTACCAAGCATTGCAGCCTCCTCCTTTTGTTTACCCTTCACATCCCTTCCCAGCCTCCCCCCTCCCCCCCAATATCATCAGCACTTTCTAACGATTCCCAGGTCCAGGTTATGTGGTATCAGTGATACTCCTTTTTTTTTTCTCATTTATTTTTTCCCTCGTTTTCTCTTCCATCTTTCTCTAACTCCCTCCTGCCTTTGTCCCTCCCCAGGGTCTAGATTTATAACTTAGGCTAGCCTTGCTTGGATTTGCCATAATGTCCAGCCTGGCTCCTACTTTCAATTCTCCTACCTTAGCTTCCCCAGTGGGGGGACAGGCGTGTGGGGGGAGAGGCGTGTGACACAACACTCAACTTGGAGATAGACAATTGATTATCAAGTCTAATATTAATTTAGATTTCCGATATTTCCAGATACTGGATATAAATTGTTTTTGAGGTTCCTGGTATGAAAATCACTGGTCCTAGTAATCCATAAATCTTGACATTTTGCATTTCTGTTAAGCAAATTATATATTAAAGTGGGTATGATAGCATACTCTGTAATCACAACATTCAGGAGGCAGAGGTAGGATTGTGAGTTTTGGGCCACCTTGGTCTACATTGTAAGAACCTGTTTCAAAAAAAGTATATGTTAAGCTAGAATTCATTATAATTATGGATGTTAGCATCTGGGTAATTTTTATTTGGGAACATTTATATTGTGATTTAGTTAGGGAGATAATAAAATAGCATGGTTACTTAGTGTTACTACTACCACTCCTGTTGTTACTTGTGGGGTTTAAACTTAAGGCCAGAAAGTGTTATGCTTGAGCCATATCTCCACTCCAAACCTCCCACCTTTTTTGCTTTAGTTATTTTTCAGATAAGGTCTCACTGTGATCCTCCTGCCTTTCCCTGTCATAGCTGGGATTATAAGTCAGGCTACTTTGCCCAGCTTGTTTGTTAAGATGGGGTCTTGCTAACCATTTGTCTAGGCTGACCTTGGACTACAATACTCCCCATCTGTGTCTCCCAAGTAGTTGCAGTTACAGAGATGCTACTATACCTGGTCATATTATTAACAAATTTTAATGTTTGACAAATGTGTTGGGACTTGAAATTGATGTGCAGGCAAAGCATACAAAAATTGTATTTGTTTTTCATTGTTTTCTCTTACTAAGCTGTTCTTAAACCAGGGGTATAGTTTTCACATGAAGAATAGCATCAATGATGGTTCATTATTTCTGCTGAAAAGTCAACTATTTTAATGTTATTGATGCCCAGTCATATATACCCAGTTTAGGTGTTTTGCTGTCTCTAAAACTTTTCCTTATGATACATTGTTGAGAAACCCCCTTCCCTCTTGTCTGAGTGCCACCTGTTCTTAGCCAGAAGAGGATGATGTTTTGGCAGACTGACTGTAGCATACATATGCTTGTGGCTGCCAATCACTATTACAAAGGAATTGGTGAAAATCTTCTGATTTTTTTTCTTTTTTATAGCCGTGGGGCTTGAACTCTGGGCCTGGGCACTGTCCCTCAGCTCTTTACCACTTGAGCTACAGTGCCACTTCCAGTTTGTTGGTGGTTTATTGAAGATAAGATTCTCACAGTCTTTCCTGCCTGGGCTGGCTTTGAACCGCAATCCTCAGATCTCAGCCTCCTGAGTAGTTAGGATTACAGGTGTGAGCCCCTGGCGCCTGGCCAATCTTCTGATATTTAGAGAGGCATCTGAAAATATCACTTAGTCTGAGCAAATGAATTAATTTTATGAATGATGCTGGAAGAAATTATGGTGTAATTTCAGGGGATTTAGACTGTAGTGGTAATACCAATGTCAACTCTTGCATCTGGAATCACATCTTCATGGCTCTATATTGTTCTAAGGACTAGTTTGACCCAGGTTCAGTTATTATTGAGCCCATTTCTTGGAAGTTGTTCTAATGTATATATGCAGGCATAAATATCTATTGGTATACAGTCATCCATAGCTATACCATGGTTCACTTATTGCAGCTTCATTTTAACACAAGTTTTTAAAAAGATAAGCAAGGGCCGACTATCTAACACTGCTACTTTGAGGATTTTTCCTATTATGGGGGTCTTTGGAACATAACTTTCACAATAGGTAAAGGATCACTGTATAGACAATCTACTGTATGTACACACCTGTGCACAGGTGTGTGTGTGCGTGCACGTGAGTGTGCACGTGTGTTTCATGCATTCGTATGTAACTTTTGAAAGAGAAATAAAAATATAGGCCTTTCATATAACTTGCCTTTTTATTTATTTTCATGACACTATATTTGTTTTTCATTGCTCCCTATCCTTTAGGATTTACTAGGTTCAAAATAAATAGTATTTTTTATTTGCTAGATGTAATGTTTCTCTATCCTTTTCAAGAATCGGTGAGATACCTTTTTTTTTTTTGGTCAATCATGGGGTTCAAAATTGAAAACAGCTTGGGTGCTGTCCTTGAGCTCTTTTGCTCAAAGCTAGTGCTCTACCATTTTGAGCCACAGGTCCACTTCTATTTTTCAAATGGTTAATTGGATATAAGAGTCTCATGGACTTTCCTGCCCAGGCTGTTTTGAACCACAATCCTCAGATCTTTGCCTCCTGAGTAGCTAGGATTACAGGCGTGAGCCTGGGCATTCCAATGCTCCGCTGGAATGCCTTCTGGTGGCACAGATAATAAGTTGATTGTTGAATTACTGCTCAGGTTGACCTATTGCTAATCCACAGTGAATTTTAATTTTCAGAAGGCACCAGTGATCCACATTAACAAAGGAGCAGTTTTCACTTGGTATTATAAAACTGAATCATGTTGACCCATCTGCAGCTTTCATTTCTTCAACAACTTTCTTCCTTTTGTGTGTGTTGATGTGTTCTGGTCCTGCGACTTGAACTCTGTCCCCGAGTTTCATTGTTCAAGGCTAGCACTCTACCTTTTGAGCCACAGCTCTATTTCTGGCTTTTTGTTGGCTAATTGGAGATAAGAGTCTCATAGACTTTCCTGCTTGGACAGGCTTCAACTGCAATCTTGAGATCTCAGCCTCTTCAGTAGCTAGGGTTACAGGCGTGAACTACCAGCACTTGGCTTCTTTTTAAAAATATATATAATTTTTTTGTTATTAAGATGTTGTAGAGAGGAGTTATTTCATAAGTCAGGCAATTAGTACAATTCATTTTGAACAGTGTTACAACCCAGTTTCCTCTTCCCATTCCTGTCCACCAGTTTACCAACCTTTTAAACTAATTTTGCAAATTTTCGGCTATACTTTTTATCTACTTTTTGTGATAGTTCCTTATTTTTTTTTGTGGTACTGGAGTTTGAACTCAGGACATATTTATGCTTGCAAAGCAGGCACTCTACCACATGAGCTACACCTTTAATCCCCTGTTTCATCCTTAATGATTGCAGCTGGGATCATATCTGTATTGGGGTATATTGAATAGTTTACTAGTCTGTTTACTTGATCTCTTTTAATGTATGTGAGTTTTTTTGTTTTTGTTTTTATTTTTTTGCTGGTCATGGGGCCTGAACCCTGGGCCTGGGCACTGTCCCTCAGCCCTTCAGCTCAAGTCTAGCGCTCTACCACTGGAGCCACAGCACCACTTCCAGCTTTTTTTTTTTTTTTTTCTGCTTATGTGGTGCCGAGGTATCGAACCCAGGGCCTCATGCATGCAAGACAAGCACTCTACCACTGAGCCACCTTCTCAGCCCCCTGTATGTGTTTTTTTCCATTGTGTATGATAAACATTCATGTACAGAGTTTTAGTTTTTAAAGACAAATGCTTAGAAATGGAATTTTAGGATTAAAGAATTACCAGAGCCTGGCCCTGGTGGCTCATGCCTGTAATCCTAGTTACTCCAGAGGCTGAGATCTGAGGATAGTGGTTCAAAGCCAGCCTGAGCAAGGAAAGTCCATGGGACTCTTATGTCCAATTAAACACCAGAAAACTAGAAGTGGCACTGTGGCTCAAGTGGTAGAGTGTTTGCCTTGAGCTGAAGAGCTCAGGGACAGTGCCTAGGCCCATAGTTCAAGCCCCATGACCAATTTAAAAAAAAAGGGGGGGGGCTGGGAAGGTTGCTCAGTGGTAGAGTGCTTGCCTTGCATGCCTGAGACCCTGGGTTCGATTCCTCAGCACCACATAAGCAAAAAGAAAAAAAAGCCGGAAGTGGCGCTATGGCTCAAGTGGTAGAG
>NW_012267273.1:12905749-12963068 GCF_000151885.1 Dipodomys ordii
GGCCTTTCAGAACTTCTCTGAACATTCATGACCTTTGAAATACTTTTTTCAAAAGTAACTGCCCAACAGTCCTCCATCTCATTCATTCCCATACTTTCTCTCTCTCTCTCTCTTTTTCTTTTTTTTTGATTTGTTGTGGGGCTTGAACTCGGGGCCTGGGCACTGGTCTTTGAGATTTTCTGCTCAAGGATAGTGCCCTGCCACTTTGAGCCACAGCTCCATTTCTGGTTTTCTGGGTTAATTGGAGATGAGAGCCTCACAGACTTACTTTCCTCCCTGGGTTGGCTTTGAACCTCCATCCTCAGATCTCAGCCTCCTAAGTAGCTAGGATTACAAGTGTGAGCCTCCAGTGCCTGGCTTTCCTATACCGTTTTATTTTATGAATTTATTTATTATTATTATTATTTTATTTTGGTTGATTGTGGAGCTTGAACTCTGGGCCTGGAGAACCATCCCTGAGCTCTTCAGCTTAAGGTAAGCGCTCTACCACTTGAGGAACAGCGCCACTTCCTGTTTTCTGGTGGTTAATTGGAGATAAGTCTCACTGCCTTTCCTACACAGGCTGGCTTTGAACTGTGAATCTCAGATCTCAGCCTTCTGAGTAGCTAGGATTATAGACGTGAGCCACTGGTGCCCGGCTCATACTTTTTTGAAGAAGCAGCAGCTTGGGTTTGGGAGTAGAGCTTGGCTCAGATACTTGCCTTACAAGCTATCTATTACTGTTATACTCAGAGAAGGATTGGCTGCAGTATCTGGGTAGTGATGGATCAGCTGTGGAGAACCATACCATATCCTTACACAATTTTTTTTTAACCTCAGAGGAGAATTAAAGTGGGCACAATGATTTTACTCTGTCTACTCTTAAATTTTTTTTCAAAGATTTGGTGGGGGGGTGAAATAGGAATGAGAAGATAAATCAGTTTCTGCAGTCTAGTCCTACCTGAGGACTTGAAACTGACAAGGCTTATTCTAAAAAAATTTTTTGATGCTGGAATGAACTAGAGTCTAGCCTCCTAGCAAGAATAGGATTCTCTGAAGCATTAGGAAATAACAGATTTAGGGAGGCTATGAATAGAAGGAAGATATTTAACTTCTGAGTAGAGATAGCTCAACAGTGGTATGTGTGAACTATGGTTGACATTTAGTAGTGACCCCATTGGAAAGTCTCTTGGTTGTGAGGAATGATGATAATGTACTTGAAGGAGAAGTCTTTGCAACAAGAATATGACTGTCCATGGAGTTGAGTTTAAACATCTGTCTAGATTGTTTGGAGGAATATTTGGGAAACTGAGAGGTCAGTAGGCTTAGGTTGTTGTATGCATAGATTTTTTTTTTTTCCTGAAGGTTACAGTAACAGTCTTGTTTGTTTTTCCTTGTAGTACTACTTTGGCCACCTTTATCAAGTAACTTGTGTATTTTCTTTATAACTACTAACACATTATTACTTTTTAAAAATAATCTTGAGTGATTTCTATGCACTAATAAATGCTTACAAACATAAATATAGTATAACTTTAATCATGTAGTAAACTTGACTTACAAGTCATTTTGTACTGCTGTTTGTCTAATTTCTATAAATACAAGATTAATTGTGGTATTCTGCTTCTCTCCTTAGTTCCTTTCCTCTAACTGCTAAGTTTCATGAGAATTACCTGTTTTTTATGTATACATTCTTTGTTCTAGAAATTCTTTTCCTTGTTGTCTCACATGACATTTTTTTCCCCTTGAGGTTCATTATTTGTATCTTAGAAATGTAAGGTTTGCAGAGATTCTTAAATTAGCAAGAAATTTAAAATAAAAGTATAAAAAGCCTGTAATCGCAGTAGTCAGGAGGCTAAAGCAGGAGTAAGATTATGGCCACCCTGGGATACAAAGCTCTCCAAAAAACCAAAGCAAATTAAAACCAACCAAAAAATTTTTGTGTGTATACATATGTATATACATGTAAATACAATGTGTGTAATATAGTGCATATAGTTTCATTATATATGTATATATAGTTTTGTCTTATCTAATAAAATCTGAATTATAACAATATAATAAAAATTTATATGAAATTGAATGTTTATTCTAATTGTACTAAATATTTTCATAGTAATTGATGCAGAGAGAAAAATGAGTCAACTCATTAAAACTTGAAAGTAATAAGAAGGAAGTTTGATGTCATTGAAACTAAGATCAGAAGGAAATTTTGTAAACAGGACCTCATGTAATGACAATGGCTTCAGCAGTAATCTTACTGTGGTTGTACCAACAAACTTTATACTTCTCTACAGGCCATACACTTTACACTGGAACACCTTTATGTAAAGACAGTTAGATGGTGAGGATGCTAGTTGAAGATTATTCCAAATAGTCTGACTTAAAAGGAAGAAACATTTTGGGATAATTTGGATGGCAATATTGCAGAGTTCTTGGGCTTCTTACATAAATACATTGTGTTCACACTATATTGTTAATGGCATAGGTTAGTCTGTCAAGCAGTGGTTTTAGGGATGGCATAGTGGTGCATACCTGTACTTGTTGGCACTTGGGAATCGGAGATGAGAAGGAGCACAGTTTGAAGCCACCCCTGGTGGAAAGATAACATGATATCATATCAATCAACAAACTGAGTGCTATAATATGTTTCTGTAATCCCAGCTATTTTGGAGGCATAAGAAGGACGTTCATGGTTTGAAGTGAAAATGCAAGACATGTCTGAAAAGCAACAAGCAAAAAAATTGCTGGGGGTGAGACTACCTCTGAGGCCCTCAAGTCAAACCTTGGTAGTAGAAAGAGAAAGAAAAATTGTTTTAGAATACGTATTGAGTTGTAATGAGTTTGGAGTTTATTTGTTGCTGCTTATCATTGAAGGGTAGAGAGATAAAGTGATCATTTTGTTTAACCACTTGGTGGCATCTCCAAGGGTAATAATACTGCATTGGCAGACCTGGCTCTAGGAATCTGTTTCATCAGCAATTTCTTTAAACCTATGCAGGTTTAGGTGCAATAATTTATACAAACCAAATATATCTGATAGAGAAAAAGAATCAGTGCCTTGTTGTGTTAACCTGTTATCTTATTGTTGGAAATATAATTGTGAAATTGTGTGTAATTCTTGATCATTCAGTGGTATATTAGGAGCTTTAGGAGATAAATTATAATTAGAATTGTTGCTTAGTGACTCTCTTAGTCATTGCCAAGGATATTAATTATGCTAATGGTCAGGATAAACTTTCAGAACGAACCATTAAAACACTGTCACCAACAGAAAAAGAGTTAGGTTCAATCTGATTAAATAATAATAATAATTATTATTATTTTGTCAGTAGTGGAGCCTGAACTCTGGGCTTGGGCGCTTTTCCTGCACTGTTCAGCTCAAGGCCGCTTGAGCCACAGTGCCACTTCTGGTTTTCTAGTGGTTTATTGGAGATAAGAGTCTTACAGAGTCTTACAGACTTTCCTGCCTGGGCTGGCTTTGAACCGCAGTCCTCCGATCTCAGCCTCCTGAGTAGCTAGGATTATAGGCGTGAGCCACTGGTGCCTGGCTTAAATTATTTTTATTTGAGGAGATTAGATATTTTGAATCTCCACTCAGATATTTTGAATCTCCACTCCCATATTCCTGTTTACCATGCTATTAAAATGTAGTTAACTCCCAGTTATACTAAATATGCTTATTGTGTATAGTATTTGCTGCATTACTAGAGTATAATGAAAACATATATAAGTGTTGTTGTCTATAGGCAGCAATTCAAGTTAATTCTAATTCATGACTGCAATTGAAACTGCTCTGATGATACAAAAAAAATTGGCCATATTCTGGCATTGTTGATAAACTTGATACTTCCTCTCGTCCTTTATTTTCATCCTAGCAGGTGCTGGAAATGCTAGAAGAAAAATACATAGCTCCTTGAATAACAATATACTTTGAAAAGTGATCACTTTAATACAGGCATGAAAGTTGCCCATCAGCATTAAACCAGAGTTTAGGAACCTGGAATAATTGAAATTGACATTAGTTAGAAGGATCAGGTGGTACTGGGACACTTGGCACCCTGTGTGGGGGGAAAAAAGTTGTATGCTAGCGTCATTTACCATACACAAAAACTAATTGTGGAAAGATTAAGGATTTGACTGTTCAAAAGTAAAACTCAATACTAGGACAAGAGCAGGAATAATTTTGCTTAGTTTTAGAGATGGGAAGACTTTCTAACATGAGACCAACCCAGATACTACAAAAGGAAAAGATTTAACTATAAATTTTAACAGTTTAAAATATTTAAGGTTCCTATGATAGAAAAACATTAGTTATATGAAAGGATTACTTGTGTTAAGAATTAAGTACTTCTTAACATCTACGTGAATGACAAACACTCCAATGGGTGCTAATCCTAACTACATAAGAGGTTCAGACCTGAGGATCTAGGTTCAAAACCATCTGATGCAGGAAATCTCCATTTAACCACCAAAAAGTTGAAAGTAGAGCTGTGGCTCAGCCTGAATTAAAGCCCCAGGACCAAAACAGAAACAAATAAGTAAATAAAATAAAATTTAATAAGTAAAGAATTTTAAAAAATGGCCAAAGTGTAAGAATAGCTGTTTCCACTTAGAAAGAGGACAGTGAATGTAAAGGTCTTGAGAAGACAAGACCTTCCTTAGGTCAGATATAAAAGGATGAAGAATTTGGGAAATGCTGTTTTGATGGACTAGTGGAGAAATTAAAATATTAGGGGAAATAATAGAGCTGGAAGAAATACTGGCTGTAATTGAATGTTTTGTATGTACTTGTGGGTGACTTTATTATTTAACAGATTCTTGTCATTCCTGATGGAATTTGTAGGACAACACAAATGATTGAGTTTAACTTGACTAAACTTGTGGAATAATAGCAAACTTCTTTTAAGGTAAGTGTTTCCTGGATACCTAAAGAGTTTCTCTTCTGTTCCTACACATCTGTTTTTTTTTGTTTTTATTTTGTGTGTGTGTGTGTGTGTGTGTTTCATCCCAAAATGGGACTCAAATTCTGTATCTGATGCTTTGCACTCACTGGCTAGCACCCTACCACCGGAGGCACAACGCTGGTGTGCCTCTTTAATAAATACTTCTGTGCCCTAATGAAATTCTTGTTTTGCAGTGGTTTGCAGCCCGCCCTACTCTAGACTTTTTCTGTTTCTATAGGAATATCATCTGATTCAGAAGGTAACTTTGGGTTCCGGAGCTTTTGCATTGGGACTTTTCTGCAATGAAATTGTTCCCAAACGTTCCCAGCCAGAAAATACCAGTTAACCATTCTCCCCTCCTCTCCTTGTTTACTCATCTGCTTTTCTCTGATCAGAGGAAAGCAGTAACTTAACCTAGCAGAATCACCTGGTCTTGGAAAATGATGGCACTGATCAGGATTCATTGTACACATAAATAGGCACATTCAATTGAAACCTTTACATACAACTACTTAAAGGTAATAAGAATGATTTAAAAATAAATTTAAAATTAAGCTCTAATTGGATGTATGACTCAAATTGTCTGTGAAACCTTTACTTTTTAGTGTCAAGTAATTTAACTAGATAATTGTTTAAAAAAGAAATAATCAGAAATCTTGCTTCTAGCTGCTGATGTCAGTGAAGTCATTTGAACATGTGAATGATGTTTTTATAGAAATTGTAAAACAAACTTTGCTGTGTGTGTGTGTGTATAAAAATATATATGAGCAAGTTTTGTTGCTTGAGGTGAAAAATTAATATGTAACTTAACTTGGCAATATTAACTTCAGATGGAATGATTCTGGGTAACAGAAAATCAAATATTATCTATTTAGTTTTTATTTCATGTTTGCTTGGTTAGTAGTAGCTATTAGCTTGGGTTGTATGTTAGTGTGATAGAACACTTTCCTAGCATGCCCTAAAGCTAAATTCAATCTCATGCACTATTTAAAAAAATACTAATATAAAAAATACTAATAGGCATCTGTTGAACTACTGATAGTATGACAGGCACTATTGTTTGTGTTTTACATGAATGATCTCATTTAATCTTCATAGTCATCCTGTAAGGTAGGTATTGTTGTTTTACAAAAGTTTAAACATGTAGACAGTTTTGAAGATATTTTAGAATAGTCAACTTTAGTTGACTTCCATTTTGATTGGTTAAGGAAGATACTTGTACCAGAAATTCTTTATTGACAGTTACTGTATTCAAGAGTTTAGAAATTAACTTACCTGTTTGGCAGTGAAAGATTTTTAGGGGTAAATATACATTTACATGCTGCTGCCTCCTTTATACTTAGTACTTGTGGACTTTAGTTATGAGTGAATTAAGAAGCATGAATATAATAGTTTCAGAATTTGCAAGATAATAATTGTTCATCTGCCTCTGGACAATCAGAAGGAACATCATGAATGAAACTTTGAACACTGTGTGCAGTGGTAGAAGAGAAACATGGAAAGTGGGGACCCTTATGTTTGTTTTTGTTAATTTTTTTGTTATGGATCTTATAGAGCAGAGTTCTTTGAGGTGTTAAAAGTGAAAAACAGATGGTATGAAAAACCCATATCACAGAAAGTCTTTAAGATCAGGTTTCTTACTGTGGTTATACTAGAGCAATAAATGTTTGCGCACAGCTTCCAGGAAGATCTGGATATTATAGATTTGACTAGATTTTTTTTAATACCAGAGATAAATGAAAGAGAAGCAAATATATACTTTCTTTCATAACATGACTTTAATTATTTACCATTTGTGTAATTATTTACCATTTGTGCTGGTTCTGGGGCTTGAACTCAGGGCCTTGGTACTGTCCTTGAGTTTTTATAGGGCCTTGGTGCTGTCCTTGAGTTTTTATGCCCAAAGCTAGCACTCTACCACTTGAGCTGTTGCTCCACTTTGGGCTTTTTGGTGATTACCTGGAAGTAAGAGAATCACAAACTTTGCAATCTGGGCTGTCTTGGAACAGAGATCTTCAGTTCTCAATCTCCTGGGTAGCTAGGGTTACAAGTGTGAGCCATTGGCACCAGCTTTATGATAGATCTTTATAGCTAGAATCCTTTAATTTGTTTTTCCTTTAACAAAAGCTGTCAGGCACCAGCAGTTCAGCTGCTTGATTGGCAGCTGCCCAACCCATCTCCATGCCTGTTGAAATAGAAGTTGCCTAGGAGTAAAACCCCACCACATCCCTCAGTTGGGCAGAGGCAGAGGCTGGGTCAGAAATACAGCTCTTATGTTTGGGGTTGTGGAGTCTGTGAATCTGTGAGCCATATTGTTGCCATTACTGCAGATCTGTTGACAGTGGCAACTACAGCTTAAGTCCTGACATTTCCAGGAAACTGCAGGAGCTGTCAATCAAGTATCCACTCTTTCTAATGTTCTTCTCCTGAAAACCCCCATTGCTTAAACTGCTTTAAATCCTCAGGGAGACTCCCAGGTTGCAGGCACCCCCAAAAGACTTTGCTCCAGTAGTGGAATCACAGCAACTGTTATGGCTGCTGTTTTGAAGAAAAACTGTGCCTCATATTCTCTGCCACAGCTCTAGGAGACCTTGCTTCTGTTGGAGTTGCTTAAGATGATTTCTAGGTAAATAACCATGCTCACAGCCTCTCTGGACTTTCTAATAGCTGTCCTCAGTCTAGTTGGAGAGGAGCACTGCCCATGACAGCTAGTGGACATGTAGACTTGCTATATAAGCAGTTCTCTTCTCTGTCCTCAGAATACAGAAAACTGTCTTATGTACTGTCTCCATGTTGCTACAGGCCCCAATAAACCCTCCTAAGAGTCTTGCCTACTTTTATCATGGGTAAGGTGGGTTTAGCCAGGAAGACAAACAGGTAATTCTTGGGTTCCTCACCTCAGGCACACCCAGTGGCAGATAAATTAGAAGTGGCTGAAAAGTTCCCTAGAACTGGAGGAGCATTAAGGATGTGGGAGATGAAGGGCTCTGAGATTCAGGATTGTTGAAAGGCTGCAAGAACTGAGGTGGCAGAACAGCCGTAAACTGCCTTGAAAATATGTCTAACTGAAGACTCAGTATTAAGAACTTAAAGAAGCTATAAAACTCTGAAGTTACTACTTATCTAAATGTATATTAAATTGATGGAGTCCATATGGGAGGAAATATTTTCCTTAAAATATTATTCTGTTGGATATGCTTTGCAAGCATTCTACCACTGCAGTCTCACCCCAACTCCTTTGTTTGTATTTGGTTAAAAAACCAAAGAGATAAAGTTTTGCCAATTTTTTCCTGGCCTAGTTCTAAGGTTAGATCCTTCTACTTATACTCCTGAGTAGCTGGGATTACAGGCATGCATAGTACTTTTTGTGTATGTGTGTGAGGATCTTTGGTGTATGTTACTTTACTGGAAACCTAAAATTCAACTGTAAAAGCGAGAGAATTTTGAACATTGGCTTTTAGAATGGTTAGATATTTCAGATAAAAATTCAAGGCTAGAGGCCATTAACAATTTATACAATTAAATAATTTCTAGAATCTGTATTAAGATTTTTATTGTAAAAATTTTCATATCAGCCATTCATTGTAAGCAATTAGTTTTTGTTTTATTTTGTTTTTTTTTGTTTTGTTTTATGTCGGTCCTGGGGCCTGAACTCTGGGCCTGGGTGCTGTCCCTCAGCTCTTCAGCTCAAGGCTAGTGCTCTACCACTTGAGCCACAGCTCCATTTCTAGCCATTTCAGTTTATGTGGTGCTGAGGAATCAAACCCAGGGCCTCATGCATGTGAGGCAAGCACTCTGTTACTGAGCCACCTTCCTAGCCCAAGAAGTTATATTTTTTATATCCATTACTAAATGGCAGACAAAATAGCACTTTTTTGAGATTTTTTTTTTTTTTTGGTTGGTTGTGGGGCTTGAACTCTGGGCTTAGGCACTGTCCTTCAGCTCTTCAGCGAACGCTCTACCACTTGAGCCACAGCATCCCTTCCCAAAATAGTACTTTTTGAGAATCTAAGTTGTGCATTTAAGAAAAATTACTGGCAAGTAAAAAATAATCAAGGTGATTGTGAGAGATTTGCAATTAAACCATAATATTAGATAAATATCCACATACAAAAGCAAATAAAGATCACAATGATACTACATTTAACAGCACTAGAAAATTCAAGTGATGGGCATTGGGGTGGGGTAGGTGGGTGTCTCAAATAGCAGAGTGTTTACCCAGTGTGCTCTATGTAGGCCTGGGATTAAATCCTCATGACTGGGGTAAAAATCTTAAAAACTGGAGCATATGAATGAATGAAACAACAATGAATATTGTTGTTTAGACTGTTGTCCTTAGTTACTTTGTGTTCTTATGGTGAAGATCTACCTGGGAGATTTCTTCTAGTATATAAGTACTCCCAAAAGTTTGCTTTTCTTGAGTCAAGTGATGCTGTCTGCTCTTTCCTCAAAGTTCAGAGTGTTTTCCTATTTGTTTTAACAACCAGAATCTTAGTGCCAACTTTATGTTTTAGTTGAGTAACTCACATATTTAAACTGTAAATTTATGCTCATTTTATTTAATCTTCTTATTCTTTTTTATTTTTCATGCTTCTGATTTCTTTTTTGATGAGGTTGGTCCTATAAAACAATGAACTGGAAAAATTGTCAGCTTCACAAATGATGAGAAACAAATGGAAATTAATGCAATGTTAAGCAACATTTTAAATCAAATGATAAGTAAAAATAATGAATTTTTAGCTTTGACTGACATTGATGGAGAGACTTTGGCAGTATCATCAAAATAACACAATAGTGCTAGCTAGCAGTCACTGAGTACTCACCACATGCCGAAGCTTATGCTAAGCACTTGTCTTTCATCTTCACTGCTTCATTGTGAGCCTGAGTACTTTTGCTCCTATTTTATAGATGAGAGTACAAATTTGGAAGGCTGAAATAACTTGTTTGAGATCACCCACCTACAAATGGTATAGCCAGGGTACAAACCTCCAACTCTACTCTCCACATGCTGCTATACTAAGGAGAATATTTAGGGGTGCAACTCCTGATGTATTTTGTAAAGAATGAGAGAATAAGTAGAAGGTGAGAACACTCCTCACTAGGATACTTCTTCCTTAAGTGAGGAATTAAACTACTGAGCCTCCAGTCTTACAGTGAAAACTTGAAATTTTACATTTCAAAATAAAATGTGTTTGCTTAAAAGCAAACACATATAAAGTGATTTTTTGGGAGGAGTCCCCGGGGGTATGGGGTTTGACTGGTTCTGGGGCTTGAACTCAGTGTCTGGGCACTGTCTCTGAGCTTTTTTGATTACAGCTGGTATTCTACCACAACTCCATGTTCAGTTTTTTGGTGATTAATTAGAGATAAGAATCTTAGATTCTTTCCTGCCCAGGCTGGTTTCTAACCTCAATATTCAGGTTTCAGTTTCCTGAGTAGTTAGGATTATAGATGTGAGTCTCTGGCACCTGACTTTGAAGTGATACCTTTAAAAATGGATGTTTAGGGCTGGGTGCCGGTGGCTCATGCCTGTAATCCTAGCTACTTAGGAGGCTAAGATCTGAGGATCACTGTTCAAAGCCAGCCCTGGTGGGAAAGTCTGTGAGACTCTTCAATAAACCACTCAGAAAACCAGAAATGGCACTTTGGCTCAAGTGGTAGTGTGGCTCAATTGGTAGAGTGCTAGCCTTTAGCTGAAGAGCTGAAGGACAGTGCCCAGGCCCAGAGTTCAATACCTTCAACGGACCAAAAAAAAAAAAGGAAGTTTAGTATTTGACTTTAAAGTGATCTTTTAAAAATGGAAGTTTAGTATCTGCCACCACTATGTGAAAGACAGGAATACCATGTCTTTTATATCTTTTTATTTTTTCCTTTTATGTTGATAATTTATTCTGTAAGAATTTTGTCTTATTTCTCATGGGCTAATACAAATGAAATGTTTCTAGAATTTTTAAAGTTGGCTTATGAATAACTTTAATTACCATAAAATATAAATTTACAATGATTGTTTTTAATTTGTGTTATGTTCTATTTTCATAAAAATTGAGACCATGGAGTCTGTGTGCATTTCTTTCTGCTTTTGTAGGCAAGTTCCTATACTCTTCCTATTATTTTTTTTTATTTTTATGGATCCTGGGATTTGAAGGACACTGTCCCTGAGTTGCTTTTGTTCAAGGCTAGGTCTCTACTATTTCAGTCACAGCTCCACTTCCAGCTCAGTTTACTGGAGATAAGAATCTCAGACTTTCTTTTTTGAGGGGGTGGAGGGGGGGTCTGGTTGTGGGGCCTGAACTCTGGGCCTGGGCACTGTCCCTCAGCTCTTCAACTCAAGGCTAGTGCTCTACCACTTGAGCCACACTACCACTTGAGCCAAAGTGCCATTTCTGGTTTTCTGAGTGGTTTATTGAAGAGTCTCACAGACTTTCCCGCCAGGGCTGGCTTTGAACAGTGATCCTCAGATCTTAGCCTCCTAAATAGCTAGGATTACAGGCATGAGCCACCGGCACCCAGCCCTAAACATCCCTCATATTCTTGTATCATTGCAAGAATATGAGGGGGGAATTATAACCTTGTTTTGAGAGAATTCATTTATTGTTAACTTTCTGTGAGAGAATATAACTTTGGAGTTTAACATGGATGTGTACAAGTAATAAAGGTAGCCATACAGTCTAACAGATTTCTCTAAACTTTGGTATATCTAAATCTCGACATGGATGTTGAAAGCCTTCTTTTCAATGTAAGAAGTCAAAAAACTTAAAACTGATGTCTAGAACCTGACAAAAGAAATCCAAAGGCCTGAAGTATCATCAACATTTCAGTTTGGTGTACCAGGATATTATTATTATTTTTTTTTTGTAGGTCCTGGGGCTTGAACTCTGGGCCTGGGCACTGTCCCTCAGCTCTTCAGCTCAAGGCGAGCGCTCTTCCACTTGAGTTACAGAGCCACTTCCGGTTTTCTGGTGGTTTATTGGAGATAGGAGTCTCACAGTCTCTCCTGCCCAGCCTGGCTTTGAACCGCGATCCTCAGATCTCAGCCTCCTGAGTAGCTAGGATTACAGTCGTGAGCCACCAGCGCCCGGCTTATTTTTTAAAAAAACATTCACATCTTAACACATTGTTTTTAATCACAAAATTACTTAAGTTTTGTTACCTTCCTTAAATAAGTTCACTTTATTAAGAAATAAATCCCTATCCATAAACTTGAGTAGGTTGTTATACATTGTTTTAGTAGTTTCAGAAATGTTTAAGAGATCAGTAAAGATTTAAGTAACAACAATTTCAAATAATGCTACTGAAGTTTTTATAAATGTGGATTTTTTTTCAATCTCATAGCAGAAAATGGGCTTTTAGCCTTTAAACTAATCTTGAATTTGTCACTGGATGCAGGTGAAGGTTTGTGAAGTTTCCCTCTAAAGGCAGGGACTCTTGACTTAGGGTCCTTGACTTAGATTGCAGAGTAAGAATTTCTGGACAAGTCATTAATGGTAAGAAAATTATTGAGTGAGTAAGTAAGCAGGAAAGCAGACAGACAAGCAGAAAGAAGACACACTCTAATTAATAGATTGTAGTTGCTCTCCAAGGGAGACACACACAGCTTTTGGCTGTCAGGGGTATATATATGGTAAAAGCAGGGAGGGGGATGACTTGGAAGTTACAATAAGATTTGTGGTTTTTGTTTTTGTTTTTGTTTTTTTCTCTAATCAGTCCTGGTGTTACACTTGCTGAGTTCCTGCATGTTTTGGGTTTTTCTTCTGGGTAAGAGTCCTACCCCAAAATAGATGCTTATCCTCAAGATAAAGAAGGTGTCCCTTTGTCTCTGAAGCAAAGATAGAGGGCTTCTATGTTTCTAAATACCATGTTTCTGAGTTGCCTCCTATTTTCCTCAATTTATCCTGTTTCTGGCAGCTATTTACTATGCCTCATTTTCCCTAGTCTAACCTGCCTCAAATTCAATCCTACCATAAGAATTTAGGCCCGGTAGGTATTAAATTCATACACTTATTTTTGCTCAAGTATGGAGAAAAATACACCTGACAAAGTCTGAGTTTGAGAGGCAATTCTAACATATTGTGGGAAACTGATTTTGATTTCCTTTCATGGTCTCACTAGGAAAATAGCCTTTTTCCATTAAATAGTCATATTTTTTTGGAATCTCTCTAGTATGATAGCCTGAGCTGGTTAATCTGCCTCTGGGGCTTTCTTCTTCAAATACTAAGATTTGCAAAGTGGGTAAAAACACCATCATTTTCGTCATAACTAAATACAGTGTTACAATATCACCCTTCAGTGTTTCCTAAATAAATGAATTCTCTGCATTTTTCCTGTAATCTTGATTAATCAAATCTATTTTTTGACATCTGGCAATTTTTTCCCCTGTTTTAAAATGTGTCTATTTTACTTTTATCTCAGTCCCATTAGAAGAATGTATAAATGAATGTTACCCTATTTGCTTTTAAGATTAACTGAGCAAACTTGTAGAGAGTATATATTGGAAGCAAAAGTCTTTAAGTTTTACATGTTCTGTCTTTACAAAAGTGAAGCACAGGCGTTTATGGTTTCTTTGTAGGATATTCCTATGCAAAACAGCCGTCACCCATAAGAGGCTTATTTGAAACATTTATTTGAAATACTCCCCAAATTCTTACTATATAGTTTTCCATGTTGAAGAAGTGCATGTAGAAATCACTAATAGGAAGTTCTGTAGGGAGAATCTAAATCCACCTTGAATATTTTATTTCTTCATACTGTGAAGGAGAACCAGCCTTTATCAAACTCCTTGTTCATAATTTGAGAACAACCAAACTATTACTTACGTTCTGAATAAATAGGTACATTACAGCTTTTTGCTGTATTTTTTTTTACTTTATTGCAAACTCAAATTAAGGAATGTTGTAACTGAACTACAAATGGTAGAACAAACCAAGACAGATTGTGATAATTAGAAAAGCTTTTAAAATTCTTTTACAATATAGCTGAATTTAATAGTTTGTTTATAGCAAAGTGAAGTTAACATAGATAACTAGTTTATAAACTGATGTGATATGTGATTATACTAGGAAAAATCTATGCATAACACACTAATAACTTTTCTGATATTTCTGTGCTAAACACTATGTTGGCTGGCCAGGAGCTTTGGTTGTTAACTGATTTATGTTTAGATTTAATTCAAGTTTAGCATAGTCTGTTTGGGTCTTTGAGTTTTAAAAATATAGCCTGTTACAGTGTATATTTTAAAATTCTATATCCCAAGGTATACCTAGTTTTATATGTGCTAATGAAATATTTCTGAAATTTGGACAGACTTGGTTATCCAGGGACAAATTCACTGAGGACAGAATTTCAAGAAAAGTCTACATTATTTACATTGAATGATTTGAATTGTTTTTATTTCTCATCAGAATCAGAAACAGAAACTTTTAAGTCTTTGAATTCTGTAATGGTCTAAAATAACACTGTTGCAGACAAGGTACCAATGTTCCCTACCCTTCGCCCCTTGCCCCACAATTCCTGTTTATCCTTTACTTTTCTAGTTTTATCTTTTCTAGACTGAAACACAGAACTATAGTTAGGAAATTTTTAACTTAATAAAGTTAATTTTAGATCTTTTTTCTCTTCCCCTCCCCCTTGTCTTCTTCCTTTCTCCTTTCCCCCACCCTCTTTGCTCTTTTGGTTTTTCTAATGTGAAAAGGGGAAACAAAACAAGATGAAACTTCCAGAACACTCTTAACTTTAGCAGCATCCAGGAAAGATGGGGCTTCAACTCAGGGCCTGGGCACTATCAGTGAGTTTTCTTGCTCAAGGCTTTGAGCCACAGTGCCACTTCTGATTTTTCTGGTGGTTAATTAGAAATAAGCGTCTCATGGATTTTCTGCCTTGGCTGGCTTCAAGTCATGATCCTCAGCTCTCAGCCTCCTGAGTAGCTAGGGTTTGTTATAGGTGTGAGCCATCAATACCTGGTGTAAGGAACTTTTGATGAAGTTCTTTTAAACCAGGAAAACGGCTGTTTTTTTAATTAATGAAGTAAAATATTAATAGGTAAGTTATAATGCACTATGATTAAAATATCTGGTGATCTCTAAGTATTCCTAATGTGCTTTAACTGCAGCGAGTTTTGCATCTCACTGAAAGCAGCCACCTTGCTAGTTAACAAAACTAATATTTGGATTTGCAGATGGGCAAAAAATATTTTTATAAATAACTGACTTATTTGTTTTTGAGACAGGATCTTTCTACCTATATCACAAGCTATCTTGAATCCAGGATGTGCTAAAACTCAATTGCCTCAGCTTCTCAATACTGTGATTACAGGCATTCGCCATCATATGTCTCTTAAATTAACTTTTGGTGTAGTAATAATTTTATTCTCTGCATTGCCTAAGTTGTGTTTCATATAAAGCTTGATTCTTGCCACATAGAAGTTTATACAGAAGATAATTTTATGCATTGGCAAAAAACATCAAGTACCTTTTAGTTTGATTCTAACTATAGAAAACCTTGAAGCAAATCAGGATAATTTATTATCTGGTTTCAGCAATTGAATATATAGGATAATTTAGTTCTTGGTTATTAGAGAAAATGGCAAGTCAGATTATGTTTTTATCTCTCCCTTCTCCTAACTTCTCTCCCAATACATTAGAAATTTCAGTTAAGTAGAATGGCCAGAAAATGATGTTATGTTTAATTTTCTCTTATTATGTGTATGTATGTATGTACATATGTATATATAATTCATAATACAGTAATATGTGAGAGGTAACCATTCATTTGCCTTTAATCGGATTATGATTGGGCAGTGAATTTTACCTTAAAGAAGTGGGATCAAGAACATAAATCACCTTGAGACTTTTTTCATTTGTGTATATTCCTGGATTTTAATCTAGGAGATTCTGGTTTGGTATGTTTGATGTGGTGTAAATTAAGGTATCTGTAGTTTTGTGAAACTTTCAAGTAATTTTATTGCAGTTTTGCTTTTAAGAACCATTGGAGCAAGGCAAATCTGTAAATAGTGAATGCAGTAAAATGTTACAGATGCTTTGAGGTCCCCGCATGGCAGTTCTCTCTCTCAAGGTTTTGTGTTGCTTGGTTTCAGTTACCCATAATCCTCAGCCTGCAAATAGTAAATGGATAAATCTAGAAATAAATAACTCTTAGACTTTAAATTTCACATTGTTCTGAGTAGTGTAGTAAAACCATGTGTCGCCTTGTTTCAGCCTGCCTAGAATGTTAATCATTCCTTGGTCCGGTGTATGCTATGTACATACCCACATAGTTAATCACTTAGTAGCTGTTTTGATTATCTGACTGTTGTGACATCACAGTGCTTATATTTAGACAATCTTTACATCTTCATAATGGCATCACAGTATAAGACTAGTAATGTTGGCAGTTCAGATGTGCCAAAAACAAATACAGAATACTTAAAAGTGAAAAGGCAAAAGTTACTGAGTTAGAGAAACAAATAAGTTGATGTTGCTAAAATCTTTAGTATAAAGTTATTTTGAGAAAATCACATTTGTATAAATTTTAATGTACTCTGTTGTTAATAATTGGTGGTGGTGGTGGTGATGGTGGTGTGTGTGTTTTTGTGTGTTTTTTTGGTATGTGTGTGTGCCAGTACAGAGCTTTGAACTCAGGGCCTTGTACTCTCACTCAGCTTTCTTGCTCACAGCTTATACTCTATCACTTGTGCCATGCTTCCAGTCTGGTATTTTGTTTGTTCTTTTAGAGATGGATTCTACCATTCTCCAGATTTCAGCCTCCTGAGTAGCTAGGGTTACAGGTCTCAGTTACCAGTTACCAGCAGTAATAGTTCTATTTTATTATTAGCTGTTGTTAATCTTTGACTATGCCTACTTAATAAATTAAACTTTATCATAGGTATGTTTTATAACAACAAAAATACTGTATTTACAGGGTTGGTATTGTCTTTGGGGCATCTACTGGGTGCTTAGAACATAATATATCCTTCCTATGCTGAAAAGGGAGTACTTCAGTATTGATTCTAAAAAAGAAAAGAACACACACACACACACACACACACACACACACACAGTCTTTCTATCTTAGGAAGGGTTACATGCAAATAGAAACATCTTAGCTTAACCTTGTTCTCCCAGGAGTTTTTAGAGTAGGAGAACCCCTTCAATCCAGGTATTATCATAAGTAAATTTCAGTCTGGAGACCAATGTGAACAAAAGGATAGAAGTATAAAACAGCATATTGAATTTCAGAAATTACATGCACTTGGCATGATTAAGCTACAAAGTGAAGATAGTAAAAAAAAAATAAGGTGGTTTTTATTTGCAGAATGCAAGGAGACATTATCACATAGGGCAGAAGGAGAGTAAATAGACTTGCATTTTGAAAAGATAATAGGTGACAGCAGAGCATGAGTTGGAGAGCTCTAAGAGATTGAAGGCAGGAGATAGTCTGGAAGATAATCAGAATAATCCAGGAAATAGTGATGCAGAGGGTCAGTGGTAAAGCTCTTGTTTAACATGCATAAGACCTGAATTTGATCCTCACTACTGGGGAGGGGGGAAAGAATGATGCAGAGATCTAAAGGAGTCATAGTTAGGGAGAAGGAGGGGAGAAAAAAAAGCAAGGAAGTAAAATCTTTGGAAACTAGTGACTGATAGGATTTATCATTTACCTTGTGTGAGAGAAGAAGGTATAGAGAACATCAATGTTTGGAAGGCCTCCTTCCCTTACCACTATTAGGTATGCCTATTGGGCATGGCATCTGTGTTTTCATGCTCTGGTTTGTGTTTCTGCAGTCACTGGTTTGTGTTTCTGCAATCACTTGGATGGTTCAGGATGGGTATATTATTCACATGAAGCCAATCAAAGGACTTGGCATAGGAAGGTATATCCTTGTGCTTAAACTGAGGGGTTCGTGAAAGGCCGGAGAGGCTGTAGTTGTCTAGTCACTGTGTGAAACGTGAGAATAAAATCAGAAGAAAAGAGACAAGCTGGGGGTTGGGAGAAATATGATATCAGGTCCTGAGAACATTTCTTGAGTGTCTGAAATGTGCTCTACTTCTGGATATTCCAGTTACTTGAGCCATTAATCCCTCCCTCCCTTTTTTCTCCCCTTTCTTCTATCTGCTTTTCTTTTTTCTGATTTTCCTTTCCTCCTCCTTTTCACTATTCTCCCTTTCTTTCCTCTTTCTCTTCTTCTTCCTCTTCCTTTTCTTTTTCTTTTACTTAGTTTTGGGGTTTTCTGTCCCTTGAAATCAGTAAGATCATGATACAGGAATTTTAATGGCTAATGTTGATGCAGGAGACAACTAAATGGTGAAATAGTATGAAAAATGAGAATACTCACCATAAGAAATTTGTGTTTCAAGTTGAGAGTAAATGAGCTTACATGACTTGTTGAAAATCATGTACCTGGCATCTAAGACTAAATTCAAATCTCATACTTTAGCTTGGTGATATTTATAATCTCACTTATTCCAACAAGAAATTTAAGAAGTTGTCTTTGGATGAGCTGTAAAGGGAAAGAATTAATTTGTATATGGAGGTGTTTGGGGTTGTTGTATTTGGAAAATTCTTAGAGATGTAACAGTATAGTGACTTTCTTGCTCTGAAAGCTTGAGTGAATACCTATGATTGTATTAAGGTCTGGGTTCAATGGTTGTAGCAACACAAATCTTTATTTTGAGGTGCTCATATTTGAGTTGCTTTAGGGAGAGTACTTATAAAGCAGTAAAATCTTGTCAGAATGTGCTTGTGGAAAATGTCTCCCTAGGACCTTTAATTTTGTTCCTAAATTTATAACAGAGCCACTTCTTGGTGCTCTCTATTGCTCAAGGTACTTTTGGTGATCAGACTGTTATTAAGTTGGGTAGGTGAGCTATAGAGCATGGCCTACAGGGAGTAATTTATTGTTTTGTACAAGAATAGGTAGTGCTGAGGAATCATGTCTCATTTAGGGCATCAAGTGGCTTCACACTTTTAAAATCTGACACCAGTATTACTTTCCATTGGTTTAAGCAGAAAAAACAGCAAATGCTCATTTGAACATGAGAAAAAGAACTTAAAAACCACTCCAGTTTTTGCTGTATGAGAAGTAAAGAAGATGGCAATAACTTAATTAAGTCCAAATGATTAGCTATTTTGGCCTAATATTAGTTATCATAATTCTGTGTGAGAGATATCTTTGAAGGCTAACATTGATTTTCATATAGAAATATATAGGACTTAGACTATATAGAAGTGTCAAATCTAAAGCAATTTGCTGAGAAGTGAAATCAACTATTGTAATAAACACTAAAAGAAAAGAATATTAGAGATATTGGGAAGCAGAAACTGTAAATGATTTCTTTGTAGGAAATATTAAGGGTTTTATTTAGAAAATACTTGGTAACTAGCAGTAGTAACAGCTGATATTTCTTGATGGTGTGCCAGACACCATTCTTAACTGTGGTATTTAATACTCAAGTGTCTTAGAATGCACTCTTCTAAAAACCCCATTTTGCAAAAGAGTTTGGAGTGTGAGTGTGCTGAGATTTGAATTTAGTAAGGTGATTTTCATGTCCCCACTTTTAACCAATGTGCTACAATACCAGCTGACTCAGTATGCTCGGATCTCTGCTTGTATTGCTGTTCTAAGTACATAAAAATCTGCCTTACATTGTGGTATTTCTCATAGCTTAGGAGCATCTCTATCATGTTTCTGATTTTCCAAAGTTAACTTCAGGGGACAAAAATCAGAAATTTCCTTCAAATCTCCTCCCTTTTGAATGGGAAATTTGTGACAGCCAGTCAAGAAACTCAATTTTCTATTTCTTAAATTTATTGTAAATTGCTCTGTGTGTGTGTGTGTGTGTGTGTGTGTGTGTTGGATTTTCCCTCCCTCCCTCCCTCCTTCCCTCCCTCCCTCCCTCCCTCCCTCCCTTTCTCCTTCCCTTCCTCCCCTCCCCCCTCCACCTCTCCTCCCCTCCTCCCCTCCCTTTCCCACCCCTTCCCTTCCAAATGGTCTGCCCTCTGCCCTTTTGGCTATAGTTTTTCAGACAGGGCTTTGTGCTTTTGCTCATGGTCCAGAGGGCCTTAGATATGCTCTTCCTACCTCTGTGTGCCACCACATCCAATGATTTTTTTAAATTTGTATTATTTTTGGATATGGTCTTTCTATTTTACCTGGTTACCTTTTTTGATCCTCCCATCTCTACCTCCCAGGCAGCTGACATTTTTGTTGTTATTTTTCCTTCCTCACTAATAATACCTAGTACATATTTAGTGATACTGAATGACCATTTGGACCTGAGTAAGTTCTTAATCAGAGGCTGGCACAGCTTTTCTGTAGAGGGCCAGATAGCTTAATATTTTATAAGTAAAATTAAAAAATACTATGTCAATATATAACAGAGAGATAACATGTTTTCATACTTTTTTCTTGTAGCAAAGCGAGGCCAGAACCAGAGCTTGAACTCAGGGCCTCACATCATCACTTTTCTCTGCTGACATTCTACCCTGTGACCACCTCTAGTCCATCCTTTTTTCCCCCTCCTAGTTATTTGGAGATAGAGTCTTACAGACTTTTCTTGGACTGGCTTTGAATCTTAGTCTCAGTTGCCATCATAGCTAAGGTTACATCCTGTGTTTTTAATTGACCAAATTAAAAACTACAATAATTTGAGCAAGAAATTTTGTAATGCAAATCTTCTAAAGGTAAGAATAGGATTATTTTGGAGGATAACATTCCTCTAAATTAGAATCCAATATTAATGTTCCTTAGCACCAAATCTTATTGTTAATGTGCTGTGAAAACTATTCTTAGCTTGTGGACCATACAAAAGCAGGCATTTTTGCCAGGTTTTGCCCAAAGGCAGTCATTTTCTTCCTCTTCCTTTTCCCCCTCCTCCACCCCTCCTCCCTCCTCTCCT
Organism: Dipodomys ordii; assembly: GCF_000151885.1. NCBI lineage: Eukaryota > Metazoa > Chordata > Mammalia > Rodentia > Heteromyidae > Dipodomys > Dipodomys ordii. The sequence goes on from NW_012267273.1 coordinate 12,926,565, forward strand.
CTTCTCTCCTCCCTCCTCTTCCCCCTTCCCTTTCCTTTCCTCCTCCTCCTCCCACCTCCTCCTCTTTTAAAAAAAATTATTTTTTTACTTTTTTGCTGCTTTAGGGCCTTCAACTCAGGGCTGTGCAATATCCCTGAGCAACATGTCTGGTTTTCTGGTGATTAATTGGAGATAAGCTTCTTACAGACTTTCCTGTTTGGCCTGGCTTCGAACCTCAATCTGGCACTTGGTTTGTCAACTTCTTCTTTGCTCAATGCTGGTACTCTGCCACTTGAGCCACATCTCCAGTGTTTAAACTTCTTGATTACTACTATGCTCCTTACTTGCATCAGAACCATTATTCCTGGGTTAGAATTTCTGCCAGTCTGTATTCTGGGTACTCTGGAAACAGACACAGCACAAATCCCTGTAACTGTTAGCAAGTGTTAAGTACAAAGCAGAAAACTAAAGGAAGGGATAAAAGAATATGAAAGGTTGGGAAGATTACAATTTTTGTTAAGGTCCTAGGGAATACCTCATTGAAAATTGAAATGCCACCTTTGGTGGCATTTTCTTCTTCTCAAACCCTGAGATGTGCACCATGCTTTATGTGTCTGTAGTATCTCTTTAAGCACTTTAAAAATATTATATATGCATGATACCATGCTTCATGCTTCTGTAATATGGCTTTAAATGATATTTTCTAAAGTGTTATATATACATTGTAATATGTTTTGTGTAGTTTGCTTTTCATGATCAACATGTCAGATTTATTCCTATATATGTGTGTGTGTATATATATATATATATATATATATATATCTCACTTTATTCATGCATCAGTTGTTTATTTCTTTGTAATAAATCCCAAAATTTACTAGCTTATATGTCGCTGATGATACTTTAGGTCTTTTTAGGTGGTTCTGATCTTAGCTGGACTTGCCCACATATCTATGGCCAACTGCTGGGTTGGCCAAAGATTGAAAAGGCTAACATATTTAAGTGGAAATAGTTTGTTTCTGCCTCACATTGTTTTCATTCTGTAAGAAACTAGCCTGATCATGTTTACTTGGCGGCTATGAAAGGAGCCAGGAGAAATGTAGAAGGCCTTTTGAGACTTAAGCAAGGAACTAGTCAACATCACTTCCACTACCTAGAAACTGAGTCAGCATCACTTTTGCTGCCTTCTTTCATAAGGCCATTCCAGATTTGAGGAATAATACTCTTGATGGGAAAAGCAGCAAAAGTCAAAGATATAGAAGATAGGGAAGGAAATAATGATAGATAGTTTAGCAAATAGTCTTCCGTGATTCATTTTTACTGATGAACATATTATGCTGATTAGTTTATTCTTCTGTTGATGGTCAATTTTTTACTCTTTTTCAGTTCATGGCTTTCATAACAGTGTTGTAGTGAGTGAAATTACTGTATCATATAGTATGCACATCTTCAGCATTGCTCGATGTTGCCAGAGTGCCTCTGAATTTACAGTTATACTACTAGGGTAGTTCTTATTCCATATCTCTTCCAAGTTGTAGTAGTCTTTTAGCAGTCTCAAGGAACATGAAATGGCATCTCATAGAACTTTCAGCTTGTGTTTATTTTTTTAATATTAAAAAATATCTTTACTTGTTTTAATTCAAGCTTTTTTGTTTTAGTCTGTTGGATGTGGGACTTGAACTTAGAGCCTGAGCATTGTCTATGAGTTTGTTTTGCTCAAGGCTAGTGCTCTACCATTTTGAGCTGCAGTTTCACTTCCAGTCTTCTTTCTGGTGGTTAATGGAGAGAAGAGGCTCATGATGGTGCAATCCTCAGACCTCAGCCTCCTAAGTAGCTAGTATTACAAGCTTGAGCTACCAGTGCCCAGCTGAAGAGGATTTTAGGGACAAAGAGTGAACAAATGGAACATTGATACTCAGTAGACACTATGTTGAAAATGAACTATACAACTTGTGAGTGGGAACAGGAGGGAAAAACTGGGAGTGAGGGAAGAGGTGACATCGTCCAAAAAGAAATGTACTCATTACCTGACTTATGTAACTGTAACCCTCTCTATATATCTTCTTTATAATAACAATAAAAAATAAAAAATCAGTTTATAAGTACATTGCATTTGTGTTTGTATGTTTATACATGTGTGTGTATGTGTGCATGCACATGTGCCAGTCCTGGGGTTTAAACTTAGGACTTGAGCGCTGTTCTTGAGCTTTTTGCTCAAGTCTAGTGCCCTACCAGTTGGGCCACAGCTCCACTTCCAGCTCTTTTGGTAATTAATTGGAGAGAAGAGTCTCACTAAGTTTCCTACCTGGAGTGACTTTGAACCATGTTCCTCAGTTCTCAGCCTCCTGAGTAGCTAGGATTATACTGCACTCAACTGTGTATTGCATCTTGATCAGTATCCCTTCCATAATTCTCCCTCATCTTTCCCAATGCCATGTGTTTTCCTTATTATTAATTAGACAAAGCACCTCATATTTTTATTTTTGAAAAAATTCTTTGTGATCCTACATATAGAATTTGACCATCCCCTTACTTGCTCTGTCCTCGGCAGCCACCTCCTTCCCACTTTGTTGCCATCTCCTTAATCTTGTTTATGTGCCTTCTGACCATTCTATTTCTTCTATGGTTTACCAGTTTCATTGACTTGTAGGGAGTTTTTGGATACTAATCTCTTGTTGGTTGCATGTGTTCTAACATTTGTAGAATGTGGTCTCTGTTTGTACTTTTAATTGATTTAATGAAAGTTAAGTTTTAAAATTTTATATTATTGGATTTACTATTCTTAGAGTTTATATATGTCTCACTAAATTTGACATTCTGTTCTCTGTGTTTAAAGTCTACATTTCTCTGAGTTTTAGTTTACTAATTGTATTTTAATCATTAATTTACTTATAATTGATTTTTGTATAGAATGTGAGATAAGGATCTAGTTTTATGTATAAGGACTTGCAATTCTCTCTGCATGACTGTTCAAAATGTCTTGCTTCCTTACCCAGCTTTCCCGTAATGCCAGCTGTGGCATATATTGAGTTTTCATGTGTACACAGGTTCTAGCTACATTTCTTTTAACACTAATTTTATGCATAGTGATGTCTTTCTCTCACTTTTGAAGATAACACCTTGCAAATTCTATATTATTGCCTGACTAGTCTTGATTAAATTAGTGCCCTTAATTTTTTTAACTCTGGATGATAATAATAGTATGATGCAGTATCTTGGTTGTTTACTACATGCCAGATTAGTATACTTTAGTGTTTTAATGCTTTCATTCCTTTGAATTTTAACAAGAGTATAGAGTTCATTAGTTTTGTTCTTTTGAGGCTAAGAGGATGCCTTTGTAGCTGGGATTCTGAACTCCTGTTGGCTAGTTCTACTGCCTCAACTGTAAAACCATACTGCATTGCTTCTCATTTAACTCAGTTTATAAAAGACTTTGCTGATTTGAACATTTGAAGAGGAGTTGACCAGCTTGTAGTCAACTATAACATATCTAAAAAATTTGTCTGATGGCTAGTATTGTTAGTCAAGTAGAAGCTGTTGAAGATTGGTTTTAGATCTTAATTGAGCTTTTAAACTGGTTATCCTTGCTTCCTTGTCCCCTGCCATTACATGTGAAGAAAATATGAAAATGATTTTGTGCTTAGGAAAATGTCACATGTTTTGGAGTTTCATGTGTAAATTAGTAAAGGACCCTTATGTGCAGTGAATGGGGCCAGTGATCATGAACATTTATAGGTTGGAGATAGGGTATTCTTCATTCATGGTTTATTTAATAAGGTATAAGAATTGATATGGCTGTGGGTGCAACCTAGAGATACATATTATTTTGGATAATTTTTCCTCTTGCCCTCTAATCAAGCCTCTCATTAGCATTCTTCATTGAGGCTGACCGACTTTGAACTCTCCATTCTGGATTTTCCAGGCCACATGGTATCTAAACCAGCTTTTGAAACTCATACTAAATTTAAGAGTTTGATTATGTTTGATGGCACAACTATTACATTTTTGGTTGTTTTGGAAATAGGGCTTATATTCTTAAGAAAATTGAAACTTCTTAGGACCTGGAGAGTTTAGGTATTTATTTAGGATCAAATTCAGGGCCAAATACTCTATCACCAAGTTAATCTCCCTTGGGATGGGTTTTGTATTTCCTTTTAGGCATCTTTATTGTCTCAGCACAATAGCTAATCACAGTGTAGATACTGAATAAATCCTTCTTTTAATATGGGTTAATGAATAAATCTTTTTTCTTATGGCTTAATGAGGGAGACTTGAGTGATTAGTACAAACTTTATGTTGGACTTTAAATGGATTGTTTTATTCAACAGAATTATTTAAATACATACTTTGTTCAAATTGCTGTGAAAAATAAAAGGTTAATCAGAAAGTTAGAAATGTAGTTGTTAGTACATTACATTATGTATCATTTTAGTTTTGTAGAGAGGGGGCTAGAACTTGTTTATAATTTTTTAATGTCTTTCATAGGGCTTGAACTCATGGCTTAGATACTGTCCCTATCAAGGCTAACTCTCTACACTTGAGCCACAGCACTACTTCCAGCTTTTTCTGAGTAGTTTATTGGAGATAAGAAGTCTCACAGTTTTCCTGCCCAGGCTGGCTTTAAACTGCAATATTTAGATCTTGGCCTCCTCAGTAGCTATGATTACAGGTGTAAGCCACCAGTGCCTGGCCACTTGTTTATAATTTAATCGATGATATCAAACTTAGAAGGAAAAAGTTAATCAAGATTGAATGTAGTTAAGTTACAAAGCCCTGGGAGTAGGAGAAATCATTTTGCACTAGAGATAAAGTGGAGAATGTTAACAAACATTCTAGTAACATTTGAAGTGTGTCCTGAATTGGGAAGGCAGAATTTTGACAGGTGAATTATGCATAGAGGATGAGGTTACATTTTCAAGAGAACAGTGATGCGAGGGATGATAGAGGCAAGAAAAGCTGGTTATGTTGGAGGAAAAGTTGCTCTTTATAGCTAGAATTTTGGGGAATACAAGTAAATACGAGGAGCCAAGTTTATGTAGGGTCTTATATGTCAAGGTGTTTGGACTTAATTCAGTAGTCAGTGGGGACCCACTGAAGTTTTTTGAGTAATGTGATCCCAGCTATGCTTTTGGAAATTTAATCTGGAAGCATCGTCAGTAATGAATAATGAGAAAATGAAAGTGTTTTTCATTACTGGATCACTTTTGTTTCTATTTTTTGTTTAATTCTAACTATAACAAATATTAGCTTAATTTACCTATCAAATAACAGGAAGAATCTTAATAAATATGGAGGAAAGTGTGTGTGTGTATGTGTGTTTGTATATTCATTCTCATTCCTACTTAGTCTTTAAAAATGATTGAGGCTCTATTCACCTGTTGGCTTCTAGCAAAGTTTTACATTTAGATTCTTCTTCAATGAGTTATGCACTACAGACAATCTGAAAATATTGTTCTGATTGTCATACTACTCAAAAAGCCTATGAGTCTTCTCCTTTTGGCTGCTGAATTATAGATTTTGTAACTCAATAGTCCTTATTCATCTCTCCCACTATTTCCTTGTTACTTCATACAGACTAAGATTTCTTGTAATTATTCTTTCTTTTTAAAATATCTTACTCTAGTTCTTGTGACATTTATTGACTCCAGATTCCTGAGAGGGGGAAAAGTCTATAGAGATCTCTGAGAACTTAAATGACAAAGTCAAATGTAGTAGAATTGGGATGAAATCTTTATTTGATCAACAGGTATTTTTTACACTTGCTGTATACTAGATAGTGTGCCAAGTGATGGTGATATGATGGTAAGTGATACAGAAGTGGTTTGCTTTTTTTTTTAATTGCTTACTTTAGAGAGACTAACCATTGATAATATATTGAATCACTGTTACAACTATCAACTGAGGTGAATTCCCCCAATTAAAGAATCATATTTTAAGGTACTTTGAAAGAATATAAGGGAAGAAGGAAGAGATGCTAATTTAAAGTGTCATGTTAGGGAAGATGGTTTGGAGGAAGTGAATTATAAGCTGAGACTTGCAATAGGAGATCCCTGTGAGTAAGGCAGAGTGAGAGTGAGAAGGGGCAGTCCAGGAAGAGAGAACAGTATGCACCAAGGCCCCCTAGTGGCAAGGAATTTGGAGTATTAGATGACCTAAAAGTTCAGCTTGGACAGAACATAGTTTTGATTACTGAAGAGTAAGATGAAATTAGAAGAGTTAGACAAGACCAAATTTTATGCAGCCTTGAAGATCATACTGGATTTTGCATTTTGGTTAAAGTGGAGGAAGGGAACCTATGGTTTTTTAATTAAAGAGTAACACAGTCCAATTTAGGTTTAAAATATTAATAATATATCCAAAAACCCAACCACTTCTCCTCATCCCACTTCTACCTGAGTCTAAATCTCATGAATACATAGTTATTGTAGTTACCAGTTTTGTCTTCCAGTTAGGACATGGTTCTCGTCTGTTCCAAATGTTCTAGGAGTTCCCATTCAGAATAAAGTTAGAGCGTATACCACCTTAGGGTTTTTATACTTACTTTATACTTTGGATGTGTTACTTTTTTTTTTTAACCAGTGTCTATCATGCTTTACTTTCTAACATCCTTCAAATTCTTATACAACTGGTTAAATGATACTTGCTACTATATTTTTAACACCAGACCTCACCTTTGCACACCATTTTCTACGTCTTTCTTTTTCTTTTTTTCTTTTTGTCAGTTATGGTGCTTGGACTCAGAGCCTGGATGCTGTATCTGAGCTTTTTTGCTCAAAGCTAATGTTCTACTACTTTGATCCACAGCACCACTTCTGGTTTTATGGTGGTTATTTAGAGAGGAGTCTCATAGCCTTTCCTGCCTGGTCTGACTTTGAACTGTGATCTCAGATCTCAGCCTCCTGAGTAGCTAAGATTATAGGCATGAGCCACCAGTGCTCGGCTTTCTACTTTCTTTCTTTTTTTTTTTTGCCAAAGTACTTACTGTACCCTGACTTAATATATCCCTAAATTTTACTTGGTAAAGAATTGTGGTGTTGTTCATCAGTAATTTAGGAGGCTAAAGTAGGAGAATCTTGATTTTCAGACTAGGATTATGGGTTATGTACTGAGACCCTATTTCAAAAAGCTCTAAAAGTGCTCAGTGGGAGTGCTTGTCCCGGATTTGATCACTTGCACTGCAAAAACAAACCCAAAACCAAAAAACAACAACAATAAATTATTAGTAGCTTTGTAAAAGTCTTACTAATTTTAAATGTATTCTTAGTAGGTAGAATAGTACATATAACAAGCATTCAGTAAATATTGAGTAAATGAATGAAGGGACAGTTGCTTGGCGTCAACAGCAGCTTTGTGCTTCATGTTTCACTAAACTGCATACTTAATATGTCATTAAACTGCAGTGAATATCATCATTAGATTCTAATATAAATTAAATATTAAATTAGTCATTGTTTTGGTTTTTATTTACTGGATGCTGTCATATCAATATGGTATGGTATGGTAAAGGTTAATAAGAATTTGATAAGTGTTTTAATTATTTGAAATATGCATATGCGTTTATCCTTTTGTGTTAGGGATTGAATCTAGAGCCTCATGCATACTAGGCAATGCCATTCCACCAGTCCTTTTAGACTTTAAAAATGAAACTTGTGAGATAATGCATAGTTGTGAAATGTATGTGGATAGTTTACTTAAATGACTTATGGTCATGGCTGGGCATGAGTTTGTCTATCCCCTCCTCACCAACATGTATTTGACAGTATTTAGAGGTTGCCTGAATTCTAATGATTAGAGGCCATGTGTGTTCTTTAACACCTTGCAATGCAGATGTTAATTCATTTCTCCCCAATCAAACATCTGGTCCAAAATGTCAGTAGTGCTGAAGTTGGGAAAACTGCCTTAGGAATTAAAAATCAGGCTTCACTTCAGGTCAGTGCCATGCCTACAGTTAATACTGTTACATCCATGGTCTTCTACACTTAACCTAACATGTTATCTATATGGAGAGTGGTTAGAATGGTTGTATTTTCTTTTAAATAGTTACTCTGTAACAGATACACTTTTATACACTTGTACATAAAGTCCAATTGAAATAACATTTCAAAATAATGCTTTGGAACACTATATGTGTTTATATGGTTTACATAATTTTTACAATTGCCATTGAAACTTACAGCAAATCCTCTAAATCTTCTTATTAGTACTAAACTATCTACTGAGGGTAGACTTGTGCTTTCTGGATGAATTGTAATGTGATTGGGGATACGTATTGACTATAAAGTAAGATACAACAATAGAATAATAATAGGCTTTAAAGGTAATTCAAAAAGTAATACTTGGCCTGGCACTGGTGGCTCATGCCTGTAATCCTAGCTACTCAGGAGGCTGAGGTCTCCTTTTTGGCTGAAAAGTCTGTGAGACTCTTATATCCCATTAACTACTCGAAAACCAGAAGTGGTGCTATCACTCAAAGAGCTCAGGAATAGCATCCATGACTACCCAATAAATATTGGCAATATGTGAAGAAAAGTGTGTTAGTATTTTACAGTGACTTACCAGATATCAAATATTTAAGAGATTATTATGTTAAATCTGAGGAAATAAACACATAATATTTAGAAATTACCATGGCACAACTTTTGGAGGGAGAGAGAGAGAAATTTACTAATTCTAAATTTTAAAATGTTGTACTCTTTCACTTAGGAATCTTATTTCTAGATATTCGTTTTACAGATAGATTTTGACCAGTAGGGAAAGACATAGGAAGTGCTGTTTCTTGAAGTTTTAATTATACAGTTTGAAAAGAATAGAAATATTTCAATGCAGTTTGAAAAGAATAGAAATATTTCAATACCTATCAGATGTTACAGATCATAAGTACAACCTATGGCAGCATATTATATTTACCAAAAAATTAAGACATTTGTATAACGAGATAAAAGAAAGTGTAAAATACCCTAACTGGAACAGGGAGTGGGATTGTGAGGAAAAAACACACAAGACTTTGTAGGGATGACATAAAATACAAAATTACATGTGTGAGACATGCATAAAATGAAAGACCACGAGGAATAAACACTGAATGTAATAGTATGGTAGCTTCCTATATTTCAGACTTGTTGGTTTTGTAGTAAGTGTGTTTATAAGCAGGAAAAATGTCTATTTTAAAATGATGAGGTAGTCATGTTATAGCTAGATCTTTTGTTTGAAACCAACTTTTATATTCATTTATACCTATTTGTATTCATGAATGCCTAAAGTTGGCTAGAATTTGAGAGGGCTTTGTTCTCCATCTTGACTGCACAGTGAAAAGGTCACAATTTAACGTTTCTTCTTTTAAAACTTAGGCTTTAAAATATAGTATAAAGTGCGCGAGTGTATGTATCCTGTAGGTGGTGCTGGTGGTTTTGTTGAATTTGTTGGTGCTGTTCATCACTCAAGTAAAATTCTCCTAAGCAGAGAAATCACTTTAATTACTGGTCTTGCTTGTAGAATGCTTATTTTTTTATGTTACTATTGAAAATCAATGTTTTCTTACTATTATTTCAAGAAATGCATGTAGCAGGAAAAAAATCGATATGAAATTCTTAGTACATAATTCATTTGTGCCTTATTTATCTACTTTATTGCTTTGTACAGTCCCTGGAAAAATTGAATTTATTTTAACATTAAATTATATTTTCTAACTTCTTTAAATTCCAAAATTTCATCAAAACTTGCAGAACTTAATTTTTTTCAAACGGATTCTCTTTGAAGTCCTTCCTTTTCCCTTCTCTTTGTGTTCTGATTCCCCCTCTTTTCTCCCCTTCTTTCTCTCAGTCTGTCAAGTTCAAGAGCAGCTCAGATGCCATGAATTAAGTGAAGTACAAAAGGGGAAAAGGAGACCCTTTTGAAGAACAAAGGCCTCCCATTAGGCTGCCATGTTCTTTTTTGACCAAAAGTGCTCCCTACATGGTTTCTATTGTTGTCCACATGCCCTGCACATAAGGTAAATACAGTAGATCCTCATTACCTCACGTTTTCCTCCTCTTCCTCCTATGCCACACACAACCAGTGAAGCTTTAGGTCTTTGATGTCTTTAGGCATTCTTATACAGTTGCTTTATCTCTCCACCCCCTTTTTTTAAACCTCGGGTAGAAATGTAAGTGAAGAGCAATGCACACCAAATATAACCACACAAGAAGGGAAAATTAGCTGTTTCTAAGAATCCAGAGCAGGTGGAAGGAACCAAAGACTTTACTGCTATTATTCTACTCTGTTTTTTTAATATCCTGTATTTTAAAATTAATAATTGATTTACATTCATGCTAGATTTGTAAGTTAGTCCATGTAACAAACAGGCAACTGAGAACAAAATTGCTGAGAACAATTTTATAATTGGAATTTATTAATTTGCTCTGACTTCTCATGGGATGTTTGCTTTTTTGATGTCACATACATGATTTAAGTTTCTCTGACCTACATTTTGCTGGGATTGAGCTGAGAAATATCTGAGGGGAATTTTTCCTTCTGGGGGCAGTGCCAGTCCTGGGGCTTGAACTCAGGGTCTGGACTCTATTGCTGAGCTTTTTTGTGCTCAAAGCACTCTACCACTTCTCCATTTCTGGCTTTTGTTGGTTAATTGGAGAGTCTCATGGACTACTGCTCCAGCTGGCTTTGAACCATAATCCTCAGATTTTAGCTTCTTGAATAGCTAGGATTATGGATATGAGACACTGGCATCTGATGTAAATGAGAAAAAATAATTTTAAATGTTAAAAATTACTGAAAATGCTGGATACTGGTTGTTCATGCTTGTAATCCTCACTATTCCAGAGGCTGAGATCTGAGGATCACAGTTCAAAGCCAGTCTGGGCAGGAAGGTCCTTGAGACTCTTTATCTCCAATTAATCATCAAAAACCCAGAAGTGGCACTGTGGCTCAAAGTGTTAGAGTACTAGCCTTGAATTCAAGCTTCACAACTGAAAAATTACTCAACGTTTATATTCTGTACACTTTAAATTAGCTTACTGATTGTACAATAATGTTGATGTTAATGTTGGTGATAAATGTTAGTTACATTTGTAGAAGAGTTTGTGGTTGTAGATTGAGAAAAACAGTCAGATTAGCAATGATATAGAAATAGCTAGAAACTGCAAAGATGGATAACCTATCACTGGAGATTTGATCTATATTTAGTTTTATTTATTGAGGGTATTTGAAAGAAATGGAACAGTGAATAAAGAAGTTTGTGGTAGTGTTTGGATGATGGAGGCAAACAGATGGAAAGAGAGTGACAAAAGAAGAAGGAATTGCTTTCTAGTATTTTTTAAAGCAAAAGTTTATGCTAATATCAAAAAGAGCAAGAGTTTCACTTTTGACAAGTATGCTTTCTTTCTAATACTGAAGTGATGTTCACCAATTTGGGGTTTCTTGTTCAGCGAATCATTTTGAACGCTCCCTAAGTTATTGATCTGCCCATTTAGGATTGTAGAGATGACTCTTTGGGGTTAAAAAAGAACGTATTAAAGAATTCATTATGAGCCAGGTGCTGGTGGCTGTCACCTGTAATCCTAGCTACTCAGGAGGCTGAGCTCTGAGGATTATGGTTCAAAGCCACCCCAAGCTGGAAACTTCTGTGAGACTCTTCTCTCCAATTAATTACCAAAAAGCCAGAAATGGAGTTGTGGCTCAAGTGGTAGAGAGGTCTAGCCTTGAGCAGAAAAAGCCCAGGGACAGCCAATGATGATGATGATGATGGTGGTGATGATGATGATGATGATGATGATGATGAATTAAATATGTCTTGTAGAAGCAGTAACATTTCAAACATTTCGTGAGATTTTTAATATTCATGCTTTTATTCCCCACATGGCATCAAACTAAAAATACATACCATTCTGAACCCCCTTTTTTTGTCTCAGCCTTTTTTGTTGTTCTAAAGATTTTTATTTTAATATTAAAACCTGGTGAAAATGCTTGAAGAAAAGATGAGTTAACTAATTGAGGAAATCTGATGACCTTTCTGGACCCTTATGTTGCTTTTCAGGAATTATTCCTTTGTTTCATGTTTTTTTAGTTATAGTAGCCAGCAAGAATTCTTTGGTTTATATACTTGGCAGCAAAATAAAAAGCTCCTTGCCTTTTACTGTGTAGGAAATTACCATTTCTGTTGTCTGTACAGGATGTTCTAAAGATGTAGTCAGGAGTCTCAACAAAATGTAGAGAGATTTGCAGTTCTAATCTTTTCTTATTTCTGCCTCTGGTCACAGGCTGTATTGTTTTGATTTTGTTCGTTGGCATGGCATCTGTCCTCAGGAGAAATCACTTCACAATCACACACAGATTGCTGAACTCTGGCACTTTTGCTGTTATTATGTGGAATTCACTGGGAACAGTTTTCATCTGGCTGCATTTAAACCCTTACTATTTATGGAAGAGAAGAGATGGAGAGTGAAATCTCATTCTTCATTGAATGCTCCATCTCCTGCCCATCACTTTTCAAGAACACAATTCTACACTTATCACAGGCTCCCTACTGTTTCTCTATGGTAATCTGAAAGGTCTCCTGTACCAGAGACCACACATTTATACAGTTCTCATATACAAAGTCACTTTTGTGAAATAAATGATTTGTTTCTAGGTTTGTGGCAGCAACTTTTCAAGTTAGTATTAATTTTAATGTATTTTAAATGTGATTTTATAAATTAAATGCAATCTTATTTTTAAATTTTTTAATACTTTAGAACCATGTAATTTTAAATTTCAAGGTATGTTGTTTTTAAAACTCTTTAGATCATTGTCCTAATAATATCCAAACCATAGTAATCATAATTAGAAAAATAGAGTGAATAAGAAACTTAAAGTTATAAAAAGAATACCTCACCAGGAAAATGGAGAAAGAAGCAAGTTAGAGTAAATAGGTCAACTTTTTTCCTGAATTCCTTTTTTTTTTAATCTTCCTTTTCTTTTTTTCCAGTCCTGAGGGCTTTAACACAGGGCATGGGCTATCCCTGAGCTTCTTTTGCTCAAGGCTAGCACTTTGCTGTTTGAGCCATAATAGCGCCACTTCCGGCTTTTTCTGTTTATGTGGTACTGAGGAATCGAACCCAGCACTGTACCACTAAGCCACATTTCCAGCCTCAAGTTAGTGCAAATTATTATTATTATTATTATTATTATTATTATTACTATTATTGGTTCTGGGGCTTGAACTTAGGTCTTTGGGTGCTGTTCGAGTCTCTTTGTGCTCAAGCTAGTGCGCTACCACTTGAGCCCCAGTGCCACTTTCCTGACCTTCTCTACAATCCATTTGAGTAGTTATTGAAGAGATTTTTAAGTATTAAATATATTTGTGACTAAAACCTACCTTCTTTAACTGCCACAGTCTCACAGGGGTCTCATTGTATAGAATTAAACTTAAGTAATACTTGAAAGAGAAAGGGCATAATAAGAATGGTGGAAGCTATATTTATTAAAAGATGGAACATAAAAAGATTTGGAGCTTTACAGTAGTTCAAGGAAGTAGGATTTATAAAAAAAGTTTAGATGGATGGCTTTTTTTTCCTGACATGGATAGAGTTTGATTTTAAAACATTCAAGCTGTGCTCTGGGGAGAGATGTACAAGGAGAGACTTGATGAAATGATGAGTTCAGAAAGTTTCTATGCAATACTTAAAACTAGGAATAGAGAAAAGAAGTCAGTGAAATGTCAAGAAAGAGACTATTTTTATAGTTATTTGTGAATTTTTATTTCCACAAACATTGAGGAAAACATGCAGATAGTCAACAGTGATCTTCAAGTCCAGTCTGACATGCTTTCTGTTTTATATCACCTATAAGCAAGGATTGGATTTTTCATTTTTAGATGGGGAAAAGGAGAATCATAGAATATTTTATAACATTAAAATTTTATGTATATATAATTGAAATGTCAGCATTCATAATCAGACTTACTGTGATACAAGCTTACCCTCTTTTGGGGATGTATTGTCTATGTAACATATGTGAGTACTCTTGTACTACAACAGCAGGGTTGAGTAGTTGTGACAGAGACTGTTTGCCCATGAACACTAAACTTTTTACTTCCTGACTCTTGACAAAACAAGTTTGCACCATAGAAATAAAGAATTTTCCTCACTGTGTTACAATGAACAGTTTAGGGCTTTTCCTAAGGCTAACAGTTTCTTTTTTTTTAATAAGTTTTTTATTGTGAAAATACTGTACAAAGGGGTTACAGTTACATGAGCAAGGTGATGAGTACATTTCTTATCAAGCATTGTTGCATCCTCCTTTGTTTTTCCCCTACCATTCTTTCCCTCCACAACTACAACCACCCCTTCCCCCAAATTGTAAAGTTTTTCAACATAGTGTCTTCTGCATCTCAATGGGTCAACTTGTATACCCACATCAAATACAGTGAAAACAGGGGTTATACCGTTGGGGAGGGACATACAAAGCAACAAAAAAATTACATGGTACCTTATAAATACGTTAGAAACAATAGCAAGAAAGAAAAAAACCACTTGTGTTCCTATCATGAGATTTATTTCATTTAAGGTCATCTTATGTGGTCATATGTATATAGCTTTTGACCTTTTCTACTTGTCCCAGACATATACTAGTTATTGCAAATAAGGGAAACCATGGGACCTATGTTTCTTTGGGCCTGGCTTACTTCACTTAATAGAATTTTTTCCAAGTCTTTTCATTTCCTAACAAATGGGGCGATGTCATTCTTTCTGATGGAGGCATAGTTTTCTTGATCTATTCATCTACTGAGGGGCATCTGGGTTGATTCCATATCTTAGCGATGGTAAATAATGCTGCAAATAAACACAGTTGTGCTGGTAGCTTTAGTATGGTATTGTTTGTGATCATTTGGGTAAATGTTAGGCTAACAGTTTCTGTTAGAAGTAAATGTTGTCTGTTATTACATTTGCTTGTCAGGAATAACTTCTTACCCAATAGATTTTATGATTATTTCTGTGAGATACATACCAATTTTTAATTTTTTTTCTATTTTTTTTCTCTTTTTCTTGTCCTTTGGAGTCAGTCTTACTATAGTGTATACTAAATAGCATGATTGCATTTTTTCACTCTTCTCTCCCTTTCTGTACTCCTCCTTTACACACCCCTCAAAAGAAAATATAACCTCAAAGTGAAAACTAACACCACTGCCACCATTACCACTACCACCACCACCAACAAAAAGAAACCCATGTCTAAAAGTTCAGAGGAGTTAACACAGTGGGTTCCTCACTTAAAGGTTATCCTTCTTTAGTCTGACTGTGTGTGTGTGAATACCTACAGTCCAGTACAGATTATCATGTCCAGTTATACTTTACATCTAGCTTCCACAAATGAGAGAAAATATGCACTGTTTGTCTCTCCGAGCTTTGCTTACTTCACTTAACATGATTTGTTCTAGGTCCATCCATTTACAACAAATGACAATCGTATTTTAATGGCTGAGTAAAATTCCATTGCATAAATGGATCACTTTTACTGATTCACTCATCTGTTGTAGGGCAACTGGGCTGTTTCCATAAGTTGGCTATTGTGAATAGTGAAGCAATGAACATAGATGTACAAATGTCTTTATGCTATTCTGACTTGTAATATTCTGGGTAGGTGCCCAAGAGTGATATAGGGCTGGGTCATAGTAAAGTTCTATGGTTAGCTTTTTGAAGAATCTCCAAACTGCCTTCCAGAGTGGATGTACCAGTTAATATTCCCACCAGCAGTTTCTGCCAGCATTTGTTGTTCAAATTTTATTTTATTTATTGTCCATTATGGGGCTTGAACTCAGGGCCTGGACACTGTCCTTGAGCTGTTTTGCTCAAGGCTATCTCTCTGCTTCTTTGAGCCACAGCTCCACTTCCACTTTTTAGGTTGTTAATTGGAGATAAGAGTCCCATGAACTTCCCTGCCTGGGCTGGCTTTGAATTGATATCCTCAGACTTCAGCCTCCTGAATAGCTAGGATTACAAGCATGAACCACCAGAGCCTGGCTTGTTCAAATATTGATGTTGGCCAATCTCTCTTGGGTGAAATGGAATCTAAAGTAGTTTTGATTTGCATTTCCATTAGGGCCAGGAATATTGAACATTTTCTCATGTGTCTATTTGCCATTCTTCTGAGAAGTCAATCTTAAGCTCTTTGCCTATTTTTAATTGGTTTATTAGTTTGGGGGGGGATGTAAATTTTTTTTATTTTCTATCTTTTTTTGTTGGTCATGGGGCTTGAACTCTGTCTGGGCGCTCTCTCTCAGCTCTTCAGCTCAAGGATAGTGCTCTACCACTTCAGCTACAGAGCCACTTCCAGGATGTAAATTTTTGAGCTCCTTGTATATTTTGGATATTAGGCCTTCATTGTATGTATCACTCCAAAGGATTTTCACCCAGTCTTTATACTTTAGTAACCATGTCCTATGCTGTGCAGAAAACTTTGTAGTTTGACCTAATCCCATCTGTCAAATCTCCTATTTGTTATGCTCCTCCTAGCACTCTCTTCAGAAATGTTCTGGTGCCCTGCCAGAACATTTTTGTGTATCTTGTATATATATCTTGTATATACATTTTTTAAATTTGGGTAGGGAAGGGAAATAACAAAATGCTGAAGCAAGGATATAGGTTGACTGTAACAATGAGACATGCAAGACACTATGTTGAAAACGAACTTTATAACTTGGGGCGGGCCGGGTAGGGGGAGTT
Organism: Dipodomys ordii; assembly: GCF_000151885.1. Taxonomy (NCBI): domain Eukaryota; kingdom Metazoa; phylum Chordata; class Mammalia; order Rodentia; family Heteromyidae; genus Dipodomys; species Dipodomys ordii. The sequence continues at coordinate 12,943,238 of NW_012267273.1, forward strand.
GGGGATAGTAGGGGAAAAACAAAGAAGGGGAGGTAACAATGCTCAATAGGGAATATACTCATTACATTACTCATTACTCATGTAATTGTAACCCTTCTCTACAGTATCTTTACAATAAAAAATGTTCCTTTGTCTATGAGTTCTTATGTTTCTCTTACTCCATCTTGTAGTAGTTTCAAAGTTTTAGGTCTGATATTGAGCTCTTTGAGCCACTTTGAGTAGGTATTGGTGACACACAGGGATCTATCTATAAAGTAGACCCTTTTTTTTTTTTTTTTGTCTTGGGGTTTGAACTCAGGGTGTGGGCATTGCTTTTGAACTCTTTTTACTCAAGGATAGTGAGCTACTACTTTGAGCCACAGTGCCACTTCTGGTATTCTGGTGGTTAATTGGCAATGAGAGTCTCATAGACTTTCTACCCCATCTGGCTGTGAATTGTACCTAGAATTACAGGTGTGAGCCACCAGTGTCCCCCAATTGGGCACTGTGTTTAAGATGGCAAAAACTGGGATTTCAGAATGTCAAAGTGAAATAAATTTACTGGGTTTGACAAAGATAGAAATATCATAGTTAAAAATAAATGTTTTTAATTTTTTGCTTTTCTCTTGACTAGAAGCATATTGTTCATGATTAATCTCTGTGAAAAGCAGAGATTAAACTCTCAGTGATCACCAGCTGCTAACTAGAAATGTGACCTTCCCTTCCTTAACTTGGTTTTCTTGTTCCTTTTCATATCTAAGCCATAATAGGGTTGATGATTTCCTTTGCTTCATTGTGGTTCTTTTATTCACAGTGCCCTGTTTATTCTGTAATGAAACTATTTTTCCCAGTTGTTACAATCTCTAGCATGTAATATTTTCTGTTAATCCATTATTTCTGTTTACATCCTCCTGCCCATTTTTGTAACGTGTTTAGGTGGAGAGTGAAACTAGAGAATTTATATGGCTATAAACTAAAAACAGAAATTAGTTTCATTATTTTAGATCTTTTTTTTTCTTATTTCTTCCTTTCATCTTGGTCTTTGAATTATTGTCTGGAATTAACCTTTTATAATAAGTGACTGAATGAAAAATGGGAATATTCAGAAGATAGGTTTCATTTTGAATGGATCTTTGCTTTTAGTTGAGTTTGCTATGTATTCTCTCCTAGAACTAGAAATCTGTTTACTACTATGACTTTTGACACTGTTAATATGCTTACTTACTTCTGTGGACTCAACTGAAAGGATTGAAAGTTATAGGAGTTGGTTGTCATTTGTTCATATACTTACTTGTCTGGACAAATGATGCACTATGGTAAAATTCTGCTTTCTTACAAATCCAACTTTTGTAACAATTTTTGTCACTTCATTAATACTAGCTAGCATCCTTATCCAAAAAACGTAGCAGTGCATTTGATTTCTTTTACAGTCCTTTCTTTCCCATCTTTATGGTTATCTTTCTAAAGATACTCTTCTAGATCATGCAAATTCTGAGATTCACAGTTGAAGAATTGTAGCTCAGGAACTCTCAGGCCAATCTTAGTCAAATGGAATAATTATTGTTGGTGGAAGAACTGTAATGAGGTCATCACACAGCAGACATTTATATTGTGACTTATTTGAAAACACAATTATAGCTGCAAATGTACATTGTTTGGCAGTGAGTTCACAGAGACTCCTTGCTGATGATGCTACATGACAATCTCTTGTGTCTTATGATCAATATCATCTTACTCATTCCAGTTGTCTAAGCCAAAGACCTAGAGTTATTCCTGACACTCTCCACTAGGGTTAAGGTGACCTAGATAAATAAAGAAATACTTGATAAGTTAGGTAGGAAGAACGTGAATATTCTTAAAGATAAGAGATAGGACTCAGAACTGGGGAGAAATGGATTTTTTTTTCACTAGAGGAAACAGCAGTCTAAGAAACAAAATAAATATTGATGGAGTTGAGGTATGATGGAAAAGTTAGAAAGCAGGTTTACTTACTTAGAATGAGGAAAATCTGATATTAGTGGAAATTGGAAACAACATAAGAGTTGTGATTTGGCAAAATGATTTGTATTAGAATGCATATGAAATATCTGTGATATCCTCTTCCACCCTCCCACCCCCCACCAAAAACAAACAACCAAAAAAGCTTTCCTCTGTTGGGCCTGTGAAAATAAAAATAGACCTGAGAGGTAGCAAAGATCCTAGATTTTGAGCAACCCCCCCCCCATTATTAGTTATCTAGGTTTTTAGATTTTTTTTCTTTATTTTGGACTTGGAGCTTTTATAGCTAGTCTGTTCATTTCTAGCTGTATTCTAAAGAGCAGCACTTAACCACTTCCCATTAGTGTACATGGTGTCAGGCACTCAACAAAACAATTTCTACAGTCAGCCATTCTATGCCAGTATCAGCCGAAATTGTTTAAAAGTATCATAATTATCTTCAGTATCAGTGACAACATTGACATTACAATTTTACATGACTCTTACTTTGTTTACAGATAGGATGGTGTGTGGCTTTTTTTTTATTTGACAACAAAAAACTAGACTGTGGCTTTTTTGGGAGGAGAAAGTAGTTATGTTTTAGGACCCTGTATCAATATATAATAGAAGAAATTGTTAGTTTCTGTAGTGTTTGTAGATGAAAAATTTCAAGTAGTCTTCCATATTTTCTATGGGACATTTCCTCATGCCTTATGTTATAAAAGAGAAGGGAGTAAAAACAGCTTATACATAATTGCTTAAATTCCTTATATTCACTGTTGTTTATAGTAAAAAAAATTTAGCTAGCTTTATATATTCTTTTTTTTTTTTGTCAGTCATGGGGTTTGAACTCTGGGCTTGGGTGCTCTTCATGTCAAGGCAAGTGCTCTACCATTTGAGTCAGAGGGCCACTTCTGGTTTTCTGAGTGGTTTATTGGAGATAAGAGTCTCATGGACTTTCCTGCCTGGGCTGGCTTTGAAACATGAGCCTCAGATCTCAGCCTCCTGAGTAGCTAGGATTACAGGTATGAACCATTGGAGCCTGGCTCATATATTCTTTATTTTTGTACTGGTTCTGGGGCTTGAACTCAGAGCCTGGTGCTGTCTAGCTTTTTCACTCAAGGCTAGTGCTCTACTACTTGAGCCATAGTTCTACTTCTGGCTTTTTTGCTGGTTATTTGGAGACAAGAGTCTTGTGGACTTAACCTGCATGAGCTGGCCTCAGGCTGCAGTCCTCTGATCTCATCCTCCAGGAGTGAGTCACAAGCTTTTTGCTTTAATGTATTCTTCGCTGAATTATATATAGTAAGTTAAAACCAGATTCTTTTTTTTTGGTCAGTCGTGGGGCCTGAATTCTGGGCCTGGGTGCTGTCCCTCAGCTCTTTAGCTCAAGGCTAGCGCTCTATCACTTGAGCCATAGCACCACTTCTGGCTTTTTCTGTTTATGTGGTACTGAGGACTGGAACCGAGGACCTAATTAATGAAGGCTAGGCAAGTACTCTACCACTGAGCCTCCTTGCCAACACCTAAAACCAGATTCTTTAGTGTCTATTTCTGATGGTCTTAGGGCCTTTACCAAAGTATTTTACCCTCTGTCATGTTTTTGCATTTGTGATGTTCAAATAATTTATCTTTATTTTTATTGATTTGATTAATGATTTCACTCTTTGTTATTTGACATAATAATGGTATAAAGACTTTAAACTTAATTCAAGTTTACTTTTCTGTTATATGAATATATACTTTAAAAAACATTCTTGGTATAACTAAGTCTTGTTACATTTTAATATAAGCTGTTTTTGCCTCCCCCATCTTCTGATCTGAAGGTAAAAACCATTCTCCTATCTTGGATATGCCTTTGTAAAGATTATATGTAAACAGTAAATTATGTTTCTGTTAAAAGGAGAAATTTTGTAGTGAAAAATTGGGAAGTTTTGTTTTAGGCTTACAGTCTTTTGTGTTACCATAAAGTCTTAGAGTTGTGAGTATGAGAGTGTGTGTGTGTATAATTAGACTTCTTGCTTTAATATTTAAGAAGTGTTTTTTACATTAAATATTTGTTGAATTACATTGAACTTGCTGAGTAGAGAAAATGTTTTACTTTTAGAAAAACTTACAACTATAAAAGAATTAACTTGTTAACCTTATATTTTATTCATGTTTATATTTTAGCATATTTATCTTTATTTATATGTGAAAATTAAACTATATTCTAAATCATTTGACAGTATGATGTTGGTGTTAAGAGTAATAGTCTTGAGGTTATAAAATTAATGGTTCCTTGATTCTGCTACCTGTGTAGTATCTGGTTGAGTTAGAATTCCTGGCCAGAATATCCTTTTTCTCCACTGTAAAATAAGGAGCACCCAAACTTATTTTTGGGTGAATTCTTAGAATCAAAAAAGGGGCTAGAGGCATGACTCAAGTGGTAGAATGCCAGCCATGAGCAAGCAAGCTGGTTGAGTACAAAGCCCTGAAATATTAAGCTCCAGTACCAACCCAAATGTTGCTAAAAAGGTATCACATTTAGGCCTACCTTGCACCTTATCTGGTCTATAGAGTGTTCAGTAAGTGTTTCTTAAATTATAAAACAAACAGTATGTACATTATACATATTTTGCGACTATTTTAATAAAGGTTTTTGTAGAATGACAAAACCTTAGAAGGAAATGAGAAACTGTCACTTTATAAGAATCTTCTTGGGCTGGGAAGGTGGCTCAGTAGTAGTGCTTGCCTTGCATGCATGAGGCCCTGGGTTCCATTCCTCAGCACCACATAAACAGAAAAAGCTGGAAGTGGCATTGTAGCTCAAATGGTAAAGTGCTAGCCTTGAGCTGAAGAGCTGTGGGACAGTGCCCAGGTCCAGAGTTCAGGCCCCATGACCGTCAAAAAAAAAAAAAAAAAAAAACCTTCTCTAGGTCTTGGACAAGTTTTTATCTCAGTTGCTATTGAGTTTCTTCTTGATGGGGGCACTGTGATAAGTTTCCAGGAAGCCTCAGAGTTGAATAAGGCTGTTCATGAAAGAAGTGATAGTAGAGCTAGATCTTAAAGGATGAGTATTTATAGAAGACTAACTACAAGAGCAGATGGAACAAAGGAGAATAGAAATTTTCTGCAGTTGCAGAAAGTCATGAATACGAATAATTCCTTGGGGCTGGTTTAGAGAAGTGAAAGGAATAGTGAATTTAAAGCTGGGAAAGAAAATTTTATGGATACATAGTGGAGGGGTTGGCTATATTGCTGCAGTTGGATTTCCTGTAACCATCGCGTAAAAAGCAATGAGAAAATTTTAACCATGGGTGATATCATGACACTAAGCTTTTTAATGAAATGTTAATTTTTAAGTAGTTCTCTTTAATATTAATTTGTAACATCCATATCTTACGTTTTACATCATTCTTTATAAGCTTTATTCAGAGCAAGTAGGGAGGACCTGTGATCTTTCTAAACAATACAAAAGGGGCCTGCCTGGCAGAGGGGCTGAAATAATAAAATGCCTTCTTAGCAAGCATGAGACCCCAAGTTCCAACCCCTGTGCCACAGACAAATGAAAGTATTTGCTAACTAGTATTTGTTTTTAACTGTCTAACTTCAGGTATTCAATGAGGGGAATATTCTTACAGTAAGATTGTGTTAGAAAGTTTCCTTTATTCAAAATTTGAGTAGATGGGTGCTCTAGACACTCAAGCCCTATCTTTTTATTCCCCTTGTTTTTAGAAAAAGGTGTTTTAGTGTGGACTTAAGTCTAATATCCTTCATCTAATATTTACTGACTTTCTTAGCACCATTCATCTATTTGATATATATTTTGAGCACTTGTTAGCTTCTACCACACATGTAAAGGTACTCAGAAAACTGATCTTTTTTTTAGTGAGGAAAACCAGAAATCAGACAAGTGAACAAGTTTTAAATTGTGAGTACATAAAATAAAATGTGGTGACTGGGAATGGTAATTAAAAAATATTTATTTATTTATTTGCCAGTCCTGGGGCCTGAACTCTGGGCCTGGGCACTGTCCCTCAGCTCTTCAGCTAAAGGCTAGTGCTGTCTACCACTTAAGCCACAGCACCACTTCTGGCTTTTTCTGCTTATATGGTACTGAGGAATCGAACCCAGTGCCTCATGCATGTGAGGCAAGCACTCTACCACTGAGTCACCTTCTCAGCCCAATTAAAAAAAAATTAAATGAAAAGGGAAAGCCACTGTAGGAGGTGACTTTCAGAGACAGATTGGAATAGCCAGATACCCCCCACATATACAGACTTAACTCTGCCCTCCCATACCCCACGGCAGAAGCTTTGTTAGCTGAAGGAACAAAAATTACTACGGCTGTGGGTATAACGTACGGCTGTGGGTCTAATGTGAATAAAGCTTGATGTTCTGGACATGCTAAGAGTGTATATATTTCATATTTTATGGAAATTAATTTATGATGGTATAAAATCACACCAGACTTTTATAACTGATTTTATAAAGATTTTATAACAGACTTAATAAAGATCACTAAATGCTTACTATTCAGTAATTCATGTATTAGTCACCCTTATTTTCATCCTATTCTGTACTTAGTCAATGAATCTCAAAACCAATTGAAAACATTTGGTCTAAGACATTTTATTGTTGGTAGTTTATGGTCTTTTTTTTCATTTAGACAGTTCTTTGTGGACCCACTGTAATGTAAAAACATTAAAATATATGTTAAAACTTGGTTAAATTATAAATTTAGGTTATTTTACATAGGAAAACACAAAAGTGATTTATAGCATCTTAGATATAAAAGATACTTCAAAGGCAGTATCTGAAGCCCTAAATCCATGTTATAGAATTTAAGCACTTAAACTAAAATGCATACCTAATAAAACAAATATCTAATTATTTATAGATTTTCTACATAAAGAATTTTAAAAATTGGATGAAAATTACATTTTCTCGTTTGTTTTGAAATAAAGTGTTGTATGTGCCCTTTTGTCAAAATATCAAGACATTTCTCAGCTTTTACTCAAATTATAGACTCTGATGTCTGTTCTAGTTTTTCAGTCTACCAGATTAAAGCTTCTCAAGGTCAGAATCATGTCTGATTTCTTTCTGGCCCCATAGAATGGATCTGGATAGTATCTAATACATAATAATCCCTTGAAATCATTTGGTGAGTAAGTGAATGCATAAATATTTATTACAAAAGTATCTTTTGAGAAAAAGCACTCATAATCAGTATACTTAAATTGATACAATAGATTTGAATTTCCTGTGCCATTCACTAATGATGTCCTTAAAGAAGTCATACAGCCTTGCACATCCTTTCCTTGTTCATACAACAGTTAAGTTGGATTGATTGCTACTGCTTACATCTCACTTTGCTCTGAAACTATGATTTTTGTTCTTTGTTATGGGCAAGAACCAGGAGAGATAAAGGTTGCTTTTTATGTTAGAATCATTTTTGAATCCAATGATAAGAGATAGCAGTGCTTAAACTACTTTTGTTAAGGGATAAGGAAAAAACTATGGAAAAGATTTGATGGTAGTTTCACAAGCTGTTTATATGTCATGACAAGGTATGCCACTTATTTTCTTTAGTGGTACATCTTCTTTGCCTACCTATCTGATTTTTCTCTTATTGTTGAGATTATTGAGACAAGTGGTATGTTTGCAAGAAGGAATCTATGCAGGATTGTAACATTTCTGGATGCTGTTGATGTCTAATAAAAGGAAATTTGGGGGAAGGATCTATAACTTAAGAATGTTAAGGTTTTAATTTTTAGGGTGTGTTCAGGAGTTAGGTGCTTCTTTCATATTAAGTGTAGCAGTCTCCTTTAAAGCATGTTAGCACACTGTTGAAATTTTTCAAGGTGAAACCAAAAATCACTAAAGCACATAAAACTCAGCAGAGAGACTTTAATAGCCTCATCGTACGTCCCAGTCTGGGGCAAATTATAGTAACCTGTAGAAGCTCTCTTTCCTTCTTTCTAGTGAACACTGCGAAGTCTAGCTATTCTGTAAGTGTATTGCTGGTTTGAGGCTACTGAGATCCAAAATGATTGTTTACTGCCCTACCTGTTTCCTCAAATTCATGTTAGTGAAAGGTGACTGTGAGTAGAAATACGTGCTCACAAAAAGTTACCTTACGTTAATTAACTCTTCTCAGTTCACCTAGATGGGAGGAAGAGCTTTGGGGGTTGCTGAAGGTAAATTAGATAATGAGCTTCTATTATCTATTGTCTTTTATAATATCTAGTATATAAAAAGAAGTAATAGATTCCATACAGGATCTTAATTTAGCATAGTTAAGCTTTATACTGTTGATATCATTTCTAGTAATAGATAACCATTTCTTATTGCTTGAAATTTTTAAACCTCACTTTCTATTTTGAACGTTACTGACAACTATTATATACATTGGATTTACTCTGGAACATTGAAAAAAAGCTTTAGATTTGTGGAATATGACTATGACTTAGAGTCCATAATTGTAATGAAATGATTCTCTTAATATCTTGTTGAACTAGTTCCTTGGTGTTATTGTAAGCAGTGTAATTTGAATGGATTTTAGAAAGCTTATTTTCTCTGCTAGGAAGACAAAGGATCCCTGTAAGGGCAGTGTGAATTTTTCTTTGCAATTTCAGAAAAAGTAAGTTTGATATGAAGAAGACTCTATGAAAGAGAGCTGTTTGGGACTGCTGTTTGCTACAAAAGGTAATTCAGAAGGTACCTATCATGGCTGCTATAATTTTATTTTGCCTAAAATCAAACAGTAGATAGGTAATTTTCTTTAGTTCATATACAATTAAAACATTAGATAAACAAAGGATAAAATTTACCCTACTGAGGAAATAGATTATTGGTGGAAACATTTGGGCAATATTTTGAAGTTCAGCCAATTAAGTCTTGTTTTCATTCCTATAAAATAAGACTTAAATTCAGGCCAAATGAAGAGATGGTCAGTATTATTAATAGTAGTAAATATAATCTTGCTGTTATTATTAGGGTGTTGTCCAGAGGGGTTACTATTTCATAAGTCACTTAATGAGGACATCTCTTTTTTTTGCTTTCCTGCAGTTTCTCCCATTCCATTCCTGCTCACAACTTTCATGGTTCATTTTCCACATAGTGTATATTGAGGACCATCACTACATTTGTTCATGCTTCCTCCCTCCATTTCTGTGCTCCCTTCTTGCCCCCCTAAAAAGACAAACAACAACAACAAATAAACAAAAAAGGAAAAACAAAACCAACACCACCCTCAATAAAAATCCATGTTTATTTTAAAACAACTTGGTTTGGTATTTGAAAATTCTTATGTATTTTCCTATTTTTCTTAATTACAGGAGAATTAATCACAGCTTTTCATATTGTAACAAGTCCTATGTTTAAAACCAATTGTCATCATTCTTGCCTAAGTCTTACTTGTTTTGAGTCTTTCCTGTAATTTTCTCTGTTAACTTTTGTAGAGGGTCTTTCTTAAAAGATAATTAAAAACAGAATGCATAACATGTCACTTTTTTAGTTACACTAACATGTTCAATAAATAAAATATTTTCTTGAATTCTGGGGAAGCAATTAAATATATTGGGAAAAAGTAATCCAGTTAAAATTCTTCAATCAACAAAACTTTGAAAAAGCAGGGCACACTGGTGATTCACACCTATAATTCTAGCTACTCAGAAGGCTAACCTCTGAGGATCATGGTTTGAAGCTAGTTCAGGCAGAAAAATGAATGGGACCTTTATGTCCAGTTAACAAGCAAAAAGCTCAAATGGAGGAATAGATCAGTTGGTAGAATGGGCAACCATGAGTGAAAAAGCCAAGTGAGAGTTCAAGGCCCTGAGTTCGAGCCCCTGAATTCAAGCTTCAGTACCAACAAAAACAAGCAATCAAACAACTTTTCAAAAATCTCCATTGTTCATTAAAAAATTAAACAAAAAGGAAATGTAAGATAATAAATATTACCATTTGGCAGAAGCCAAATAGAATGTAGCTCAGTGCTAGAGCACTTGCTTAATGAATGCAGGATTTGACCCCCAGCCATGTGGGGCAGGGTGATACCTGACTTTTGAGTAAATTATATCATTTTTCTTATAAAATAGGTTACAAGATAATCCTGGGAATAATTATATAAACACTTACTTGGAATTTCCTGTGTTTTGGGTTCATCTTCACCCCTTCCCTACTTCCTCCTCTTCCTCTTTCTCTTCCTCTTCTCCTTTCCCTTTCCCTTTCCCTTTCCCTGTCCCTCTCCCCTCCCCTCTTCTCTCTCTCTCTCTCTCTCTCTCTCTCTCGTTCTTTCCTTTGCTGTCTTTCTGCAATTCCAGCCCAGAGCTTTGTGCAAGCTAAACAGGTACACTAAGACTGGCTTACCCCACTCCCAAATAAAAATTTGAAAGTATATTTTGTTGAGTAATACTGAAGGCATTTAATACTGAACGCATTTAGCACTTCATTTTTTAATTATGAGCTTCAGAAAACTATTCAGTTGGGTTGAATTCACCAATCTTAACAGCACATAGCAAGCTTGAATTGCCCAGTGGATTTTCTCCATTAAATCTCTCAGTATGTCTCTGCCAACTTTAATGTCAGACTTGCTTAGCTGCTGTTCAAAATACTTTCCACTAAAAATATGGAAAAAGCAGGGTGCCAGTGGGTAATGCCTGTAATCCTAGCTATTCAGGAGGCTGAGATCTGAGGACAGACAAATCTGAAGGTCTCTTATCTCAAATGGAGGGGGAGGGACAGAACTGGAGGTATTGCTCCAGTGGTAGAGTGTTAGCCATGAGTGAAAAAGCCAATTCAGGGTACAAGGACTTAAATTCAAGCTCCAGTACTGGCATGTGGTACACACCCAACCGCACACGCATGGCATACAAGACAGGAGGGAGGGAATACGAAAAAGGGAAAAAGGTGTAGGTGGGTATATATTGTAGAACATGAAAGCAGTATGTAATCAGTTTCATACTAAACGCATCCTTGTATGTTTGAATTTTTGTAAGTAGTGGAGGATGTTAAAATTTGTGACTCAGACATCATTATTCTCATCCTTATATACATATCTACTATCTTTGAAAAATTGTTCTTTTATCAAGGAACATAAATGGTTCTGTTTGCTCCTTTGTGTGTGCAAACTTTGGTGATATGAATGGTAGAGTTTTGAGTGTCCTAATACAAAAGCACTATCTTCCGTTGAATGATCATAATTGGGCTTCCCCTTCCCCCTAATATTGAAGTTTGAAGCCAAGACCTTGCACTTTGCTACGCAAGCATTTTGCTACTTGAGCCATGCCTTCAGCTCTTTTTTCCTTTAGTTTTTTGGCTTTTTTTTTTTTTTTTTTTGGTCTTCAAAAATAAGGTCTCATGTTTATGCCTAGGTTGTCCTAGATTGTTTTGGACCTCTGTCTCCCCAAGTCCCCCTTGGCTGGAATGGCAGGCACATGCCACCACACTCAGCTTTTATTGGTTTAGTTGGGTCTTGTGAATTTCTTTTTATCCCAGCTAGCTTTGAACCATGATCTTTACAATTTCTCTCTGATCTTCCAATTAGCCAAGTAGCTGGGATTTTTATTTCTTCAGTCAAAGAATTGTTATTAAATATAATGGTTGACATCTTGCAAGTTCCTCCTACTAAGCTCAAAAGATGTAGGCATTCAGAGAAAATACTTTAATCAAGTAACATAGGAATTAATTTTTTTATTTTTTAAAAATTTTGTATGTATTCCTAAGACACCATAGTTGCCATTTCTTTCAACGAGTTCTGCAACTCTGTGTGAGTGTGTGTGTGTGAGTGTGTGAGTGTGTGTGAGTCATGGGGCTTGAACTCTGGGCCTGGGCGCTGTCCCTGTGCTCTTCAGCTCAAGGCAGCACTCTACCACTTGGGCCACAGCCCCACTTCCGGTTTTCTGGTTGTTTTTTGGAGATAAGACTTTCCTGCCCAGGCTGGCTTTGAACTGTGATCCTCAGATCTCAGCCTCCTGAGTAGCTAAGATTACAGGTGTGAGCCACCAGCACCTGGTGAGTTTTGCAGCTTTATAAACCACTCCGCATAACTTGTTTGCCATTATCAGGAATTATGTTGCTATGGAAACTTAGTAGGAACTAGTAGGATTACTGTTTCCAGGATCACATCTGGCATATTTGCATCTAGGGTAAATTGGGATTTTTCTTTTTTAAAGAATAAAAGTCTCTAGATGTGCCAGTGGACAATCAGAAAACTTGTCAGTTTGTTGTTACCTTCATATTGGAAGAGTAGGTAGATTTTATTATAGCTCTTGCTCTTAGATGATTTTAGTGGATGTGTTGAAGGTTACATTTATTTTGTGTATTTATCTAAATGTCTTGTTGGCCTTTTTCAGGATTTTCTTTTTCTTTTTTCTTTTTCTTTTGTTTTGGGTATATCCTCTTATGGTTTACACGTTTTTTTTGTTCCTTTTTTTGTCAAGAAGCTAATAGTACACATAGAACAGACTTTCATTTGTATTAGTTAATAAAATGTTAGGTTTCAGCTACTCTCTTACTATAACAGATGGTAGAATTTTATGTTGATCTCTACTTTTTCTAATTCCCTCCTCACAAAACTCCTCTAAAGACAGTTTGATACATTTATATTCTATTTACACTGAATGGCCTGAATTCCAATTTTAGATTAAAAAATTAGAACTACTTAATTTATATTATCTAGATATACATGGGATTGTTTTTATTAGACTCAAATAGGACAGTATTGTAAATAACATTTAGAAAAACATCCCTAACCTTATTTATTTATTTATTTATTTTTTGGGTCCGGTCATGGGGCCTGAACTCTGGGCCTGGGCACTGCCCCTCAGCTCTTCAGCTCAAGGCTAGTGCTCTACCACTTGAGCCACAGTGCCAATTCTGGCTTTTTTTCTCTTTGCTTATGTGGTGCTGAGGAATTGAACCCAGGGCCTCATGCATGCAAGGCAAGTGCTCTCTACCACTGAGCCACCGTCCCAGCCCCTAATTTAATATTTTATAATTTTGTGATAATTAAACTTCTATGTCTGTACTTCAACCTTACGGCTCTTACCTCATGAAAAATATATATTCAGACACTCTTTTTTGTTTGCTTGTTTGTTTGTTTGTTTTGGGGGGGTCAGTCGTAGGGCCTGAACTCTGGGCCTGGGCACTGTCCCTCAGCTCTTCAGCTAAAGGCTAGCACTCTACCACTTGAGCCTCAGTCCCACTTCTGGCTTTTTCTGCTTATGTGGTGCTGAGGAATCAAACCCAGGGCCTTATGCATGCAAGGAAAGCGCTCTACCACTGAGCCACCTTCCCAGCCCTATTCAGACACTCTTAATTGCTCAATTTTGTACAACCCAATTCCCCTTATTTTCTGGGTCATTTCACTGTTCTGGAAATATTAACCTAGCATATGAGTGTTTTATAAGATGCAAACAAAATGGAATATGTGAAACTACTCTGAAATATCCATACATACTTATATATGTGGAGGTCAAAGAGAAGTTTCAATCATTGCTATGCCTAATGTGTTCAGAGATTTGCTTCAATAAAGTTGAACTAGATATTAGGAGGAAAATTAAGATTGTTTTAACTATTAACACATTTTATTTTTTTGAGCCTAAACTATTCAGAATTTCAAAAAATAGGATCATGACTGAACATATAGAAAACAATTATATGGATTTGTTACATGAGGCATGTTGTTTATGTACAATTTAAATATTTTAAGTTTTACTACTACTTGTACTTATTGGTACATTTTAGTTGTAGTAACATTAAACCAGCTGTTTTAATTAGTTATACTAATTCAAAAATGGCTATATAGTATAGATATATTGCAAATAAAAGCCAGTGCATGTAGCAGTTTTCTTTGTTGGTTGAGGCTGTTTTAAAATCCCTACTGATTAGGATTCTGATTGGTTAATCAGAGAATGAGGAATTTCCACATGTGTATACCAAGTATTGACTTTTCCCATTTTCTAAATGCAAAATGTAATCTTATAAGGTTTTTTTAGAATACAACTATAGCAAACTACATTTTCCTTTATGTCATATATGTATACATATATACATATATATGACATACAGATAGGAAAAGGTAACATACATACATACATACATACATGTGTGTGTGTGTGTGTGTGTGTGTGTGTGTGTGTGTGTGTATATATATATATATATATATGGCCAGTTAAGGTATTTACTTAAAAACTTGAGGGGAGATGAATTCTAGATTTGTAAGTTAGTTTGTTAGTGAAATGCTGTTTTATACAGCTTCATAGAAGAACAGCACCTTACAAAATATGTTGAAAGGTACTTTCTCATTTACTTCCATTCCTTTAGTACCAGCAAGTACTAGTATTCCTTTTTAAATGAGGAAATGGGCACAAGAAAAGTTTGTGCCTGAGAAAGTTTATAGTGCTTTGATGGGTAGTTCAGTATTTCCCAGTGTGTATAATTGTACCCTTTTAAAGTATTAGGTTATTTTATACAGCTTACTCAGTTTTGCCTTTTTCTCTTTTTGTATTCATAGACTGGAAAAGTAAGAAGAGCTTTCCTGCCTTTTTAATTACCAAACTACTCTCAGTTTTCAGTGAATCAGTCAAAGAAAGAATGCAGTCTTTCTATACCTGGTAAATATTTTCTGCTAAATAAAGCTATTAATTTAGTAGCCTCTGATAAATCCAGGTGTTATTAATGATTGCCCTTTATTTTGTGGAATGACTATTAAACTGACTTACCAAATACGTAGCTTAACTGAAGTTTGATATTTATGGATGCTATGGACTGATGTTGGCATGCTTGTGACCTAGCCAGCAATGGAAAATTTTGTCCTAAGTACATATCTATATTTTGTAATAATAAAGTATTACGTTGTAGTTTAACAGAAGTAATCTGTAAATAATACTTCTATAAAATTAATCTAATCAGGATATTATAACGTACATTTTATTGGTTAGCTGTGATTAAAAAGATCAAGTACCTTGGTTAAAGAAATTCAAATAGAGCAGAACTGAGATCAGACTATAAATTAGAATCTGTTATTTTGGGGTGTTTTTGTTTTTTATTTTCAAGTTCCTTAAATATAACCTAATATGCCTAAGAATAAACATATAGTATTATTTCATTCAGTTTTTCTTTCTATAACCTAAAATATTAATGTGAAAAGACTGGCTTATTCTTCATAAATTATTTTGTCTGTTAACCATTTTTATTGGTGTATGCCTTTGAAATGTTATTTTACTTAAACCTGAGAACACTTGAGAGGGTATTATTGTGCCTGTCTTGCTCAAAGAAGAGTCATATAGTATGGGAAGCTAGACCTACCCACGTCTGTAATTTCAAAGCCTATTTATTACTAACCTATGAAGCCTTCTAAATTTTGGAGGTAAAGTTTGCCTAATGGTAAATTCAGACTCTACTGTGCTAACTGAGTGATTATGGAAGTACTTTTTTCATAATTCACTAAGCATTTTAGAAATAGACAAAGTAGTACAAACTGATAGTGGTGGTGGAAGTATTTTTTTTTCATAATTCACTCCTCTAGAAATCTAAACATTTTAGAAATAGACAAAATAGTATAGAGAAACCAAGTTTTTCACTGTAATGATTTTAATTATAGAATCATGAGCTGTGTTTATGTCATTGAAAGATACAGATCTTATCTTCTTTTAAAAATACTTAGGAGTTGATAAGAAATGTACTCATTACCTTGCCCATGTAATTGTAACTCCTCTGTACGGCATTTTCACACACACACACACACACACACACACTTAGGAGAGCACAGCTCTGTGCCTATAATCCTAGCTACTTAGGAAGCTGAGACCTGAGGATGGAGGTTCGAAGCTAGCCTGGGCACTAAAGTCCTTGAAACTCTCATCTCCTATTATTCCCTAAAAAGCCTTGAGCAAAAAAGCTCAAGAAAGCTGGGTGTGGGTGGCACACGCCTGTAATCCTAGCTCTTCAGGAGGCTGAGATCTGAGGATCGCAGTTCAAAGCCAGCCTGGTCAGGAAAGCCCATGAGACTCTTACCTCCAATAAACCACCAGAAAACTGGAAGTGGCTCAAGTGGCAGAGTGCTAGCCCTGAGCTGAAGAGTGCAGGGACAGCACCCAGGCCAAGAGTTCAAGTCCCATGACCGACCAAAAAAAAAAAAGCTCAGTGATGGTGCCCAAGACTTGGGGGGGTGGAGGGAGCACAACTCATATAACTATTATACCTGGTTAATTGTGGACATCAAAAATCTTTAGTTTAGGTGCATGTTAATGTATACTCTTCAAAATGAGAACGGTATTGTATTGTCCTAATACCTTTATCATTGGAGCAGTCATATGTTACAACTTCATAATGTGGGATATGACTTTTGTGCAGTTTTTTTTAAAGCAAAACTCTGTCTAGAGATTGCAAAAAAGAATGTGAAGTTTATTGGTAATTTATTGATTATATAGTTTCTTAACTACCCTAAATAGGATTTGCAGCTATTCATCCTCCTCCAAATAGAAGAGAAAGGAGTAGGCCAGAACTAAGCAGCTAGTGTTAATTTCTTAACTTTGCCCAGCATATACGAGGGACATTTATGTGTATTCTTTCATTTTTAATGTAGGATGAAAGTGTAGCAATAGAGGAAGAGAAGCATATGCAAAATCATTTCCTCCTTTTTCTTTGATCAACTTATTAACTCTCTGTATCCTTCATCTTTTTGGTGACACTGCATTCTACTGATTATTTTCAGTGCCTCATATTATATCTCCCTGAAATTGCTAGCACTTACTATTTTTGTTCAGATTTAAGTTTTTAGAAGAGAAAATTTATACTTCCTGTGAAATACAGTATATCTGAGATACCACCCTTTTAATTCATTTTCTAAAACTATGATATCTGGAATATTTATTTAATATTAACAGTTTCTAAAATATTTTAATAGAATTCTGGTTTATAATAGATTTCAAGCTATATTTCTAACTTTATATGATGACAGTACAGATTTCAGAAAGACTCAGTGCTTGGGTCTGAGTTTAAATCTGAACTTACATTAATAAAATAAACAGATTTTAGGTGCAAATAATTTTTCATAAAATCTTGAAATGCCCATTAGAATATTGTTTAAGTTTTGTAAATGGACTCCTGACAGTAGGACATCTGTGTACTTCATTATCCTTTAAGAATTGTGCTATTGCTGTCTCGTGGGGTGCATACCTATAATCTAGCACCCAGGATTCCAAGACAAGAAGATTGAGAGTTTGAGGTCAGTCTGGATGCATACCATATCTTAAAAAAAAACTATGTGATATCACTTTTATTAATGCATATTATTTCTTGTGATTATGGATTCTAAGAGATAAAGGAAGGCAAAACTACACTTAGGAAAAAAGAAAGCACTGTGTGTCAGTTTGTTGATGTCTTTTTTCTTTCTTAATTTTTTCAGAGTTTGGAAGCTAATTGAATATATGGAAATACACCTACACATTCACTATTTTAAAGTATATAATAACAGATTTGCATGATATGAAAATATTCCAAAACTTATGAAGAACACTGAGGATTGTTTGTGATATTGGGTCTTGAACTTGAGACCTTGCATTTGCTAGGTAGGCACTGAATCACATCTCAGCAGTTTTTAAATGAATTTAATTCTGGTTCAAGTTACCTTAGTGTTTTGAATTCTTTTTATAGAACATAATGGAAGACATCTGCCAAAGTGTAAAATAAATTCTAAAAACACCAAGTAGTTATTATGTATACAAAGATCATTTATATAAGGACATTTTTAATAACTTTTTTTTTTCATTTGTGGGGATTGAACTCAGGGTCTGGGCTCTGTCCCTAAACTCTTTTGCTCAAAGCTAGCTTTCTACCACTTTGAGCCACTGTGCCACTTCTGGTTTTCTGGTGGTTAATTGGAGATAAGAGTCTCATGGACTTTGCTGCTTGGATATGAGGGGCATGGAAAAAGAAAAGGCTTCTACTACAAACCAGGAAAGGAGGGAGGGGGAACCTGGGCATGCATGGTAGCATATACCTGTAATCTTAGGATTTGGAGATTTAGCAAAAAGATTGTGAGTTAGAGGCTGGCATGGAGGGGGCAGGGGATGAATCCCATGTACTTGGGAGGCAGAGATCAGGAATCATGGTTTGAGACCAGTAGTCCTCCTTCCCAAGGAGGGGAGGTTGAGTTAGTGAGATTCTATCTCAATCAAAAAGCAGGATGCCAGTTGTACTTGGGAGGCAAGGACAGCATCCAGAAGGTAACTAAAGGGAAAAAGAACTTTGTGACTTAGGTGGTAGAATGCCCGCTTAATAAGTGCAGTCCTGAGAAAGCCCAGTATCACCAAATAAATAGTAGTATAGAAAAAAAATGGTGGTTCCATTCTCAAACCTACTAGCACAGGCTCAAGGCTGTGAGGTAGGAGGTAGAAAAGGCTAGCCCCACTCTTTCACTAGCCTGTAGTAGGCAGCCTAACCCTTCTAACCGTGGTACTGCATGGGAAGACTCAAAAGGGAGCTGGAACTTATCATCCTGGTGGAGCAATACTGAAATCACCAGTTTGTGGAGATAACCTTTCTCTTCATTAGGGTACAGTTAGTTACATCTTCACCATTATCCAATGATAAAGCGGCCCAAATTTCTTGCCATGCGGATGCTGTTGGGAGCAGGCATGAGACCCTTGTCCTTCCCAGTCAGGATGGTTCTATAGCCCTGGCAGAGATCTTGGATGCCCTCCTTTACCCAGTTCTATAAGGAGTATTTCAACCTGGAGGAATGTGGTATTTTACACTTTGACTACTGGCATCGTCTCAGTGTTACAAGGTTAGTTGAAATAGAAGACTTAAATTTGATCTAAAATCTAGTGTAATACAAAGTATAGTTTTTAATTGACAATTACTTCAAGAACCCAGACCTAGCTACTCAAGAGGCTGAGATCTGAGGATCGTGGTTCAAAGCCTGCCCCAGCAGGAAAGGCCATGAGACTCTTATCTCCAATAAACCACCCAAAAACCAAAAGTGGCACTGTAGCTCAAGTGGTAGACCGCTAGAGCTGAAGGACAGAACCCAGGCCCAGAGTTCAAGCCTTACAACCAACAACAACAACAAAAAAGAGCCCAGAGAATCATTTTGTATAAGAAAAAAACAAATAGACTTAAGAGTGGCAGAAGTGATAGAATTATCTGACAGCCATCAATAAGTGCATCAGTGAATAATTGTGAACACATTTAAAACAGAAAGTATGAAATTTCAGAAAAGAAATAGCCTCAGTGAGGAGGTAAGAAATATAAGGAAGAATGAAGTTCATTTTTGTTTTTTCCCCTCATGGCAGTCCTGGGGCTTAAACTTAGGGCCTGAATGTTGTCCTTGATCTATTTTTCTAAAGGCTAGCACTCTACCATTGAGTCACAACTCCACTGCTGGCTATTTTGGTACCTAATTGGAGATGAAGCGTTTCATGGATTTTCTTGCCCTGGCAGGTTTCAAACTTCAGTCCTCAGATCTTAGCCTTCTGAATAGCTAGGATTAGAGCTGTGAGCTACCAACATCTAGCATGAAGTACAAATTTTAGAGCTCAAAACTATATCTGAAAAAAAAATTAAAAACCGTTAGGTAGACTTCTCAACAGAACAGAAGGGGATAGAGTGAACTTGAAGATGGAACAACAGAAATTACTCAGTCTGAAAAGACAGACGAAATAGGGACAATTAAAGTGAGCTAGTCCTCATGAATTTTTTCATTTCCAATATTTTTATTAAATATATTTTATATATTTAATAAAATGTGTATTAAAACTTATATATATATATATATATATACTGTACAGAGGGTTTACAGTTACATAAGCAAGGTAGTGAGTGAGTCCATTAGTCCATTTCCTATCAAGCATTGTTACCCTTCCCTCCAAACCTCTCCAACTAC
>NW_012267273.1:12966096-13045794 GCF_000151885.1 Dipodomys ordii
CTCTCTCTCTCTAGCCCAGGAGAAGTAATAGCACCCTAGCCCTGAGGTCAAGCTCCAGTGTACACACACACACACACACACACACACCCTCTCTAGCCCAGGAGAAGAGAAAGCTGAGGTCAAACTCCAGTACCAACACTGTCTTCCTGTCTGTCTGTCTGTATCTCTCTCTGTGTCTCTCTCACACACACCCTCTTTATAGTCCAGAAGAGAAAGCTGAGGTCAGACTTCAGCACCAACACTGTCTGTCTGTCTGTCTGTCTCTGTGTCTCTCTCTCTCATACATACACCCTTTATAGTCCAGAAGAAGAGAAAGCTGGGATCAAGCTCCAGTACCTACACACACAGTCAGTCAGGCAGTCTGTCTGTCTGTCTGTCTCCCTCTCTCCTTTCCCCTCCTTTCTCCCCTCCTCCCACTCTCCCTTCTCTCCTTTTACCACTCTCCATTCTCTTCTCTCTTAATAGGCCCAGGAGAAGAGAAAGAAGGTAGGGCTGAAAAGTACTTAAAGAAATACTGGCTGTAAACTTCGGAACTTGTCAGGAGACATAAAGCTACAGATTGAAGAAGAGTATGAGTAAATTCCAAACAGGAAAAATCTTTTAAAAAATAACAACAAAAAACCCCTAAGACCTGTTGAAAGCAGCATGAGAGAAATGACACTGAGCTATAAGGAAAGCAATGTTGAACATCAGTGGTGAATTCCATGGAAGCCTTGGTGGACAGGAGGTAGGCATTGTAGTTTTCAGGTTCAGAAAGCTCAATATCCCAAGTTCCATATTCACCAAATTCTTTTTTGGAAATGAAGGGAATGAAAGAGAATCAAGGAAGATGATTTATCTTTGGCACACCTACAGTAAAAAAGTGAAGGATTTGTGTGCTGAAAACTACAGAACATTGATGAAAGAGAAAGAAGAGAGACTGGGAAGGTGGCTCAGTGGTAGAGCGCTTGCCTTGCATGCATGAAGCCCTGGGTTCAATTCCTCAGCACAAAAAGTCAGAAGTAGCACTGTGGCTCAAGTAGTAGAGCACTAGCCTTGGGCTGAAAAGCTGAGGGACATTGCCCAGCTCAGAGTTCAGGCCCCACAACCAACAGAGAGAGAGAGAGAGAGAGCGGAGGGGGGGGGATATGACAAAGGGAAATGCCTAGTTTATGGGTTATATAACTTCAGTTCTCAAATTGACACATTTGATTCAATTGTAGGAAATTTAGATATAAGGCAAGAATATCCTAAATGAATATGAGAATGTATACTAGAATAGCAAATAATTTATACATGTGTAGTATATGTAAGTAAATAAATATTATTCTGTTTGTGAGACAAGGTCTTGCTTTGTATCCTAGGCTGGCTTTGAACTTGAGATCCTCCTGGCTTGTCCTCCTAAGGGCTGGGATTAGAGGTGATCACTACCCCACCTGGCTCTCACACAGTTTTGAAAAAGAATAAAATAGGAATGATTCGGACTGTACTGGTAATGACATGTTGATAGCATTTTAATTGAGTGAAGGAATAAATCTTTTAATTTTGTATCTCTGGTAGTACTCTTGTGTACTTGTTACTTTTGTCACACAAATTTAGGAAGCCTCATGGAAGATAGAATATACACATTTCTATAACAGATATAAAACAGAATAGTTTAGAGGTTGTTTGAGAATAATTTAGACACCATGGGATTTTGAAAAATAACCCATTTTTCATGTATTTAAGATGTAATTAGCTGGGTGCTGGTGGCTCACACCTGTAATTCTAGCTACTCAGAAGACTGATAGCTAAGGATCATGGTTTTAAAGCCAGCCTTGGCTCAAATCAAATGAGATGTTTACTTTTAAAGGATGAGGGAGTGCTTGATATAGTTATGTATAAAGCTGTAAAAATACAAAATAACACAGGTTAAGGAAGAGGCTAGAAGCATGTATCATTTAATACTGCTTTCTTCCCTCTCCCCCCATTGTCTTTAACATCAATTATCTGTACAAGTGGACATACTTTATTTTGGGGGGGTGTCCGGTCGTGGGGCCTGAACTCTCTGGGCCTGGGCACTGTCCCTCAGCTCTTCAGCTCAAGGCTAGCGCTCTACCACTTGAGCCACAATGCCACTTCTGGCTTTTTTCTTTTTGCTTATGTGGTGCTGAGGAGTCGAACCCAGGGCCTCGAGCATGCAAGGCAAGCGCTCTACCACTGAGCCACCTTCCCAGCCCCCTCAAGTGGACATATTTACACAGTGTACACTTTTTCTCATTCTTACTCCAGTACTGATTCCTATTATGTCTACTTTCTCAACAATTCTCCACTTAACTGATTAGGCAGTACCACATTACTGCTTGACATAACATCTAATGCCCTTCAGCATGCTCAGTGCTTAATCCTCAAGATATGGCTTACATTTGCTTCTGAGGAGTTGAGTTCTCAGTATGAGGTTACCAAGAGTCATTCATGTACAAGTGGGAGGCTCCCACCAGTAATCCCAGCTTAAGGGAGGGGGGCAATCTGGATGTAAAGTTTTAGAGACCTTATCTCAAAAAATAACCAGGCATGGTGGAATTTGGCCTAACAGCTATGGGAGAAACATAAATAGGAGACTGTAGGTCCAGGCCAACTAGGAAAACTCAAGGCCCTGTCTCATAAATGACTAGTACAGAAAGGGCTGAGGGCATGACTCAAGCAGCAGAGTGACTGCTAGCAAGCATAAGACCCTGACTTCAAATCTCAAATCTTAATACCAAACAAAAAAAGATGAATTTGTTGTTTTTGCTCCCAAGCCTGTTTATGCTAGTATACTATTTTAATTACCCTATTTGTAAAAGCAAAACAAAAACAAAAAAAATACCAGGAAAAGTTTCTGTGAAAGTTTAAGTTGAATGTCTTGAAAAGATTTGATAAGGGGTAATGACTGAAAAAATACTACTGAATTAGTTTTGAGCAAAGTCACTATGAAATATTAGGAATAAATTCTAGAAAGAAGAAAAAAGGAAGAAAAGAAAGAAGGGGTATTCTACATTCAGAGTGCTTACTTATTATTTTATTTTGATAGTATTGGGACTGAACTTGCTAGGCAAGTTTACTACCACTTGGGCTACAGTCCCACTTCTGATTTTAGTATGTTTTTCAAATAGGGTTTTTAGCTTTTGCATAGGACCCTGATCCTCTTTTACTCTGCCTCCCCTTTAGCTGGGATTGTAGGTAGGAGCTACGTAGCTGGCTTGTTTTTGAGATGGGGTGTCATTATATTTCTTTGTTTTTTGTTTTTTTCAAAGTGGCAAACTTTGAACCTCTCCTTGCTAACTTTCCTAGTAGCTGGAATTTGTTTACAGGCCAGAACCACCATGCCCAATTTTTCATATACTTTTAAAGCGGTTGTTTTGTTCAGTTTTCAAAACCAATGTTGTGAGGTAAAATCAACTATTAAAAAAATAAAGGCGGGCTGGAGGTGTGGTTCAGTGGTGGTATATTTAATTTTTTTTAATGATATATCATTTGAACTTTATGATTAATCAGAGACACATATTTCCATCTCATGGGATAACAATTCTTGCATATTTATTTTCATCTGATGCCTCCTTGTTTACTTAGCCCCTCTTACTTTCTCTGCCACTTAGTTGTGTGACCCTAAGGTAATTCTCTCAGCCTCAGTTTACTTATGAAATTAAGATTACCCTTTAGAGTCTCTTGTTTGGCAGTGCTTGATAGCCAAATTGATAACTAAATTTTCTTTTTGGTGTTGATCCATGTGGATTTTCTGTAAATGATAGAAATTCCATTTTTGTATATATTTAATACTGAGAGCCTTACCCACTAAGCTCTAAACATTCTTATGCCATGAGAATGGTGGTCATTTGAATGTACACCACTTGTCCTTGTCCTTGAGTTTAAAGTTTTCAAATCTTAGAATATTCTTTTATATTTGGGCATTATTGGCAAATTATTTTAAGTTGTATGTGGATGTCAGGGAGTTTTTATATTTGTTGTTTTGTCTTGGGGTGAGTTATTTCTAAGTAATTTCCAATTCTTGTGTGTGTGTGTCCATTTACACACATACATGCCAGTACTAGGGCTAGAACTCAGGGCCTGGGCACTGTCCATTAGATTTTTTTTGCTCAAGGCTAGTATTCTACCATGTGAGCCATATTTCTACCTTCCACGGCTCCCCCCCCCCAACATCCCCCTGGTTAATTGGAGATAGTGTCAAACTTTCCTGCTCAGGCTGGCTTTAAACTGCAATTAGGGAATGGTTGGTGAATTAGACATCTTCACCCATTAGACTAGGTATAGAACCATTACATAACAGTGTGTGCAATTGACTTCATGTGGAATGTGCCCCAGTTTGCATGCAAGTGACTTAGCAAGGTAGAGTATAAGCTGACCTCAGTTCACACACACTAAAAGATGTGGTTTCTTTATGTATTTGTTTTCCTGTTAGGATCAATTTAGCATGGTATTTTTTACTCTTTTTATTAGCATACATTACTTACAGGGCATATTCTATTGTGACATTTCCACTCAGGTATACACTGTATTCCACTTAGTGTTACCCCTTCTAATACACTCCCGTCTCCCTTCCTAAAACAGTTTTAACAGATCATTGTTGTGTTTTTATAAATGCCATCTACTTTTACCATATTCATCCTCATTTACCCTCCGTATTTGCACAACCCCAAGTACCCTCTCCCAGTACAGCCGGTTTCTCCTTCCCCATGCAACCCTCTGTTGATAAGCAACTTTCATTGAAGTTCTTTATGCTAAATCCATATACAGTTGCAGTGTATTACTCACTTCCTAACAAAGATAGGTTTTGAAGTACAAGTTTGTAGTTAATATTGCTCTTGATTTCTAATGAAACGTAGACTAGCCCAAAACTTTGCTTATCAGTGTAAGGTTATTTTTGCATTAATAATATTAGCTATGGATTCTGGGTGATGGAAGAATATTCTTCCCTCCTTTTGGAAAAAGGACACATTTTTGGCAAAATTTTGAATTATATAAATTTGAACTTTGTCCTTTCAGCTCCTCCTTATACTTTCGTATGATACTGTTTCCTATTCTTTCTAGTTTCTATAAATCTTTTCCCCTATCTCCTATAGTTCATCTAAACATCAGGCTTGCAAGGCAAACGCTCTACCACTGAGCCACCTTCTCAGCCCTAACTCTAGTTTCTTGTATGGGGAGCAGGAAATGTTTCTTTTTTGATTTTTCCCTTCTTTAGCCCTGTTTTACCAAAATCCTTTTAAAACCTTCAAAAATACGTTTGGAATTTGCATTCTCCAGAATGGGAGGAGCTGTAATAGTCTTATAGGCACTCACTGGCAGTGTGAAAGTTTCTCCTCCAGCTTCCAACATACTTTGTGATTGTTTAAAACAGAGAAATAACAGTATAAGTAGAGTGCGCTTTAAGTTTTTGTTTTTAAATACTGACTGTCAGAGACTCAACGCCTGTAATCCTAGCTACTCATGAGGCTGATATCTGAGAATCAGAGTTTGAAGCCAGGCTGGGCAGGAGAGTCTGTAAGACTCTTATCTCCAATTAACCAGTACTAAGCTGGAAGTGGAGCTGTCGTGCAAGTCGCAGAGCACTAGCCTTGAGCAAAAAAAAAATCTCAGGGACAGCACCCAGACCCTGAGTTCATGCTCCAGGCCCACTTCTCCACACCCCACACCACCCCCAAATTTAATTTTAGCTTTAATGTTGTGGAATTTAATTTTAGCTTTAATGTTGTGGAAAAGTAAATAGACATTTTAAAAATCACATATGATATGCTTAAAGACAGGTGCTAAAGAAAAGCAAATAATGGGAGGACACCCTTGAGAACTCTCCTTATAGATATCTATCTAGTGAACTCAGTGTATCTGTTGATGCTTGATTTTTAAACACACAGCCTTTGACAACAGTTACTGGTCTCTTTTCTCCTTTCTTACTACTGAAAACAAGGCATTCACTACCACCTACCACACAATTCCCTCAATGCATGTACAACTCATCCATAATGCATAGGAATAGCCAAGAGCTCAGATCTTAGGGTCAAGCAAGATCTGGTTTTAAATTCTGACTCCAAATTATTAATATGCCATTGCATAAAATGTGCCTTAGATCTCTGTAAGTCGGTTTCTTTATTCGTCAAGAGTATTAATCCCTGATTTGTTTTTTTAATCTTCCCCTGAATTATCTTTAATGATAAGCATATAATTTCATTCTAAATTCCTGAAAGGTATTGAACAAACATGTTCAAAGACACATGTATAACTGGGAGGCACAGAGAGATCCATTAAATTTATTTGAAAATACAAAGTAATTCTACAGTTTACAAAGCCCATTTTTGACGATCTGTATGCTAAGTAACAGAATATTTTCTTTCTGAGTTGTGATTTTGATGGGAGGATATTTATTGTATAATCAGTAGAATTTTAATCTGTCCATTTGATTAGTATAAAAAGACTTACAGACAATGAATATCCATACTCTCAAAGATAATTCCGTACATACCACCCTACTTTGGAACTTACACTGTTGCTGTGTTTTAAGTAGGACTTTCTCTTGACAGTGTTAATAACTGGAAAATTTCCTATCAGTAGACTAGCACCATCTTGACAGCCTACCTTGCTAATTGTTTCATAGGGATTATTTGGATTGTGTAGAAAGCTTTTTGCAAATCTTCTTATTACTGAAGTCATTGTTGCCAGCAGGAATAAGATTAAAGGTGCTTAAGTCTGTAGAGTTGTTTCTAATTTGTACATGTCATTTTAGTGGCATTCTATGAAAACTCTGTCTGCTGTCCATCCCTTCTCCCCTGGTACAGTCTCAAGTTAGGTCCAAGAAGCCAGGCCATTGGAAGAAATCTCATTTTATCCTCCTAATTATTATGCTGGCACTCCGGAGATAATTTTTCCCTTCTTGCACTGCCAATTAATATGCAAATAAGCTGATAAATATTTATGTAATGATTTAAATTATGCAGGGAGTGCTTTCAGTGTATTCTGTAAATGAATTGTTCATGGACTTCAAAGTGCTGGCTGCTGTGCTAACGAGGAGAGATTTGCATAAGGCCCTAATCACGCGCATACTGATTAAGCTTCATTATGGAAACTGCCAGCTGCAATCTTTGTTTCTATTTTATTACAAAAAGGGGAACTTTTCATGCTTCAGTTGCCTTGACAATGTCAGTCCTAGCTGGTAGGAGAGACTAAAACTCCTCTGAGCAACTGAAGTTTCCTTATTCAGTTGAAGATTGGTATGGTGTAACTGAAGTTGTATTTTGTGTCTCTTGTTAATTCACTTTCCACTTCCTCCACCCTGTTCTCTTAAGAACAAAGTACAGATTTGTTAGAAATAGTAGTACCTTCCTACCCCCACCCCAGACTGCTAACCTGTTTCTTCCCTACTTTGGACTGTCCGCACCTCTAGAAGATTTCACAGCAATGCTGGACTGCAGTGACTATGTTCTAGGTGGGTACCAGCACAGTTCTTTTCTTAGAAGCTTTAATATGGAAATAGTGGGTGTGGGGTTGACTATGCATAAATGCTTAATCACATATGCAACCAGTGAGGGGAGTGGGTTGAGCAGGGAAGGAGGGGAAGCATTTGCAAAGCACAAGCATACTTGAGCAGCTAGGTTCCTCCCTAGGACTAGCTCTTCTGGTTCAGTGTGTGTTATTTTCAGTAAATGCTGTGGATTTAGAATTTAGCTTGAATGGAGGGCCTTTTTGTGTTTTGGAAATTTCTGTGGAAAAAAAATTTTTTTAATGTAGTTCTAATAGCATTTTAAATCAGAACCAAGATATAAACTACCTAAATAACATGTGCATATTAATAAAAATACTTTGCATACATAATGAGAATGTAACGTATGAAAAATGTTCAATAAAAGGTAAGGTGGAAACAAGCTACAGAATTGTTTTCCTAAATATTAGAGTTTTCCCTATAGAACAGCAAGTCTTTTCAGGAGGGAGGTGTTTTACTTAAATATTTAAGCCGTCTTTAGTGACTGAGATTTAAAATAGATTGTAAATTAAGGTGCCTTGATACTTAAAAATATGGTGGCCATATTTCATGTGGAGTTTTGTTTACATGTACAATAACTGAAACCTTTTTGGGATAACAGGGAAGTCAGATGATATGCACTCTAGTAACTGGGAGATTTTAAGTTTAAAACTTTTGCAAATGATTTTTTTCCTATGTACCATTTTCCGTACTTGAAAACTGAAGCTCTTTCTAACACCTTAACAGTTGTCAAGGATAAAGTAAATTAAAGTAAATTACTTCAGGAAATGATTGAATTTTTAGCAGAAAGCATGGCCTAAACCATCTGTGTAAAAACCACTGCCTAAAGGGTACATGGCACAAACTACAAGTTGATGTCGAGTTGAGTCAAATTGCAACTTTAAACTGAGTATCAGGTTCATTATGTTTAGTCAGACCTAATTTAAAAAAAAATACTGCTTAGAGAGAAAAATACTTTAAATATCAAACAAGAATCTACTTGTATTTTCTCTTTCACATTTCCTAAGTTGGGAACTCAAGAAATTAAAGGAAAATAGCTTTTTAAAATATTCTAGCATTATTTTCAAAGTTAGAAATTATGTTGTTACTTTCAGTTAGCAGGGAATATTATTGAAACACTTGTCATCATTGTTGCACAGCTAATCAGAATCTTACTGTTGGTTCCTTTTTTAAAAAACTGAATTTGTTGTTATTAAGGTGTTGTACAGAGGGATTACCATTTCATAAGTCAGTAATGAGTGCATTTCTTTTTTTTTGATAAGGTCACCCCTTCCTTCGCTTTCCTCTAGTTCTTCCTCCCATCTCTTTCCACAAGTTACATAGCTCATTTTCCACATAGTGCATACTGGTAGTATTCCCTTTTTGTGTGTTTGATGTAATTTCATTAAATATGCTTAAAGCTCTTAACAGTTTCAGTAGGATATCCTTAGGATATTAACAAGAAATACCTATGACATAAATTTTAATTCATAGATACGGAGATAGGAATCATACAAGATCATGATCTTGGACTTGTTATGAATTTCTTTTTTGTTTCTCTGGTGCCTGTGTATATGGGGAATTGTTACCTCTTATGGATGCTGCTGGTTTATCATATTTTCTCCTTTCCTTTAAAACTCTATATGGTTAGTGGCGTATTCTATTAACTTTTATCATGCTCTTTGTTAGCTTTACTAAGATTTTGGTTAAGTCATTCAGAAAGCTGATTTTCACTAAGTTGCACACCTGTTCCTTTCAAGCCTTAGTATACTTTCAGATGGTATTTAAATTTTTCTGGACAGTGCGGGAAGGAAGTGATAGGGTTACCCTCATTTATGACCACAAGCATGCAACTTTTAAGACTTTGAACATCTGAGGAACAAACTAAACATGGGACAGAACTGTCTAAGCCCAGAAGATAAGAATCAGTTATAAATTTTTTTACTCTACTAGGAAACCGTTATGCAGTTTTTACATTTGAAACAAACTGATTTTCTTTTCCCCAGCCCTTAACTGCATGTAGATAATGCACCTATGGACAGTGCAGTTTAGACTTCTAATGATATTTTTATTGCCAACTTAAAACTTTCCTGTAAATAACAAAATGCACTTTTTGGTCAGAAAGTCGGGTATTTGTTCTCTACTAATAACTATAGTTAAAAATTTTTAACTCAGTAAAAAGGAAAAGGATTATTGGATTATGAGTGTCATAAGTTAGAGTTTGCAGTAGATATAGAATCAAGGTTACATTTAATATTTATTCTGTTTTCATTCTTAAGATTTAAGGAGAGGTAGAGGAAGAGCAGTGTTACTTGTGTCTTATCTTACTTATTTTCTAGGTTAGCTAATATAGCTTGATGATCACTTCTTTACTGTAAAAAACAACCCGTGATTGATTAGATAAACTAAAAGAAGTAAAACCCAATTTAATGAATTCATTTGAGGATTGAAGGTAATATACTTTTTTAAAGTATTTTTTAAGTGATTGTATCAACATTCTCATGTTTACTTGTTCAATTTGGTTAAGGAGGGGAGTTAACGTGGTAGTATTTTTTTAGATATTTTCTTTTAGTCTACTTTAATTGTTATTTTGTTATAATGAATTTTTACAGAAAATCTTTCATTTGGGAATAACTTTTCTTACCTTTTGAGGTCCTTCCCCCTCCCCAATTTTATGTCTTTAATGTATTTGATACTTAACATGGTAATGCATTTACTATTTCTAACCTATTAGATTTATATATTTATATGTTTCTCTTTTTATTTTATTATCTTTAAATAGCTGTACAAAGGAGTTTCCATTTAACAAAACAGTTTATGAATACAGTATATCTTGATCAATGTTACCATTTTCAACATTCTCACCCATCCCTCCCAACCCAGCCTTCCCTCTATTTTCTTAATTTAAATTTTTTTCACTCTTAGAGTTCTGTATTTCTTAGGAGAATCCTATATTTTTAGAAAGATAATTTACTTGTACCTACCTTCCAAGATCCTGATTTTTTTAGGTAATATTATAATTTGTAACATATTAGCAGGACACATATATACCATCTGTTTGAACTGTATGATACTAATTAACCCTTTCCTCTGCCAGTTTTATCCCTTTAACATCTTCTTCAACTTTCGTGATTTAAACATTATCCACTTTGACTAATTGTAGATTCAAGAATGAACAATCCGTCAGAAACCAGTAAACCATCTATGGAGAGTGGAGATAGCAGCACAGGTAAGAGAAAGTTCTTCAGTCCAGCTTTTTAGTTAAATCTAATAGAACTGAAAGGTGAAACTTTCCATTTAACTTGGGCACATACTTAGCAGATGCAGAGAAGCTTGCATGTTACATGGTCAAATATAATTTATACATGTGGGAGCTGGGATTGTATTTATTTAATATTATATAACTTTCTTCTGTAGATTGCTTCTTTTTCTGCTTCCTCTAACAGAGAAACTAGAGTAGTCATGGGAATAGTTCTTTGGGACAGTATAATAGACTTGTTCCCATCATAGAACATGATTGGTTGAGACAGTTACTTTCCAATTCCTCCAAAAGGGTGATTTGGGAACTCAGAATTGGCACTTGTTAGACTTCTTTTCTTCTATCACTAGCAGTGACAGTTGCTTTTTCTCTTTTCTCCCCATAGAGCATTTTTTAAAACTTTTTTTATGAAATCTACTGATGAAAGCAAACATCCTAACTATAAAGCGTAGTAGCTCAATCCTGTTTGTCAGCTGCACAGGTTGATGTGGCTAATTTACAGATTTTATCTTATAGACCTTTACATTCACTTAATAAAAGAACCGTCAGTTTCACAAATACTAAGGGTCTGGAACTGGGGTGTATCTCAGTGGCAGAGTATTTGCTTTGCAAGTACAATGTCTTGTGTTCAATCCCCACTACCCAAAATAAAAAGACAAGGAAAAAGAAAACAGTAAAAGAAATCAAATATTAAGGATTTCCCATTGTATTCTTAGTACCTCCTACTAAAGTCAATTTGTTAGTTTAGAAATACAGAAGATGTTAGACTTCTGGGTTACATGTTGTCATGTTTGATGTACCAGAAATAAATGATAATTTGTTTAAATAAAACAGCCCTGTGTATTAACTTTTTGTTTAAAAACTAGTAAGCTTATAAACTGCCCCTTTTTCTTTGTTATGTTTTTGATTTGCTTATTAAAAATTAATGAAAAAGAACTGTAGCTTATAAAACTGAAGACAACATTTTCCAGATTCAAAATAATTTTTTATTGATCATTTTGTGAGATATCAATGATTATAATAATTTTTATTTGTAAAATTTTAAGGAGAATGATATTGTAAAAGTATAAATTGCTTTTTTGCCTCCTACCAGATTTATTTAAGCCAAATCCTTTTTTGTTAAACACCCTCAGAAGTTTACAGAAAACATGTAGTTCAGATTTGCTTTTCAGTATGTAAGATATTGTAGTTGGGGTTATTAGATTTAGTGAAAACAGATGAAAACCCCTAATCTTCAAGGAGTTAACAATCCATTAAAACAAAAGATGCACAAATAAGTGATTCTAGATGGGTGACGGTAAATACTACAAGAGCTAAATCAGAAAAATACCTTACTTAGTGCTGTTAAGTAGGTATTCTTTGAGGTAGTTTGAATCTATTTGTAGAATGAGTGAAGGACAAAAAGAAAAAAGTAGAACTGAAGTAGAAGACAAAGGTTAGGATTAAAACATATAAAGGATAAAAGATTAACTTTAAAAAAATACTCCTTTCTTCAACATTTGGAAGCAGAAGGAAGACTAAGTTGTCTCTAGTATGCAGTGTAGCCACTGTATGCAATAAGAACAGGAAAATCAAATACAATAGTGATTTGTCTTCAATATTTTATTTTGCATTTGGAGCACTGTTGGTTCATGCCTGTATTTCTAGTTCCTGGGAGACTAAGAAAAGGAGGATCACTTTTCATGGCCAGCCTGGGCAGAAAAGTGTACGAAGACCCATTCTCAACCCATAGCAGGGTATAGTGGTGTATACCTGTCACCTTAGATCTGTGGGATGCTACAAGTAGTAGGATTATGGCTTCAGGCCTGCCTAGGCAGAAAAATCGGTGAGACTCCATCTCAGTGTAAGAAGCTGGGCCCGGTTGCATGTGTCTGTCATCACAGCTATGAATAGAACCTTTTAAGGAGGTGGATCATGCCAGAACAGCAAAGCAAGACCCTATCTCAAAAATAACCAATGTAGCTGGGCACTGGTGGCTCATGCCTGTAATCCTAGCTATTCAAGAGGCTGAGATGTGAGGATTTAGGTTCAAAGCCAGCCCAGGAAGGAAAGTCCATGAGACTCTTATATCCAATAAACCACTCAGAAAACCGGAAGTAGCGCTGTGGCTCAGGTGGTAGACAGCTAGCCTTGAGCTGAAGAGCTGAAGGACAGCGCCCAGGCCGAGTTCAAGCCCTACAACCAACCAAATAAATAAATTAATAATGTAAAATGGGGCTGGAGGTGTAGCTCAAGTGGTAGAACACCTGCCTAGGAAACACGAAGACCCTGAATTAAAATCCCAGTACTGAGGGGAAAAAATGTATATCTTGCAGAAAGAAAAATGCATGAGAATTCAATTTAGAGAGAAATTATTTTTAGTTGGATCATGGAAAACTTTGGAAGGTAGAACTTAGACTGTCTTCTGAAGACTTTAGAGCATATCAGTGTGATGATTGATGGTGGTGGTCACAACACTCAGCATGAAGACCTTTGTTTTATAAATCTCAAAATTCCTTTGGAATGCTTTTATCATTTAGTCGCCTTCAGAATTTGTTAGTATTCTAGCTCTTCAGACTTCAGTGTAGCCATTGGTTTACTAGAATTATTTTTATAATTAATGAAGGTAACATTGGAGGTAACATTTTAAATAAAATTTTTCTAATATTTGTTTTGGAACATTAAAACTTAACTTTCTTTTGAGGGGGTGCCTGTATTAGGGCTTCAACTCATGACTTTGCACTTTTTTGTTTTGGTTGGTCGTGGGGCTTGAACTATGGGCTTGGGTGCTGTCCCTGTGCTGTTCAGCTCAAGGTGAGCGCTCTACCACTTGAGCCACAGTACCACTTCTGGTTTTCTAGTAGCTTTTATTGGAGATAAGAGTCTCATGGACTTTCCTGCCCGGTTGAACCGCGATCCTCAGATCTCAGCCTCCTGAGTAGCTAGGATTACAGGTGTGAGCCACCGGCGCCCAGCTTGGCTTTGCACTCTTGCTTAGCTTTTACACTAAAGCTGGTGCTCTAACACTTGAGTCATACCTCCACTTCTGGCTTTTTGCTGGTTGATTGGAGATAATAATCTTCCAGATTTGTCTGCCCAGGCTGAATTGGAACTACAATTCTTAGATCTCAGTTTCCTGAATAGCTAAGATTATAAATATAAGGCACTTGCCTCATTAAACTTATTTCCTTTTAAAGAAATAAACTTATGTGTTGATTCATTGAATTTGTAGTTAACTGTCTTTTTCATTACCTGAACTACTTATTATATCTAAAACTCTTCTAATCTTGTCACTTTCATATCATTTTTCATTCAAGTGACCTTCCCCTCCAATAACACCAACATTTTTCTGACAAATTAAAACTCTAAACAATCTAATGTCCATTTATAAAGTTGCATTTCCCAATATCATTATGATAAGTTCCAGGTAATGTACTATTAATGAGAGCCATCACTGGGTTAGTCAGAAAGAGATGACTAAACATCATTTTCTTTAACATGGAGAGAAAGGATCCGGAAAAACTAGGCCACCAGTGAAATAACATACTCCAAGATGTGTGAACCAGCACTTGGAAACACTTCCAGATAAAATACCAGCATTTTTAAAAGCCTCAGATAATCACCAGGAAACAAGCTTCAGACTTCTCATTTAACAAGAGTAGAGCAATTACAGATTTCAAATTCTGAAGGCTTTTCTTCCTCCCTCAAACAAAAAAAGGTACTGACATTGAACTCAATGCCTCATGCATATTAGTGGGCATGCTATAACTTGAGCCATGCCTTTTTTTTTTTAAACGTTGGTTACTGCTGCAAACCTCCTATAGCTGGGATAACAACAAGCACATAACACTTTGTTCAGTCATTAGTTGAGTTGGATTTCAAGAATTTTTTTTCTTTTTTGTTGCCTGTGGTGGTCTTAACTATAACAGAATGGTAATATCCTGATCCCCACCTTCCAAATAGCCAGAATTACAGGCTTAAGCCTCTGAGCCCCATTGGATTATCTTATATTTGAACTTGGAGTTATCTAGAGACTATTTTTGATACTTATTTCTTTCATTATTATTATTTTTTGTCCTAGCAGTACTGAGATTTGAATTCAGGACATTGTACATGCTAGCTGGGCATTCTACCTTTGAACCATGCATCCTATTCTTTTTGCTATAATTATTTTTGAGATAGAATCTTACACACCATTGAAAGGGTTGGTAGGTGAAAGGAATCCCTACTTTCTCCAGTAGGGCCAGAAAATGTCCGACATATCTACTGAAAGCAGAAGACACTATGCTCAAGTTAGAAAGTAAAGCCTAAGAATTCTAACAATTTTAGATCTGGAGATAGTTCTTAGGGTTATAAAGATAAATAAGTCATGTTTCCACACCACAAGGAGATTACAGTTATGAGTGCTAGGGAAAATAAGTAGCATGAAAGACAATTGACTGCAATTGGCTGTTTAAATTGTTTCATTGCATAACATTTAGAATGGCATTCCTTAGTTACACTAACCACATGTTTAGTGCATAGTAGCCATGTATGGTTAGAAAGTATCGTAGAAAGTGCTTTTGCTTAGTAAGAACATTAAGCAAGAAAAATCAGAAGTAAACCAGACAGCTGAGCACCAATGGCTCATACTTGTCTTTTTTGTTGTTGTTTTTATTATCTTTAAGTAGTTGTACAAAGAAGTTTCAGTTCAACCTATCAGTTTATAATTACAGTGCATCTTGATCAATGTTATCCTGTCCATCATGCCACAATCTTAGCTATAGTAGGTTGAGATCTCAGGATCTCAGTTTGAAGCCAGCTCAAGTAGAAAAACCCATGGGATTCTTAAATACAACTAACCAGCAAAAGGCCAAAACTGGGGACATAGCTCAAGGGATAGAACTTCAGTCATTAGTGAAAAAGCCAAGCAAGCTAGAGGCCCTGAGTTCAAGCCACAGTACCAGTACTCACACACATACACGCACACATACATGCATACTCACTCACAAAAGAAGCAAACCAGACAGCCAGTTTGTGGAGTTAGTATTCAGTTTCATCAAGAGTTCAAGACCAAAAAAAAAAAAAAAGAGTTCAAGACAGAGCACTGTATGGTGGCACTTGGGAAGACAAGGCAGGCCATACTGGGCTATATAACAAGACCCTATCTCAAAAAACCTGAGAGTAGAAGTTATAATGTGTTTAAAATATGACTCTTGAATTTAACAATTTGTATTTGCTAGGAACGTCAGCCCTGTTGGTGTGAAGTATATTCAAGATAGTCTTGCTTTATGCCAGGGCAGCCTGGAATGTAATCCTCCTACATGTAATCCTTCCCTACATGGCTATGATGATGGTTATATGCCATCATGCTTAGCCATTGGTCAAGATGAAGTTTTGCAGTCTCTTTTTCTTTGCCCAGACTGGCCTCAAACCTCCATCCCTGATCTCTACCTCTCATATAGCTTGGATTACAAGATTGAGCCACCACAACCAACTAAATGTAGGTAACCCTTAAATTGAAATTCTATGGTGAACTTACACTATTAGTGGTTAAAAGCTCAGATCAGAAATAGAATCACTGGGATTCATACCATGGTTCTTTCACTTAATAATTATTTTATCTTGACTTATGTTGTTTGTTTCTGTGCCAATTTTAGCTGTAAGATGGAGATAAATAAAAAATAATGTGTCACATAGTATTAATGAGTTTGTGGAAAGCAAGAAAGTAGCTAACAGTGATTATTCAATATAGCTATTTGCAATAACTACTGTAAAAACAATGTTAAATAAAAACGTGAAAATATGTCAGAGGGGCCTTCCATTTTAGTAATATAGGTGTTTATATACTAACAGAGGAACAGGGCAAAGAAAGGTAGGCCATTGAGGAATTAAAGTTCTTTTAGAAGGGGAAAATGTTGAGTTTTTAGGCACTGTGAATGAAAAAGTTTCTCTCTTTCTCCTCATCTCCATTCTTCCTTTCTTCTTCTCCTCCCTACTTCCTACTCTCTCTTCTCTTTCCCCACTCTCCCTCTTCCCTCCTTTTGTCTTGTCTTCTCTCCATCTTTCCTGGTACTGGGGCTTGAATTCAGGGCTTCTCACTTGCTTGGCAGGAAGGGGACAGTTGATGGGGAGATTCCATCTCAAGCAGGCTGGGTGAGTGGAGCATGAGGATTGCAGTCCAGGCTGGCCTAAGCATAAAGGAAGACCCTATCTTGAAAATAATCGATGAAAAAACCCAGGCTGTTAGTGCGGTTTAGAGCTCAGGCTTGGATTCAAACCCTAATACCTCCAAAACAAAAAAGAGAGGGAAAACAAGGAAAAGCAATTTAAGAACATTCATAATATTACTTAGGAGGTAAGTATACACAGTACAATTGCTGTAGAAATCTCACATATATAGTAATCATCCCTACTGCATCATTAATTTTGATTTTACTTCTTGCTTTTGTAGTGGCATAATATCTGTCTGTTGTTACTGTAAGTGATTCTTTTTCTAGATTTCCATTATTCCAGATTTCTCCTATTTTATGGTGGCTCAAATGGAAGAAACCACCTCCACACACACTGAAAAATGAGCAGTAGCTAAATTTTCTTAGAAGATCTTTTACTCTTGTTTATGTCTCAAGGTTGTTTTGACTTTCTGTGAACTTCAATTGGAACTTGTTTATCAAGGTGATGGAGTGATAAACACAGATACTGGCACTGTACTCTACAAAATAACTGAAATGTAAACAATTGGTTAATTAAGCAATTGGTTAATTGGTTACTCCATTTTTACTGATAAGTAGAAATCTTTGAATAATGTACTTTTCTTGATTATTAGGTAGGTTTAATTGACATACTAGTACATAATAATGTTTTCGTTATAGATTGACATGTAGTATAGTATTATCTAAAATATAGCTGCTGAGTTGTTGAGAAGTATAAATTTTATTTTCCAAAATCTCTCAGGCTATCATTCAAGAGATTATTCTTATTTTTTAACACAATCCAATGGCAGTATGTTTCATATTACTTGGCCTAATAAGAGATTATAAACAGCCAGATAGTTAGGTAAGGCTTGCTTCTTATAAATAAGTGAATCAATAAGGCAATAACTGTTAGACCTGGCATAAATACTTCAAAGTAGCTCTGCATTATAACACATAATCATTCCTTTTTATGGCTGGATAACATTCTCTTATATGGGTATACCACACTTTGTTTATTCAGTTTTATGTGGGTACACAATTGTGTTGCATCCACTTTTTGATTATTGTGAATAGTACTGTAGTGAATATTTGCATGCATGGATTTGTTCAGTCTGTTTTGTTAACTATTTTGTTTTTATTTTACTTTTCATTTTATTTTTATTTTAGGTACTAGGGCTTGAAATCAGGGTCTTGTACTCAACAAGGCAAGTACTGTACCACTTGAGCCATTCCGTGAGCCCTGCTTTTAATTCTTTAAGGCTGGATCATATATGAAGTGCAGGGTAAACTTTTTAAAGAACCACCACACTGTTCTCCATAGTGGCTAACCATTTTAATTTTCACATCAATTTGTTCTAGGACTCATCAGTTACTGTCTCTGACAGCACTTCTTATTTTTCCTTTTAAAAATTTACATCCATTCTAGTGGGTTTTTCTCCCTTATACACACTAAATCTCACAAAGCCCATTATGTCTTTCTTGGAGCAATTACCAGACTCTGTTTTGTTTGAGGACAATGACAGTACCACTTTGTTTTGTTGGTAATCTTTTTTGTAGTACTTGTCGTTCATGTTTATTTATTTTCCCTAGTACTTCATAACTTAACTGTAACCTCTTTGTGGTTAAGAAACTAAGAACTATCTCCAGATCTAAAATTGTTAGGATTCTTGGGTTTTATCTTTTAACTTGAGCATAGTGTCTTCTACTTTCAGTAGAAATGTTTTGACATTTCCTTTCCCTTCCCAATCTATCTAGCTAATTCCATCTTATAGTCTTAAGGTTCAACTGAAATGTTGCCTCTAGGAAGTTTCCCTAAAAGAATCTTTTCCCTCTCCTCTTAAAGTTCTCTTTAAATGTTTTGGAAATACTTTATGTGTATCTGGTGTATTTTCTACAGTGTGTGTATTTTTTTTATGAAATTCAAACTAAAACCACAAACTGTACCCTGAGCAAACTCTCTATACCTTCTTTCTTCTCCCATAGTATTCTCCCCCCCCTCTCCCCATCCCCAAAGCTGAGGACCAAACTCAGTGCCTTGTGCTCACCAGGCAGGTGCTCTTCCATTGAGCTAAACCCCTAGTTCCTCGTATTCATTTTTAATATCTAAAGCTTTATTTTTCCTAGCACTATGATTTTTGTTTTTCTTCTTCACAACTGGATGCTCAAACAGTTTAATGGATGTATAGATTTGAAGCTACTTAAGAGTAAGATCTTACTGTATTCTCTTTTATAAGCTCAGAGTATAGAATTTCAGAAATATAAAGACTCACTAAATATTTATTGAATGAATCATTTTTTCTATGTTCTATTCTTATTTGTTGCTGCTTTTTATACCTAATAATTATATAATCATGGGAATCATTTCAGCAGCTAAGAAATGGCAGCCTCCCCAATGAGAAAGATTTGTATTTTTTATTATTTGAACTTTTTAAAGTTTACTTCTACAGAAGGGTGCATCATTAGCCAGAAAGACTTCAAGATGGCAAGCTACCATAATATTTTAAAAAATTAAAATAATTACAAATACCATAAATAATTAGTACAACTATCATATCTTTATACCATTTCCTGAAGGGGCAGACCCACAGGTACTTAATAGTTTTGAGTGCTGATCCTATTAACAGTAGTCTATAGTAGACTATTCTCTAGTAAATAACATGATTTAATGCTTTATGACTTCAAAGAGCTTGTTGTTTTTACAGGAAGTGGAAAGTAAGATCAGTGTGTAGAATTTTGGTGGACTCAGAAAATTGTGGTACTAGAAAATTTCCTATAGAGTATTAATCTCCAAGTGTTTTTCTCCATTTTTCTGGATCTCATCTTTCAGCCTTGTTGATGTTTTTACTATATCTTGAGCATAGTTCTGTAATGGTGCATAATAGTTTTCTTCGTAGTTTTGTTGAGTTATGATTGACAATGTAATAAGGGCACAATCTTCTCCCTCTCTGCCCTTCTTTCTCTGCTTATCTCTGTCTCCTCTCACTCTTTGGTTTCTGTCTCATCTCTCTGTTTCTCTGTCTCTGTCTCTCTCTCTCTCTCTTCCCCTCTCCTTCTCCCTCTCTTTCTCTCTCCCTCTTTTTCTTTCTCCCTCTCTCTCTCTCTCAGATCCAAACAGTAGTCTTGTGTATACAAACACTCTATTATCACCGAGTTACACATTTATCCAGCCTTCGAAACATTTGCTTTGTAGACTTAGTCTAACCTCTAACTCAGTCTTTCTTCCTCTATGTGCCAAGTATTAGGATTACAGGTTTCCACCAGCACGTGTGTACTCTTTATTTTCATTACCTTTATTTTCATTTCATTTCATTTCATGTCTAAGTTGTTGTTTAATTCCTCTTTGTAAAAAACTTTAAGAAAAAACATGAGTGATGGTATCTCTGAATTTTTATACAAGTCATGTGTACTATGTGAAAAAATTAACTATGTAACTTGTGGGCAGTTACAGGAGGGAGAAACTGGGGGAAAACAAAGAAAGGAGTGACCTTGTCCAAGAAGAAATGTACTTATTACCTGACTTACAAAATGCTGACACCTTAAAAACAATAAAATTTTATTAATAAAAATGTGTGTATGTTATTTTTATACTTATGTCAAGGAAACCTTAAATAGCCCTTGGATTCATTCAGTATACCTACCTAAAATTAAGACAGTTAAACCAGGCATGGTGGCTCAAGCCTACAAATCCCAGCTACTCAGAAAATAGAGATGGGTGGAACCAAAGTTTGAGGACAGCCTGGGCAAAGAGAACAAAATAGGATACCTGTCATCCCAGCTTTGCAGAAAACAGAATGATTTTCATCTAAAGACTGACTCTGGCAAAAACGTAAGGCCCAGTCTGAAAAATAACTAATGCAATACATAGCCCTGGCTCTGAAATTAAATCTTATCACCACTCAAAGAAAAAAAAATTAGCACTCCTAGAAATCATGCTTTTAAGATTCTAGCTTGTATTCTCCTAGCTGGTCTTCTCTGGGTCTGTGTACATACCGGTATGAGGATGGAACTGTGAGATGTACCAAGTGGTAGGAATTGGAAATTTAGAATCATATCTGTTTGTTGTTATTATTTTTGCCGGTTCCTGTGCTCTGTTCTGTTTTTTTTTCTTAGTACAAAGTATTGTGGATATTTTTCTAAATATCTGAATGTATCAATTTGAAGACAATATATTATGCCTCCTAGAAAAAATTTCTGGATGATAGGACGCTATATCTTTACATAAAATCACATCATGGTATATATGGTTTAAAAGCCTTGGTCTGTGGGGCTGGGAAGGTGGCTCAGTGGCAGAGCACTTGCCTTGCAATGCATGAGGCCCTGGCTTCGATTCCCCAGCACCACATAAGCAAAAAGAAAAAAAAAAGCCGGAAGTGGCGCTGTGGCTCAAGTGATAGAGCACTAGCCTTGAGCTGAAGAGCTGAGGGACAGCACCCAGGCCCAGAGTTCAGGCCCCACAACTGGACCCAAAAAAAATAAAATAAAATAAAGCCTTGGTGTGGCATTTCAAAAAACTATAGCAGAGCTCTTGCTAGTACAACATATGTAATAATCTGTACTTTGAGCTGAAGAAATCAATCCAACATATTTGTTTTCTTCATGCTTATAAAAGATTACTTTCACCAACATACTGACACTCATTAAAGTGTTTACATCATTAGTAAGTCCTTACAAAAACAACCATGAATTTCCTCTCTGTAATCAAAATATCAAATAAAATGAAAAGAGAGCCTAACCTGTCTACCATTGTTTACAAGTGTGAGATTGATTTCTTCCTTTAAGCCATTGTTAAGGTTCATGCTAGTTCCAACCCCAATTGCTCTAAATGAGATTGCTAACACTCTCACAATTATGTTATTATTTGCATTTTTATGTCTGTTTTTTATACTTTATTGCTGTTACCATATTTGTCCTATAATCTTGCCTTTTGAAGAGAAACCATTTTACCATGTTTTCTTTATTTTGAATCCCTTCTCTTTAGAGATATTTAGAAAAGTACTTATCCAATAGATTGTTCAGGAATGTTGATAACCAAAGCCTAGGACTTTGTTTCATTTGAGTATATTTCCCTTAATAGTTACAATCATTTCACT
The DNA here is from genome assembly GCF_000151885.1 of Dipodomys ordii. NCBI lineage: Eukaryota > Metazoa > Chordata > Mammalia > Rodentia > Heteromyidae > Dipodomys > Dipodomys ordii. The sequence goes on from NW_012267273.1 coordinate 12,988,066, forward strand.
TGCTTTTTAGGCACACAAACAAATGGTCTGGACTTTCAGAAGCAGCCTGTGCCAGTTGGAGGAGCAATCTCAACAGCCCAGGCTCAGGCTTTCCTTGGACATCTCCATCAGGTAGAATATACTGCTCAACCATAAATGAGAGTAAAAGAGACATAAAATGCTATGACCTAGGCAAGTTATTAACAATTTAAACCTGGTGTTTATCATATTTAATTATATATGTGTAGTGCAGAATCATTATAGCTAACTACCTAGCTTTTGACCTAAAGAATGTCTTATTGAATGGAATGTATATAACTGAGTCATTATTCTTAATGAGTGTGAATCTGTGGCAACTAACTGAAGTGTAGTAATTAGAGTCATCCAAAATGCTATAGCTGAAAGGGTATGGTGTAAGTGATATAATAATACCCCTGCCTAGCAAGCATGAGGCCCCTAACTTCAATCCCTAGTTGCCAAAAGTTTAAAAAGTGATATAGGTACTATTGTCTGAGACCTGCTATGTAAGGCTCTGAGCTCAAACTAATACCCCTCCTTTAAAATGGCTCCAGACCAATGTAGTTTGAGAAACTACTTGCAGCCATCGGTTGATTGACTGTGAACCCTCTAAACACCTCAATTTTACTATCCTTCTACCACCTGATTTTTTTCTGAGTCCAAAACAGACCATAGATTTTTTTCATCTGTGTTTTAGCTATAGCTAAATAATATGGAGGGTGAGAGAACATAAAAAACATGTACTGGCCAGACAAAAGTTTTGGGATATGAGAGTTGATTGAAAATGGAAAGCGAACAGTAACAACATGGTAAACAGATTATCAGAATATCTTAACACTCTGATGTATGTATTATGGAAATACTTTACACATATTTTTTGCATATATTTGTATTGTAAAAATACTGTACAGAGCAGTTACAGTTACATGAGCAAGGTAATGAGTACATTTCCTATCGAGCATTGTTACCTCCTCCTTTGTTTTTCCCCTACCATCCCTTTCCTCCCCACCTTCCCAGCTCCTCCCTTAAAACTTAGAAGTAAGTGTTGGGAAGGTGGCTCAGAGGTACAGTACTTGCCTCACATGCATGAGGCCCTGGGTTCGATTCCTCAGCACCACATAAGCAGAAAAAGCCGGAAGTGGCGCTATGACTCAAAATGGTAGAGCTCTAGCCTTGAGCTGAAGAGCTAAGGGACAGCACCCAGGCCCAGAGTTCAGGCTGCATGACCGACCAAAAACAAAACAAAACAAAAAACAGAACTAATTTAATGTTCAAAATATATTGTCTAGCAACATTCAGTAGTGATTCAGTGAAAAACCCATATGGACACATAACCTCTCAAATTATGAATTAACTAAGTGTTACTGCCAATGAATCCATTATCCTACTCTCTTACCAAAATATGTCATCAGACTACCTAAATGATAAGCTTTTCTTTTTGAAAACATTTGGAATTCTAGAAAGCTGTCCTAAAGCCAGATTCAAAGAAATATTATATAGGTAGCAATCAGTACCTTCTGTTAGAATTAATCCATGTTTGTATGCTTGCTCAGATACAGTTTTGTTTATGCAATAGTCTTCATTTATCTGCCATTTTGATTTCCATAATTTTAGTTGCCAGTGGTTAATTGTGGTCCGAAAATAAAATTCCAATGAACTTTACAACTTTGATGGGGGGTGGAGGATTGGTGGGGGGAGGATGGGAAGGGACGAGAAGGGGAAACAAAGGAGGAGGCTACAATGCTTGATAAGAAATGTACTCATTATCTTGCCCATGTAGTTGTAGCCCCTCTGTACAGTATTTTCACAATAAAAAAAAAAGAAAAAAGAAAATTCCAGGAATACTCCATAAATTTTAAATAACTTTTATTATAGTATATTGTTGTAATTATCCAGTTTTATTATCATCAATTTCTTATTGTGATCATTTTTAAATTAGGAAAAATTGTGTGTATGTGTCTTTTATTTAGTGCTGTCTGGTTTCAGGCAACTGGGGGCTCGTGGAATGTATTACATGTGGATAAGTGGGACTACTGTATCTTTGAAATGGGGAAAGTTCAGTATACAACTCCTGGATAAAATATCAAAATTAATATTTGAAATGAATTTAAGAATGTATTTATAATGTAGGGAAAATGCTTTTGTGCTTATTTTCTTCTAAGAATATACTCAAATATCCAACGCATATCTCATTGTTTTTTTATATACTTCAATTATGTGACACATAATAAGCATCTTTTTTTTATAATAAGCATCTTTAATTGGTTTAAATTTGTAATGGTTTTTATTAGTCACTTTCCATCACTGTGACAGCATATCTACAAAATCAACTAAACTTGATTTTGGCTCACAGTTTTAGCACTTTATGTCTGTTGTCATATGGCCCCATTGCTTTGGGCCTGTGGAGAGGCAAAGCAGTATGTAAAACAAAGCTGTTACGTATCTCCTTGTGATTAGTTATTTGGGAAGTGATTCTTTAAGACTGTATAGCCTGTTTCACAACAAATTTTTACCTAGAAACAACATGACATACTTTATTATTTATTTATTTATTGTTGGTCGTGGGGCTTGAACTCTGGGCCTGGGCACTGTCCCTGTGCTCTTCAGCTCAAGGCCAGTGCTCTACCGCCTGAGCCAAAGCACCACTTTAGTTTTCTAGTGGTTTATTGGAGATAAGAGTCTCATGGGAGTTTCCTGCCTGGACTGGCTTTGAACAGTGATACTCAAATCTCAGCCTCCTGAGTAGCTAGGATTATAGGCCCAGTGCCCAGCAACATACTCAATTTTAAAACCTTTACTCTTTTTTTTTTTTGGTTGTATGGGTCTGTGCACTGTCCCTCAGCTCTTCAGCTTAAGGCTAGCGCTTTACCATTCAAGCCACAATGCCCACTTCCAGCTTTTTCTGTTTATGTGGTACTGAGAAATCAAACCTAGGGCTTCACTGACCCACCTTCCGAGCTCCTAAAACTTTTACTCTTTTAAATCTATGTTCCTGAAACTCTTTTTGGCTCCTTAGTTTACTTCTTCTAAGCCGTTAGGTCTAAAACATATTATCTCTTCAGATAGGCATTTCCTAATTATACTGTATCTAAAATACTATACATAAATTTGGGGGGAAGCATTTTTTTTTTGCTTAATTTTCAGAGGATTCTTATCAACAATATGATGACTATTCATTTTAAATAAAGAACATAGTTTTAGAGTTTAGCTGTTTACTGAGCTCTATACAAATATTTATATTTTACCTCAGGACATCTTAAGGCTATAGGACATATCCAAAGTAGGATTTATTTTCTTCCCTATTAGCCCTACCATTTTCCAATCCCCCAGATTTGAACCCTGGGATAATTCATAACACTCTTCTTCATCAATATCCAGACAGTTGCCTGGGTCCTTATAGCACTACTTTTCATGTTCCTACTTTATTCCCACTGCTATCATTGCTATGTTAGGCTTCCATTTATTACAGCCTACTTTATATTCTTCCTTTCTCGTTCTTAGTTCTCAGGACATTCATTGATACAAACCAGTGAGTCTATAGTGTTCCTCAATTTGAATTTGCTGTTTCATCATTATTCACTTTTGGTAGGAATAAAACCTGTATTCTTTACAGTACATCCTCAAAGAGGTTCGTGACTAATTAGTGGTGATTCTAACTGTACTCCTAACTTGTCAGCCATATATTCCCCTCTATTTTACTGTTTTACTCTTTATTATTAGTACTTGTGGAGAAACAAACAAGAATTTTGTTTGTTTGTTGTTTTTGTTTTCTTTTTGTCTTCATTTATCTGCCTTTGGGAGGGTGAGGTGTAGCACAGAAATAGAGCGACAAATGCAGCAGTGATATTCGCTAGTTGCTATGTTGAAATGAACCTTACAATTGGTGGGTGGGGATGAGACAGAAAAACTGGGACAAAGCAAATGAAGGGGTGGCATTGTCCAAAAAGATATATACTCATTACCTGTCTTAAGTAACTGTAAGCCCTGTATACATCACATTTATAATAACAATAAAAACAGACAAAAACAATATATTGATATTCTACAAGTTTGCCGATTAGACAATCCATTATTGTGGTTGCCAATTTTCTAATGTGGTTTTCTAATAACTGTCCTTTAAATAACCATGATTTGAAGATTAAATATCATAACTTTTATATATGTTTGGGTTTTTTCTGGTTTGTTTTATGTGCTAATATAGGGGCTTGAACTCAGGGTGTCATACTGTCACTTTTTTTTCCTTCTCTCAGCCAACAGCCATCACTCTACCACATGAGCCATACCTCCAGTCCTGCTTTTTGCTGGTTAATTGGATATGATGTCTCGAAGTCCTTTCTGCCTGCCTGGCTTCAAGACACAATCCTTCAGGTCTTAGCCTCTTAAGTAGCTAGGATTACAGTGAGTGCCTGGCTATGACTATAACTGTTTTCAGGATGTCCCTCTTAGGTTTAAATATATAGGATATTTATTGTGGTGCATATACGTGAAAATTTTGAAATAAGAACAAGTAGATAATTTCTATTTGTTTATAAAGATAAATATTAGGTAAATAATGTGTTCTTATTTAACAGTATACAGAAGATAATTCGAATTAAGTTCTTAGAATCTAAGCATCTCATGAATGCAAACATTTTTAAATAAGGAGCATCCAGTGTAAGTGTAGTTTGCATGATGATCTTCATTTAGTGTGGAAACCATCTTCAGAAAAAGATTGACAGCATAGCCAGGTGCTGGTGGCTCATGCCTGTAATCGTAGCTCAGGAGGCTAAGATCTGAGCGCAGTTCGAAGCCAACCTGGACAGGAGAGTCTGTGAGACTCTTACTTCTAATTAACCACCAGAAAACTAGAAATAGAGCTGTGGCTCAAAGTGGTAGAGTGCTAGAGCTCAGATACAGTGCTCAGGCTCTTGAGTTCAAGCTCCATGGCTGCCAAAAAATAAACAAAATTTAACAGCATATTTTTAGTGTAGAGGTGGTGACTATGAGCTTGTTCACAAAGTTTTAATCCCATAAATAAACTTTTTTGGGTATATTTCTTAGTGGCATACACTAAGTAGAGACTTAAAATATTTGTGGATAACAGCCTCTAGTGATGAATGCCTACAGTATATAGATTAGCATGTTCCCTGATTACTTTACTTATTACATAGGTCCAGCTCGCTGGAACAAGTTTACAGGCTACTGCTCAGTCTTTAAATGTACAGGTAAGCTGGGACATGAAATTATGGGTCAAATTTTCTGTTCATAATTTTCTATAATGAGCACATCATTTTTATTTTATTTTTTTGGTGGTACTGGGATTTGGTCTCAGGGCTTCACACTTATTAAGCAGATGATCTACTACTTAGCACCACACATCCAGCCCAGTAGCACACAATTTTATAAAGTGAACTATGTTTGAAGTGTTATTTTTATTATTTAATATTTTACTGCCATTTATCTGTGTATTTCATTACTGAATTTCATGAAGATATCAGTGATAATTATTGCCATTAATGAAAATCAATTTATAGTCTGTTACTGTCATCAACCAAAGGTGGACCCAAAAAAAGTCTATTTTCAAAGTTTTTGTTTCTAAGTAAGTAGTCACTAAAACATTTTCCTAAACCCAAAGCCAAACAATGTCTTAAATGCCTTTGTTTAAATTTTTTTGTCATTTTCATGTGTTAGGGAAACATTATAGTACAGAGGAATAACACTGAGGAACATGGGGAATTTATATTTGAATTCTCATTCTGTTACTATGTACCCTTGGCAAGTTACTTAACCTCCTTAGGCTCAGTTTTTCTTATCTATCTTAACTGGGAATAGTTAAAGGGTTTCCAGAGGTCCTCTCTGCTCCAAAGTGGTGGTGATGGTGGTGGTGGTGGTGGTGGTGGTGGTGGTGGTGGTGGTGGTGGTGGTGGTTTTTAAGAAATTATAATTAAGCCTGTTGATAGACAATGGTGGGTAAATAGTCATAATTTTAAAACATAACATGAATCTGGCCCTTTGCATCTATGAATCATATGTCAAAACACAATTCAAGTACTGTGTCACTCCATAACGTTTCAATCAACCTGCTGTTTCACATCATTATAGTGTTTAGGCAACTAACAGTTAAGAGGGTAAACAATATTCTGGGAGATTGATTTCCATGTTGCTAACAACTAAAGACTTTAGATTGAGTTTTCCATAAAACACAATGGAATGTGGACCTAGAAACACATGGAAACAGGGAAAGAAAAGAAATGAGATAATGTGACCTTCCTTTCTGAGGGAGAGGAGGTGGAAAACTGCCTTTGTTACCATGGTAAAGTTACATCCCTTAGAGAGATGTTGGCAAACAGGCTGTATCTCTGGTGCAGAATGTTTACAGTCCTGCACCGTAATTATCTTTCCGTGACTGGCAGAATTAATCAGAGTTTTTATGTTAATTAGCCTTGCTGCTGTCCCTAAAACAGGTGGTGAGAAATATTCAAATCTATGCAGAATGTTAATGCTCTGCATAACCAGTTTTTAATTACCATAAAAATCTCTCTCAGTGCTCCTTTCAGCAGGATTATGTTCTCTCTTGAATGCAGCATATTCTGTCAAATTTGTGTGTTACTCGATGGATGATGTTAGGTTCATAGTTCTATAAAATAGTAGATGAAAAGTTCTGTGAATCACATTATCAACCCTTAGAATCTAAGCATCCCTTAAGATAGTATATGAAGAAGTTTGAGACTGATCACTAAGTATATGTAAAAATGTTGGTATAAAGGGTCTAATACAAAAATCAGTTAAAAATGCATATCTCAACTTATTCCTTATTTCCAGAGTTGGGGATTTGGGATTGTGAAAAATTCTTTTGAGCCAGGCACCAGTGGCTCACCTGTAATTTTAGCAACACAAAAAAACAAAATCTGAGGATTCAGAACCAGCCCAGGCAGGAAAGTCCATGAGACTCTTATATCCAAGTAACCACTAGAAAACTGGAAGTGGCACCTGTGGCTCAAAGTGGTAGAATACTAGGCCTTGAGTGAAAAAGGTCAGGGACATCACCCAGGCCCTGAGTTCTCAAGAGGGCTTGACTGACAAAAATTCTTTTGATTTGTGGAAGACCAATTTATCTTTTCTTATAAATAACTGGGTGAGCATAATGACTTAGCTCATGCATGTAATGCCAACTACTGGAGAACTGTGGTTTGAGACCATTGTCAAATAGTTAGACCCTATCTTGACCAGTAAAAAGCTGAGCATGGTAGTGTGCTCCTGTCCATAAATGCTAGACTGTTTTTAAAATAATGAAAGGATAAAAAACTAAGGGAGGAGCTCAAGCGGACTTCTTGGCTAACCTGTGGTGGAAGGCCCTGAGTTCAAACCCCAGTAGTCACCTACCAAAATTTTTTAAAAGAATATAAACTTTTAATTGGTATCTTACTGGTACTAGAATAAAGAGTCTAAAAATTAATTATGTCAAACTAGGAAGTCATAGGTTTATCAGAAAGAAAAGGAAACTGAGTAGCCCATGTTTTAAATGAATCGTAAACTGTAGAGTTTTAAGTACCTTCCTTGTAATCAATTATTTGAAATCGTTTATTTCCTACCCCACTCCACTTTAGTCTAAATCTAGTGAAGAATCTGGGGATTCACAGCAGCCAAGCCAGCCTTCCCAGCAGCCTTCAGTGCAGGCAGCTATTCCCCAGACCCAGCTTATGCTGGCTGGAGGACAGATAACTGGGGTAAGTTTTCACATGTAATTGTAATAAGCTTTCTCTATGTCAGAACTGCCATTGACTGACAACTAATTAGAATTGTTCACTACAACCAGCAGTAACATGGTACTATTTTGAGTTTAAAGGAACTCCCTACACTGTTGACAGGTCTAGAAATGGAATTATCTTTGTCATGTGTTTCAAGATTTCTTTTATTAAAATTGTAGGTGCTCACATATAAACTAGGACTTTTAAAAGTCATATACCTTGTGTTGCTTTGCCATGGAGTTGTATCATTTCTATGGTTAAGAGCATTACCTTGATGAAACAACAGTGTTAATTTGGAGTTAAATCACCACTGGATAGTGCAGTGGATTTAAAGAATGGATTAGTACTTAAAAGCTTTTTCTTTAAGTGACTGTAATGTTCTAAAGTAAAACATGTAGTCTCAGATTCTAGCTCTGCATCTAATCACTTCATTTCTCTGTTAAATGTGAATGTAGAGAGAGATTACAAACAATGCTTGGCTTTTAATAATTCAGTAAATGTCATTTACTTTCACTAGAAACAAAGTGGCCCATGTGTTTTCTGTTTTGTTTTGTTTTTAACTTTTCAACTATCTTTGCTTTAAGGCATCATTTAAAATGCTTTTTTCCCTTGTGTTAAAAGTTTCCATATTATATTGTCTTTTAAGGAGGTAGTTAGGAAATAATAAGGAAAAGTTTTATTCACATTATAACAACCATTAGAATTTTTATTCATTTCACTTAAGTGTGTTTGACAATGGAAGACTCCAAAGTAGTAATTAATATATGTATCTATTTAAATATATAAGTATATGTATACATATCCTGAAAGGCATTGACTTTTTGAACAGTTTGGTTTTTATTCTTCTGTTTCTAATGCACAAATTTTGTTAGACCCTTTATTTATTTTTTTTATTTATTTATTTTTATTTATTTATTTATTTATTTATTTATTTATTTATTTATTTATTTATTTTTGGGTCTGGTTGTGGGGCCTGAACTCTGGGCCTGGGCACTGTCCCTCAGCTCTTCAGCCAAGGCTAACACTCTACCACTTGAGCCACAGCACCACTTCCGGCTTTTTTCTTTTTGCTTATGTGGTGCTGAGGAATCGAACCCAGGGCCTCATGCATGCAAAGGCAAGTGCTTTCTACCACTGAGCCGCCTTCCCAGCCCCTTGTTTAGACCCTTTTAGAAGAGGGGTTGTGCCACTAAGTAACTGTGCAGTTCAGAGTATACATGGTTCCTTTTTGTTTGATTAGAACATAGTAGCAAAGCATCTTTGAAGTAAGTTGCAATAATATAATAATAAAGCATATATAAAATACTATATATAATTACAAAAACAATGAAGTTGTGTAATAAATAAATAATGGAGTTGTATAAATTATAAAGTTATATAATAATTCTTTTGAAAGCTAGCTTAAATCTACTCTTATTTTACTCTTTGGAGTGTTTGTTTTTGGTAACATGAAGCACTGACACTGAAGCTTCTGTGAGACCTGGCCATTGGGATTTTTAGCATGTATAGAGAATGGCTGTCACACTTGTTTTATAGAGATAATGTGTTGAAAAGAGGATATAAAGTTGCATAGACTCAATGCTTTTAGTGACAAGAGATCTGGAAAAGAAACTAAATAGGAGGTCTTATTCTTTAGTCACATCTAATAACATAATGGAAAAGGTTGGATATGGCAGTGATTTGTTCTAATAGGAAGCAGCTGAGCCTTGTCAGTTCTTTTACTGGTCATATGCAGCATCCTTACTTCTGATTCATCTAATAACCTGCTGTTCTGTTTGTTGAGTATAAATTTCTTTTTCATATCCTATCAGCATTCTTTTCTTGCCTACTAGTTACTTTTCTTGCCTGAAACCTTGAGTCCTAAATAAGCTTGAATGATTGTTTTAATCTGGAGTGAGGACTACCATTTTAATTTAGTAATGATAGTTTAATCACCAATAGACATTAAGTTGAATAACTAGGACTTAGTTACCTATTAAAGTGGTTGGCTTGCACTGGAAACCATGCTTCTTCAACCCTCCCATTGCTCTGATTTTCTTTAGCTCACTTTGACACCAGCCCAGCAACAGTTGTTATTACAGCAGGCCCAAGCCCAGGCCCAGTTGCTGGCTGCTGCAGTGCAGCAGCATTCTGCCAGCCAACAGCACAGTGCTGCTGGAGCCACAATCTCAGCCTCTGCTGCCACACCTATGACGCAGATCCCCCTGTCTCAGCCCATACAGATTGCACAGGTAAGGAATGCAGGTCACTGGCCCAGCATATAAAGAATAAAAAGACAGATTTTATTTAAATTCATTAGTCTTAATTTCTTAGTCTTAAATTCATGTTGTGATCGCTAGTTTAGGCCTTAAAGGCCTCTTGATCAGTAAGGTAAGTGGTACTTTTCTTAATACTGAATTAGAAATAATGTATTTATTTGCTTATTAGAGTTGGCATTATACACATAGAGATGATTGTATGACTATTTTATATTAAGTGACAATTCTTGAATAAGTAGCTAGCATATTTCTGAGGCAGAAGATTACTGTATTTACCTTAATTAACCAATTACAACAGGCATGGGTTCTTTGCATATGCTCTACAGTAATGTTGCTACCCGCATGTGAGAAAGACAGGCAATCTGCTCTGTGCTGTGTAGTGATTAGCACTGCATTAGACTACATTAGAATGTTGCTTGATATCTATTTTCACATTTTGTGGCAAAGTAGGTAGTGGTATCAAAAAATTCTTCAAGAGGCATAGAGAGTAGGATCAAAGAAGAAAGTAAGTAAAATCCTTTATCTCAAGAAAAGGAAAAATGTATTAGTAGTTATTGAGTAAAACATTTGAAGGAGTTACAATTATATTTATCCATGCCAAAGAAGGTTTAGAAGTGGATTTAAATTGTAGCAAGTTACTTAAAAATATGGAGCTGATCTTAGGACCACTTATATAGTTTTATCACAATGATGCTTTGATTTTGATCACTTTTTTTTATCATCAGATAAATACTTACAGTCCCCATGAGGCAAGACCATATGTTTATGTTAGTGTAAAGATAATTCACTGTGACTGCACTTTGAAAAACCCTGTGGTATGATAGGCATCTGATTTTTGTATGTATAACTTTTTTCCTTTAAAACAATGATTTCTCAGTTGAGTGTGAGTGTGTAAGTTGTATCAAGTTTCATGAATCAAAGATCTTTTAGTCTATTGATGATAATTCAGAAACATTCTCAAAAGAGAATGAGGGAAGTATTTAAAAGCTCTTTTCCCACTTTACTTTCACACCAATGTTGAAGAAACATCTCTAACCATTTTTTCTAAGAGAATTTAAAGTTACTGTTAGAAGTAAGGTTGGGGCTGGGAAGGTGGCTCAGTGGTAGAGCGCTTGCCTTGCATGCATGAGGCCCTGGGTTCGATTCCTCAGTACCACATAAGCAAAAAGAAAAAAAGTTGAAGTGGCACTGTGGCTCAAGTGGTAGAGTGTTAACCTTGAGTTGAAGAGCTGAGGGACAGTGCCCCACGACCGGACCCCCCCCCAAAAAAAAAGAAGTTAGACTTAGCGTTAGATTGATACTATCATACCTACAAAGAAGTAACCTAGAGAGGCTACCAGTTTCCTCCCACACTATGTGAAACACACCTATAACTATTGGAATCTGAAAGAAAACTAAATATGGACACCTTTTACTTGTGTGAAACAGAAGTCATCAGGCTAAGAACTTTATCTTTAAGTAAGCTTTTATCTTAGAATCTCTAATCCATGTTTAATTCTGATTTTTCAGGACCTTCAACAATTGCAACAGCTTCAACAGCAAAATCTCAACCTGCAACAATTTGTGTTGGTACATCCAACCACCAACTTACAACCAGCACAGTTTATCATCTCACAGACGCCCCAGGGCCAGCAGGGTGAGCTCCTCCCTAGAGCCTATTAGTAGACACTAAGGTGTCCAAGGCTATCCACTTCATGTGACACACAACTTGACTGTTATTTTAACCTTAATACTTATTTTAAACTATCAGTATTAACTGTTAAGAAAAAAATGTTTGTGACCAAATATAGCATACTATTGAAGGTTGCTCTTTACTTTCATTCACTTGTAATCACTAGAGTAGTCAAGATTTTGGCTAAATGTGTAGCCAAAACCATTCACTATACTGACCATAGATTAGATATATTGCTTCTAGTGTTCTGATACTATATGCTTTGAATATAGTCTGATCATTAAAAATATATGCTTCTAACAGTTATTTGACTTATTTTTAAAGTTTGAGAAGAAGATTTTAGTATGAGAAACTATAAATTTCGAGTTATTTAAACCATCTTTGAGGCCGTTGAGTAGGAGCTATTGATAAGTAACTTTTCTATCAAATTATATTAGGGTTTAATCCTACTTGCAAGTTCTGGTTAATGTAATCAGTGTAAATAGTATCAAGAAATAAAGCCTTCAGGTCAGGTGCCCATGACTTATACCTATAATCTTAGCTACTCAGGAGGCTGAATTCTGAGGATTGTGAGTTTGAAAACAGCCTTAACAGGTAAGTTTGCCACAGTCTTATCTCCATTTAACCAGCAAAAAGCTGGAAGTGGAGATATGGTAAGTGGTAGAGTGCTAGCCTTGAACAAAAAAGCTTAGGGATACCAGGCCCTCAATTTAAGCCCTGGTACCAAAAAAACATCGGAAAGAAACCAGACACTGGTGGCTGATGCCTGTAACGTGGCTACTTAGTATGCTGAGACATGAAGATTGAAGTTCAAAGCCAGCCTGGACGGGAAAGCTTGTTGAGACTCTTTATTTCCCACAGAAAAAGCTGAAAGTAGAACTGTGATTCAAATGGTAGAGTACCAGCCTTGAGCAAAAAGTTCAGGGACTGTGCTCAGGCCCAGAGCTCAAGCCCCAACACTGGCAAAAAAAAAAAAAAAAAGGAAGATTTTCAGCTCAAAGCTGCATCTCTACTGATTTTTTAAATTATTATTAATTGTATATATCTATGGATAATGTACATCTGATATGTATATACAATTCCTTAAACATTTTTAATTTTATGGTAGTTCTAGGATTTGAACTCAGGCCAGTGATCTACTACTTAAGTCATAACTCTAGCCATTATGCTCCAGTCATTTTTGAGATAGGGTCTCACTTTTTTTTTTTTTGGCTTGGGCATGAGCCTGCACTGAAATCTTCCTATTTACACTTGCTGCTATACCTGGGATGACAGGTGTGTGCCAGCCATGGTCAGCTCTTTCCATTGGAAATGGAGTCTTACAAATGTGTTTGTTCAGGTTGGTCTCAAACTGTGATCTTCCGATCTCTGTATCCCAAGTAACTAGAAATATAAGTGTAAGATCCTGGCACACCCAGTACCTTGTTTCACACATAATGATTATGCCATATTTACAGGGGAGGATGTGATTTTTCTTTTTAATGTTGTCTACATGATATAGTATATAATGATCAAATTTCAGTACATTATTTCTAGAATTTTGTTTTCTGTCATTTTGTTTTTTAGGTCATTTATTCCAAATCTTTTGTTACATAAAAACTATTTTACCCTGTGCTTAAAAGATAATAAGTCAGTTTTTACTATTGAAGAGTTCACAATCTAGTGACAGGGAAATCACAATCTAGTAACAGGGAAACCAACTTTATAAGTTTTAGATGTGATATGTACAGAATGCTATGGGAGTAAAGGAGGGAGACCTCCTTGTACCTTTATATCAGAGATGCCTTCATAGTGGCTTGAAATAATGCATTCCATAGATAGCAAAGTAGAGAAAATATCTTAGAAAATGGATGACATTTGCATGGCTCAGAGACATGGGAGAGAAATTAATAATCTTTATTTGAAAACTATAAGAAATGTCTTAAAATCATAAGTTACATATATGAATAAAAGTGCATTTAAAACCAGAGTTTAGCAAAGGTCAGATTATTAAAAAACAAAAACCTCAATAGTCCCAAGGTTCAACTTGTTTACAAGTCACAGACTTTTCTGCCTAGGCTGGCTTTGAGCTTCAATCCTCAAATCTCAGCCCCCTGAGTAACTAGAGTTACAGACATGAAACACTGGCACTGGGCTTGAGCTTTATTCTTTTAAATAAAATTTTTTAAGAAGCCAGTACCTTTGGCTTTGCCAAAAATTAAATGAAAGCAATCTCATTAGAGTTTCCCAAAAGCTCCCAAATTTCCTATATGTCCATAATTAAGACTAATCAGATATAACTAATAATTTTAGACAAATAAGAATTTAAAGATCTATAAGATTATTAGGAGATCATTTGGAAAATTTCAAGGGTTTTTGTTGTTTTGTTTTGGTGGTATTGCAGTTTTGAAACTTAGAGCCTAATGCTTGCTAGACAAGTACTCTACCAGTCAAGCCACACTCCAGCCCTGGAAATATTCACTTCATGTTCTTCGTGTGTGTGTGTGTGTGTGTGTAATTGCTCGAAGTAATTTTTAATGTCTGTAGAGTAACATGTTTATGTTTTACAGGTCTCCTGCAAGCGCAAAATCTTTTAACGCAACTACCTCAGCAAAGCCAAGCCAACCTCCTACAGTCGCAGCCAAGCATCACCCTCACCTCCCAGGTTAATTATTTCTTCCTCTAAAATTTTTACTTAATTTTAGACTACTCAATTTTAAAGCAAAAACCCTAATAAAAATAATCCAAATAGTTTTCAGAATCTGACCACTGGTGAGGTCAGAGTCCCCAGGCTTCAGCCATGCCTTTAACACATGAACTTTTTGAGGGGACTTTTTATTCAAACTATAATACTGGAAATAGAAGGTAGCATTCTTACCCTGGTAAAAGGACATCTACCTGGCCCACCCAACAAAAAATAATAATAATAAATAAAAATGTGTTTGTATCCTACTTAATTATGAAAGACTCATCTTCTAATTTGGAACAAGACAAGGTGACCACTGTTACCACTTTCACTAGTATTGTGCTGACAATGCTAGCAATGCAAAATGGCAAAAAAAAAAAAAAAGAGAGAGATATGTTTTACTTCTTTAGAAAGAAGCTATTTTAATTTGTAAACAATGTGATTTATCTACAAAGAAAAATACTAAAGAATCTTAAAAAATGCAGCAGGAGTAAGTGAGTTTGGTAAGTGAGTAAGCATACATAATTTATAACACCAATTGTATTTCTTTTGTTGTTGTTGTTGTTGTTGGTCGTGGTCCTTGAACTCTGGGCTTGGTGCTGTTCCTCAGCTCTTCAGCTCAAGGCGAGCGTTCTACCACTTGAGCCACAGCGCCACTTCCGATTTTCTAGTGGTTTATTGGAGATAAGAGTCTCACGGACTTTACTGCCTGGGCTGGCTTTGAACCGTGATCCTCAGATAACAGCCTCCTGACCAATTGTATTTCTATATACAACAATGATTACTTAAAAATTGGACATAAAAATAGCATTATTTTAGGGATAAACAATAAAATTGTTTATTAAGACCTACACATAGAAAGCAACAAAATACTGCAGAGTAAAATGAAAGAAAGCCTTTATAATAGATGTATTGTGTTCATGAATAAGAAAACTAAAGTTTTTAAAATGTCAGTTCTCCCCAAATTGATAATACTCAGCAGTCTTTTTGTAAGAACTTGCTTACTGTTTCTCATATTTTTATGTAGAATTGTAGAAGACATGGAAGGTAAGACAGATGAAAGACTTTAAGAAGTAAGAAAGTTGTAGGACTGTGTGATATTAAGAATTATTATAAAGCTACAGAAATGACTGTGATACTGGCATAAAGATAGAAGTATAAGATCAGTGAAATAGAGTCTACTAGACTCACCATAAATTGCCAACTGGTTTTCCAAAGATGAAAAAGAATTTCAGTGAGAAAAAATAGTTAAGGTTTATAGTAAGAGAATGAGAAGAAAATGTACGTATGGGGGAGATATCTTTATAACAATATCTGATAAAACATAGAATAAAAAAATCTTACAACTCAGTAACAAGGCAACCTAATTTATGCTAGTAAGGGACAAAAAACTTTGAAGCTACTCTACCAAAGAAGATAAGGTGATACCCGGTAAAAATATAAAAAGGTGTTCAAAATCATTAGTTACCAGAGAACTGCAAATGAAATAGTACTGCACAGTCATTTTAAAATGAGCACAGTTCTGAAAGCTGTATGAACAAGTGTTAACAAAAATGTAAAGGTGACTAGATTTCTCATATGTTGCTAGTGTTTTTTTGCAAAATGGCATTTTTTAAATAAAGTTACATATATGTACCTTATGGAATGTACTTCTTATACATGCAGAAACTAGATGATTCCATTTACATGGCATTTTAGAAATGTAGTTAACAGAATGAGAATTAGTGTAGGAATTAACTGCAAAAGACACAGCAGAACTTTGAAAGGGTGATGAAAATGTTATGTAACTTAATTGTGTTAGTAGTTGTATAACTATTCAGTTGTCAAAGCATATCAAACTATATATTCTGCAGGGGGCCATATCTGAATGCAGGGTTTTGAACAAGATACAAAAACCTGTGCCAGAGACTCCTTCATGACTTACATGCTCGCCACATAGTAACAGGCTGTTAGGACTTCATATTGACTCTTGCTCACTGAATTCTGTTCTACCATTTCTAGATTTGGCATGGTCCAGCCTGAGATTTGTGGAAATGAGATATTTTAGCTATACAATAGTTGAGTCTCAGTTCTGTTTTACCTGTTTCACTGTGAGAAGGGCACAACCACCTAGGATTCTAATATATCTTGTGCTTTGTTTGACTCCCCCAAAATGGTCTGGTTGAAAATTACTGTCAACATGTCCTGGACTCTGTTACCTTCATTGAAGCAGGAGTGATTATCTGTTGTGTAGTTTTCTGGGCAGTTAGTTCCCTTGGAGAAAGCTTTGAGTAATGAGGCCAAGGTCATAGACCTTTTAAGTTACAAGAAGAAAAAGTCACAACCATAGACTTTATCTTTAATCCTGGTCTATAATCTCTTAACTGGGCTGCATTTCACAGGAGGGATGAACTGAACAATTAGGGTACAGAACCAGGACAGCAATCCACATTGGTGAATACACAGAGAGGAATACACTACTGAGGGCTTATGAGTAGAACAGAGTGGCTTTAATGTTTTCTTTAAAAATAGAAAGAACAAGAACTAGTTATAATTCAGTTTATGTGCACTTAAAAAAAGATACACATGTGAGCCATCAGTACCTGGTTACAATGAAAATTTTTAGTCAGTTGGAAAAAAATGATTTGTGATAATAAGACAAAGGCTTACTCTAAAACATTTAATGAGTACAAATTTTGTAAGAGATATACTGTTTACTTCCTAGTGATCAAAGTATTTTTTAAATTGCTAACATAAATCATGTGGAATAAATGGTAGTAGGAACTAATATTATGTTGTATGTTAGAAGCCAAAAAATAATTTATTCATTTATCAGAAAATTCCTTATGAATTTATCTTAACTGTTTACATAGGTTTTTTGCAACCATTTACAAAATTTTTATATGATACTATCTGTATTAATGAAAACATACATTTAAAAAACTTTATCAATTAAAAAATAATGAGGTAAATATAATATTGCCTCAATCGATGAAAAGGATAATTATGAAAACTGAAACATTACAAAGTTAAAATGTAATATTAAATGAGAAAAGGTGTAATTATGCATAATTATAGTTAAGGTTAAAAGCTGTAGGAAAAGCCTTGAAATCCTCAAAATGTCTGTGATCCAGGCACAGTGGGGCATACTTATAATACAATACTCAGGAGGCTGAGATAAAGGGACCAAGAATTGCTTGCCATTCTGAGCTACCTTGCAAAGCTGAGGCCAGCCCTGCTCTCATAGTAAGACCACTCAAAAATCAAAACAAAGAAAAACTCTATAGTGATTAACCTCCCCCCTTAAATAATTTCAGGATTGCTTCTCAAGTGTTCTACCTCAGAACAAGTGTAGAACTTGCTGAGTGCTAAGTGGCTGAGGGCAGAACACTTGCCTAACCTATGTGAGGCCTTATATTTAATTTCCTGATAGATAGATAGGATATCATTTGTAAAACACTGTTACAGTATCATTTGTATAATACTGTGTTAACATTTTGATAGATGTGGTCCCTGCTGTTTTGATTGTCTTAAGCAAAATATCTATAAAATAGGGAGTAATTTCTTTAAAAGTACATGTATTCAGACCAGATTAAGAAAAAGGCCTGAAGCATGGATTGGATTGAGTATACTTACAGTCTTAAGCATCCTTTTATTCATTCTTCTCATTATCCAGCAGCCAGCAACCCCAACACGCACAATAGCCGCAACTCCAATTCAAACACTTCCACAGAGCCAGACAACACCAAAGCGAATCGATACTCCCAGCTTGGAGGAGCCCAGTGACCTTGAGGAGCTTGAGCAATTTGCCAAGACTTTCAAACAAAGACGAATCAAACTAGGATTCACTCAGGTATGAGGAACCCACCTTTCCTTGATTGGATACAAATATTTACTTTATATATCTGAAGAAACTTCTAAATAATTATATGATCCTCAGCCATGTTATTTTTGTTTTAGCTTGTAACTTTTTGCTAGTCATTTCATATTTTTAGGTTTAGCATATATTTTCCAACATGGATTTACAACTTAAAAACATGGAAGATTTATCTCATACCTCAGACCTCTGAAATTATATCAATAAATTGTAAGGATTTGAAAGGTTAGTTGGGAAATGGTATGACTGTGCTAAAGAGAACAACTAGTTGTAGACTTTACTGTTCCAGAAGGAAGACTATGAGAGTGAAGATTACACAGATAAGTTTGAAAGGCTTTGTTTCTTGGGAAAGAGGTACAAGAAGATTCCTCTCTAAGCCTACAGTGAAATTAATTAATCAAATCAAAACCTATTGGACATAAAAAGTCCAAATTAATCAGAATCCAAATTAATTTTTTTTTTTGGTCGGTTGTGGGGCTTGAACTCTGGGCCTGGGCACTGTCCCTCAGCTCTTCAGCTCAAGGCTAGCGCTCTACGATTGAGCCATAGCCCCACTTCCAGTTTTCTGTGTTTTATTGAAGAGAGTCTCACAGACTTTTCTGCCTGGGCTGGCTTTGAACTGCGATCCTCAGATCTCACCCTTCTGAGTAGCTAGGATTATAGGCCTGAGCCACCAGTGTCCAGCCCAAATTAAATTTTAATGTCAACTGTCAGAGATCTTTTAAAGTGGAACAAATATGCTTAATAGTTTAAACAGCCATGTGGTATTCTGTTCTAACCACTGCCACTGACTTCTTGATTCACTCACAGTCTTTTAAAGGAGAAGGGAATGAAACTGAAGATATTTATGTACAGTAATGTATAACATTAAGTAAAAAAAAAAAAAAACAAACCTTAAGTATTGGGTTGGGTATTGATGCTTTCTTTCCAGAAAATATAATTATTTTTGTTTACAATTTAAGCCTTTACTTAAACATTATCCAAAGTAGTTTCTGTTGAAAGTGCATAAAATACCACCTGTTCTGATACATCAAAAGTCAAAGTGCTATCTCTGCCTCCATTCTACGTATCTGTGGGAACAGACTTAAATTTCTTAATATACTTTGGGTTTTGAATTTATTTTTGTTCAAAGAATCTTTGTTTAAGATTATAAAGCAACTTTTAAATAGATGTAATTTCAGACAAAGTATTGTTACTTCTTAAGATAACTTTTTAAAGATAATATAGACTGATGTTAACTTAATAAGCTGAAATACAGTTAGCATATTTTAGAATATTGACCCAATGTGCTTTTGTTTTCCTTGGGAAAGTGTGGCCTAAGTGATAGGCCAAGTATGGTAGAACTTTTAAAAACTCTTTTTCCCAAATAGTTATTTGCCTTTCTGTGGTATTTGACCCAGTTTAATACTGCCAGTAATGTATCTACACACAGCTATATCTAGATCTCTTCTCTATATTCTCATGTTGTACTTTATGGTTAGCACGGCCCTTACCAGATTTTAAAATGATCTTGACATTACAGTAGCATCTTTTATGATTGATTATATGAATCAAAGCACATACTGCTACTGCAGGATTTCAGGTGTGAGCTACCAGCACCTGGCTTTTTTTTTTTTTTTTTTTCGGTCATGGGACTTGAACTCTGGGCCTGGACACTGTCTCTCAGCTCTTCAGCTCAAGGCTAGCGCTCTGCCACTTAAGCCATAGCACTACTTCTGGTTTTCTGGTGGTTTATTGGAGATGAGAGTCTCAGGGACTTTCCTGACCAGGCCGGCTTTGAATCTCAATCCTCAGATCTCAGCCTCCTGAATAGCTAGGATTACAGGCTTGAGCCACCGGTTCCTGGCTATTTTTTTCTAATTAGATATTTGCCTGTGCTCTGATAAGAAGTACATAATCAGAAAGCATGTCTTATAGTATTTAACATGATAACCAAATGCAATATTTTCATTATTTCTCTGCCCTGATATTTTCTTCTTTGTTGTTTTTGCTCTTTTTAGAGATATAATAAAGTTCAGATTATATGTATAAATATATATATATTTAAAACATTTAACCTTTTTTTTCTTTTTTTTTTGGACAGTCCTGAGGCTTGAACTCAGGATCTGGACACTGTCACTGAGCTTCTTTTGCTCAAGGCTAGCACTCTACCACTTGAGCTACAGCACCACTTCTGGCCTTTTCTGTTCATGTGGTACTGAGGAATTGAACCCAGGGCTTTGTGCCTGCTGGGCAAGCACTCTACCACTAAACCACATTCCCATCTAAAACAGTTAACTTTTGTGAGGAAGAACTCAAGATTAAATTTATAAGGGTATTAAACTAAGCTTGTATCATATTAATGAAAATTAGTATGTTAACTAGATGCCTATGGCTTTTTCTTCCTGTTAATCATCCTTGAAGTAAAATTGTAATACAATTATCAATTAATTTTTAATGTTTTGACAGGGTTCTAGTTAGTTAACAGTATCAGGTTCTTTTGTAGCCCATAAAATATTTTTTAATACTTAAGATGTGGTTTTGAATAGAGTTGTTTTTTATTTCTGATTATTTTGTTACTTTTCATAAGACATTGCAGAGATTTGTAAAAAATATGTTTGTGAATTTAGTTACAATATCAAAAAGATTTATTGCCATCTGACTGCTACTTAATAGTGTCAAACTTTAAAACAAGAAAAAGGGGTAGGTTATAGTTGACCTTCCTAGTTTCTAGAATGCTACAAACTAAGTGACTAAGTTAAAACAAATTCACATAGTAGCATTGGATGAATATTCATTGAATGAAATGATGTATAATAAATATGTAAAGATGCTGATAAACACATCTATTCAGGTCTTTAGATTTTTTTTTTTATATGAAGACAAAATGGACAGCATTTGTGCCCTATTCACCTGTCCTGGTTCTTTATATCATACTAAAATTGGAAGGAAATCAATAAACAGTCTATTTCAGTTGTAGTTAGAGAGGCTATTCAGAGCTGACAGCAATGGGAATGATCTCTTTGTAGAGTCCAGTACAACTGCCACTACTCACTAATGCCTGTCGAGCCCTTGAAAATTTATTTAACTTCAAATAAATTAAAATGGCCACGTATATCTACTGGCTATTATATAGGAGACCTGGACAGTTCATCACTTGAAGTTGAAATATTCTGTATATTTCATTTTATAGTTTGATATTTGTCCTCTGTGAAACTTTTTATTGGAAGTTGATCACCTGTTAGAAAACAAGAGGTTTAGCCAGATGCTGGTGGCTCATGTCTGCAGTCCTACCTACTTAGAAGGCTAAGATCTGAGGATCACAGTTCAAAGCCAGCCCAAGCAGGAAAGCCATGTGAGACTCTGTCGCCAACTAGCCATCAGAAAACCAGAGGGGGTGCTGTGACTCAAGTGGTTGAGCACTAGCCTTGAGCAAAAGAGCTCAGAGACAGCACCCAGACCCTGAGTTCAAACCCATGATGGACAAAAATAAATAAATTAAATAAAAATAAAGCAAGAGTATTTAAAAAATACTGTCTCACTTCTCAGAAGTAAGAATGGCCAATAAAAACGTGTGGAAATGCTCAACATCCCTATCCATAAAGGAAATGCAAATCAAAAGAAAGTTGAGATTCCATCTTACTCTAGAAAGATTGGCCAGAATTGAGAATTCAATTACAATTGCTGGCAAGAATGTGAAAGAAAAAGGAATCCAGTTGCACTGTTGGTGGGTAGAGTAAACTAGTACAATCACTATTCAGGATAGTTAGGTGATTACTCAAAAGCTAAACATAGATTTACCCTGCCATCCAGCTGTATCACTCTTGGATATCTATCCAGAACATTACAAGTTAGGATACAGTGAAGACACTTGCACATCTATATTCATTGCTGTACTATTCACAAAAGCCAAGTTATGAAAATAGCCAGATGCCCTATAATGGATGAGTGGATTGAGAAAATGTAATAGATATATACATACATACATATATACATGGGCACACATACATATGTACATACATACATACATAAAATAGAATTTTACTCATCTATTAGAAAGAATAATATATCATTTGCAGGGAAATGGATGGACCTAAAATAAATCTTAAGTGGGGCTCGGCAGCTAGCTCAGTGGTAGAGTGCTTGCCTAGCATGCATGAGGGCCTGGGTTCGATTCCTCAGCTGGAAGTGGCACTGTGGCTCAAGTGGTAGGGCACTAGCCTTTAGCTGAAGAGCTGAGGGACAGCACCCAGGCCCAGAGTTCAGCCACCAGGACTGACAAATAAATCTTAAGTGAGGCTCAGAGAGACAAATGACACATTTTCTCTAATGTGGAATCTAGATCTAAAATATAACTATGCATGATAATATATACAGAGCTCAATGCATTTATACACAGACAAACAGACTAAAGGAAGTTTCACCTAAGGGAGGAATCTGACAGCATAACTCCTCTGAACAACTAATGTACTGTTTATCAAAACAAGTACCAGGAAGTGGAAACATGTTTTGGGAGGAGGTGTGTAAAGGAGGGGCACAGGAATGGGAGGAGGAAGGTTAGCAAATGTAGTCATTATATTCAGTGTACATTATGAAAAAATGAACTATGTAACTTGAGGGTAGGGATAGAAGGGGCAAAATGGAAGGAAATAAAGGAAGGAGTGACATTGAACAAGAAGAATTATATTCATAACCTGACTTATGGAATTCTGACCCCTTTATATAACTAGTTAATAATAATAATAACAATAATAATTCATCCTTTGCCTACACTATTGCCTAGTGTAGCCACTAATAAATAGTGTTAAAATTGGTATGTGTGGGTGTGTGTGGGTATCAGAAATAGTATAATCCCAATTCAAAATAGTGGACTAGGGACACGTCTCAGTTGGTAAAGAGCTTGTGAAGGCCTGAGTTCAAACCCCATTACCATTGAACACAACAAAAATAATGTTGCCAGATTAATTGAGAGTTAGCTCTCTTGTAGTAGAATTGTTTAGTATTCAGGACCAGAAATGCTGTTGCCTTGTTGCTAAACTAACTGGAGTGAGTAAATCATTTAAACTCTACTGCATTTCTATTATTTATCTATAAAATGACTATTAAGATACAGTTTTTTCAGGCTTAAAGAAAGATCCAACTGGAGGAAAGCATTATGTACATTTCAAAGGTTATAGGCTCATGGAGAACATCTTTTGTAATATATTCAAGGGATCATTGTTCTAATGTTACAAGGTTACTAAGTTTCCAGTGCCTATGAGGTTTTGATGAAATGGGTCAAACCTCTCTACTGTGAATTTCTTTCAATAATGGTTACAGAAGTGGTCTTTTTTTTCTGTTTTTTATAACCAACTTTGAAATCCAAACTAAGGGTTAACAAAGGTATTTTTTTTTCACAGCTTCCAGAAATACTTTCTAGGAAAAAAGAAAAAGAATGAGAGATGATTTCTAAATTTTAAAGAGTTTGTAGGAAGTTGGTTGGTTCAGAAATTTCTAGGTTAGTGACATCTAATCCTTATAGATACTACAGATAAATTTATATTTAAAGATGACTTGAATCACTTTGGCTTAATTAAGGGTCTTGTTAGAATGGTAAGCACTATCCTTGGAAACTCAAGGAAGTGTTAGTGTCTTGTTACATAGAGTTGCTAGAAAAGATTCAGAGTAGAAAGTATACAGAGCAATATTGAATGCTGCTGTGACCAGGTAAACATTAATGAGATGAATAGCTTTCTCTTTTCCACTTCCCCTCTACTGCTCTGTATTATGCAGGGTGATGTTGGGCTCGCTATGGGTAAACTGTATGGAAACGACTTCAGCCAAACTACCATCTCTCGCTTTGAAGCCTTGAACCTCAGCTTTAAGAACATGTGCAAGTTAAAGCCACTTTTAGAGAAGTGGCTAAATGATGCAGGTAAGTAAATACATAAGAATATTTTTTTTGGGGGGGGGGTCTGGTCATGGGGCCTGAACTCTGGGCCTGGGCGCTGTCCCTCAGCTCTTCAGCTCAAGCTAGTGCGCTACCTCTTGAGCCATAGCACCACTTCCGGCTTTTTTATTTTCTCCTTATGTGGTGCTGAGGAATCGAACCCAGGGCCTCATGCATGCAAGGCAAGCACGCTACCACTGAGCCACCTTCCCAGCCCAAGAAATTTCTTAATGTCTATAGGAGTCTTACGGGAAAGGGGCTATTGTATGAACTATATCTTATTATATTGTTGGTACTACAACATTTTGAAACTCACTAATCCTGGGAGGATCTTTATATAAACTATGGCTATGTAAATCAGAGATCTGACTTATTTAAATATTCTAGTTATTATAGAATAAATAATCAGCACTAAATTTTAGCTTTGGAATATTTCTTGTACTTGATCTAGGGTTATGGTCAGTTGAGGAAGGAAATCAAAAGGCCTGTGTATTTAGATAATCTTGAAGAACTAATGTGTTATTTCGTCCTTGCTAGATTTTCAAAGAACTTGTTCCTTGTAATCTCCACATATTTCCTACAGAAAGTTGACTTTCTACCCTATATATATTTTCGGGGGGGGGGCCTCTTGTTGGCATCTTTATTCAGACAAATGTAGAAAATCTCAGGCAAAGGTGAAGATGCGATGGATATTTAAGACCATCAAAGCATTTGTGTCTCCTTAGGAATGATGGATAATGATATGGGAATTATGCACGTTAAGAAAAGTTTTCATTTTTCGTCAGACTCTTTGCTGCTAGGAAAAAAACAACAACCTATCTATAAGAAACAGTAGATGTTGGGATCTTGTAAGAATTTTTGGTTCTCCAACAGCAGTGCCCCTATCTCCCCGACAACACACACATCTGCAACAAGTGCTCCCACGGGACCACCCCCCCTCCACCCCCAGTACAGGTGCAGGAGTGCATAATGGATGGTAGACACCTGAGCTCTGGTCCCATCTGGTTTCCGCAGGAGTACAGGCTCAGCTACTACATCTCCTGCGTCTCCTCCTCCCCCTCCCCTTTTTTTTGCATGTACCTGCCTTTATTTTTTTTTTAATTTTTTATTGTAAAGATACTATACAGAGGGTTACAGTTACATGAGCAAGGTAATGAGTACACTTCCTATTAAGAGCATTGTTACCCCCTCCATTTTTTCCCCCTACCATCCCTTCCCTCCCTACCTTCCCTGAGGTTCTTTTTTTTTTTAATTGTGATTAAGTGATTACATTATTTCCCAAATTTCACAGTATTGTGGAATAATGATGCTCATTTAAAGTCACAAGTTCATTCTAACTTTCCTGGAGCAAATTGTCTGTAACAGTCTTATAACATATAACGGTATACACATATACACCATACATGTGATCAGCAGCATGGGGATATTTAGTAGTGGTTCGACCAGATGAGTGGGAGTTCTTTGTTTCTTAAGTCTTGTTAATTTTGTCGTATCACCTAACATTTTGGATTTAGCATCCATTTATCAGGGAGACCATGTACCGTTTGTCTCTTTGCTCTTGGCTTACCTCACTCAACATAACTCCTTCTAGCTCCATCCATTTCCCTGCAAATGCCATTATTTTGTCATTTCTAATGGCTGCATAATATTCCATTGTGTATAGATACCACAATTTTTGGATCCATTCATCTGTGGTGAGGCATCTGGGTTGTTTCCATATCCTAGCTATTGTGAACAGTGCTGCAATAAACATGGAGTCTACCCTATATATTTTATGCGAGATGCCTTTCTAGAACTTTTGGATTTTGAGCCACAGAATCATAGACTCTGAAAGCTGAAAGGAACCATAGAGATATTCTGTAGTATGGTTCTCACTGTAGATGTGAATACAAATTAAGACTTAAAAGAAGAGGATCCTTAAGTCCTTACCCTTTGGCAGTTTGATTCAGTAACTGAGGCCCAGCCATCTGTAGTCTTGAGTTACATAGGAAAGAATCATCTCATTTCACATACTGAATAACAGTTCAGGGATATGTATATGACATACCCAAGATTACTAAGCTATTAAATGAAAGAATACTGTTTTAACAATATTTAGCAAGTAAAATGAGAGGTTAATTTTAAGACATTAAACAATCAGTAATTTCTAAGAAGCTTTGTTTATCCTCAGAACTAAAAAATAAGCATACTGACAAACAAGCATAAGAAAAAAACCGAGAGACTGATTTCAGTTTACTGTATGAACAGTAAACTTCTATATTATCAGAAACAAAGAAGTAGTGATCAAACCTCCTATGACATAGAATGTCAGTAAGGACACTATGAAGATCTGTGGTAGTGAACAATGTTCTGCTATAGATTAATTACATTGGTAACCTCTCCATACTTGGCTATAACGACATATTTTGTCAGTTTTATTGTTGATGTTTATATCTGGATTATGAACACGAGTCTTTATACTTAGCCAATTTTTTTTTCTGATTTCTTCATTCTTACAGAGAACCTCTCATCTGATTCCACTGTCTCCAGCCCAAGTGCCCTGAATTCTCCAGGGGTAGGAGTTGAGGGCTTGAATCGTAGGAGGAAGAAACGCACCAGCATAGAGACCAACATTCGTGTGGCCTTAGAGAAGAGTTTTGTGGAGGTCAGAAATACTTCTCATGACCATGGAATTATACTATCATTAGAAACTGTCAATGGTAAAAGATTAACCTGTCTGCCTCTACTTTCATGGGCACATAACATAATGGAGAAAAGAAGGGACAGTAAGTTATTCACACTGGCCAGAAGCAATGCTTCAAAAGAAACCATAGTCACATCCACATGAGCATTAGTTGTTAGAGAGGTGGCTGAAGGATGTATAGAAATTAGTTCTATAGACTAGAAAAGGTAGGAGAAAAACACTTCAAGCAGAGGCCTGAAGGGAGAAAGCATGGACTATACCAGGAGAAATACTGTAATTTAGTTGACTGAATTCTAATAGCTGTATACCTAGGATGACAGTTTAGGAGCAGAACATAAGACTTTGAATGTTAGGTTGTGAAATTCATGACAGATAACTCACCTGTTGGTTTTGTCTGGTTTTGAGTGGAGGTGCTAATGAATATCATTCATAATCCAAACTTCCAACAAAAATCTGAGTATGTTACATGGAATCAGGAGTCTCTCTTAATTCTGCCTCTTACTAATTATGTGATGGGGCAGGTCACTTGATTATAGAAGCTAAAGTCCATGCATCTGTGAAATACCTTCTTTCCTGCCGCACAGGCACATTACACAGTCCAAGTTAGATGGTATGTATGAAGCACTGAGAAACTTTGTAAATTCCTAATAATATATAAGGTTGTCATAGTATTTTATGAACTTAAAGATTAATAGACCTTAAAATGAAAAATATACACATATTTAATATAAGCCTAATAAATACAATGTTTGTTAAAACTTTGTCTACAGTGTCTTAATAGTTATCCCAGTTATCATTTTTTAAACTCACTTTTCCCAGCAATTAAACCAGTTGTTGAAGTTATTCCAGAGCTGTAGATATAGTGCAGATGTATAACATTAGCCTGTCATATACAAGGTCCTGAATCTGTAACACCAAAAAAAAAAGTCCAAAGTTGGGTTTTATTTTTTTTCCTTCAGAATCAAAAGCCTACCTCGGAAGAGATCACCTTGATTGCTGAACAGCTCAATATGGAAAAGGAGGTGATTCGTGTTTGGTTTTGTAATCGCCGCCAGAAGGAAAAAAGAATCAACCCACCAAGCAGTGGTGGGACCAGCAGCTCACCTATCAAAGCAATTTTCCCCAGCCCAACCTCACTGGTAAGAATGGAAATTGAGGTACAAGCTCAAGGGCTATTTACAGTTTTACAAATAGCCAATTGAATTTATTTCACAGAAGTTAAGGAATTTACATAAACAGGCTTCATGTTGAATAAATGTATCTAAATGGCTTTTAGATGTCCCAAAGTGATGAAATCACATGTTGTTCACCCAAGAACTTTTTTAGTTTACCTTTGTGTGTGTTTGCATGCATGTGTTGTGTATATGTGCTAGTATTGTAGCTTGATCATAGGGCCTCTCACTCTTAGAGTTTATGTTCAAGGCTAGTGCTCTACTATATCTCCACTTCTAGCTTTTTAGTGGTTAATTGGAGTCTCATGGATTTTCTTGCCTGGGCTGGCTTTGAACCAAGATTGTATCTCAGCCTAGGATTATAGTAGTGAGAGATCAACCATGGCTTTTTGTTTTGTTATGTTCTTTGAGATAGGAGCTGTGTAGTTCAAGCTGGCCTTACAGATCCACTTGCTTTGCTTTCTGAGTGCTGAGATTACAAGTATTCATCACCCTGCCCAGATATGTCCCTTATTTTTTAAAGTGAACAATTTGAATTCTTTCCTATTCCATTGCTTTTCCATTATTTCTTTCTCATGTAGTTTATTAGGCTATTTCATAACTATGTTAGTAAGTTTATTGCTGATTCCAGTTATCTCAAAAATAGTTCAATCCTAAAGCCCAATTTGTTCAGCCATTTGACAATTGACAGCCAATTTCCAGATAAACTTAGGTCTGATATTTAGACAGTCATCTCAGATCTTTACTCAAAGACATATGGTACTTTCATATTGACTAATTTCTGCTATCTGCTTTAGAATGTTATTTATACATTGAATAGATATGTCCTAGTCATGTGACCCAATTTTAGGATCATTATAGATATGACTCTAATGATGCCAGGTTTCAAAAGATGAGGATTAGTTTTTAGTTTTGTTCCTGTTTTCTTGTTGTTGATACCTTTTTAATTCAATTTGATTTGAATATTCCATAGTGCAAAATTTTTTTTAACTCGGGTCCAAATTTAAAGAACAGATTTTAATCATGAAGTTTGTAAGATTGTAGTTACGGTAAAGATTGGATAGCAGTTCTTTTTTATGCATGTGCCTGTCTTGTATTTTAAACTTAATTGTACTAGATAGAAAGCAGTAGTTTTTACAAAACTGTAGAAATATTTTGTTTATTTCAGAAAGGAACTTAGTTTTTAATGTATCTCCTTATAGTCTTTCTATACAAACCATTCATTAAAAAACAAAAGAACACAAAACTGGGCACCAGTTCTCATGCCTGTGATCCTAGCTACTTTGGAGGCTAAGATCCAGAGGATTGAAGTTCATAACCATCCTGGACAGAAAAGATTGTTCATGAGACCCCATATCCAGAACAACCAGCAAAAAGCCAGGCTTAAGGTGTGAATCAAGGCATCAACCAAGCAAGTAAGTCAGCTGAGCAATCTCAAGAACTTGAGTTCTAACCCTACTGCTGGCCAAAAAAAAAAGGGGGCACAAGTAAAAGAAATCATATTTTTGTTTAGGTAAAATTGATAGTGTACTATTTCTTCTACTGACCTAATATGGATCTGAGTCAACATAATTGAAACTTATGCATGTAAAGTTTTGATTATAAGCACTTTGTGCATATTTTTCATTTATGACCTCTAGGTGGCAACCACACCAAGCCTTGTGACAAGCAGTACAGCAACTACCCTCACAGTCAACCCTGTCCTCCCCTTAACCAGCGCTGCAGTGACTAATCTCTCTCTTACAGGTAAGCAGCAGCTAAATACACAGCTGTTAAGCACATGGTAAGCCATTGATAGGTTTCTATTAGAAATTAAATTGTGAGTCTACACTCTACTGGAAGATATGTACTGTTGGTTTTAAAAATGTATATATGTGGGGCTAGGGAGGTGGCTCAGTGGTAGAATGCTTGCCTTGCATGCATGAGGCCCTGGGTTCAATTCCTCAGCACCACATAAGCAGAAAATAAAAGAAGCCGGAAGTGGTGCTATGGCTCAAGAGGTAGCGCACTAGCCTTGAGCTGAAGAGCTGAGGGACAGCGCCCAGGCCCAGAGTTCAGGCCCCACGACCAACCAAAAAAAAAAAAAAAAGTATATATGTATGAAACTTGAACTTCAAATTTTCAAGTAACTTTTTTCCATACAAACTTTTAATGGTGATGGTTTTCATCAAGGAAATATCCAAATTCACAGTTCTAGTTAATTTACATGCTTGACCTTTGCCTATCACACCCAACATAGAAGGGTTTTATCTGTACCTTGTAAACATTCCCTCCATCTGAAATTTTATCCAGTTCTTGGTCTCATTTAGGTAAAGTATTCTAGCTTCTCTACCAGTTCATCTTAGAAATATTTTCTTCCCCAGGAAACTGGTCCTTTTGGTAGAAAATTCCCCAATATGTAGAAAATGTTTAGCATTTGTCATCAAATATTTTCTAATGATCCATAATATATAAGATATGCTTTAATTATCTACCAGGTTGATTATGGTGCTAGTAAGCCATTTGAGAAACTTGTGATATTTCATGATCAAATTTAATCTAGAATTGGGGACTTTGATTTTCTTCACTTATGTTTTAAGTTCCTAATATTTTTGGCTATATGCCCTTACAATAACACGCTTTATATTATGTTACTTTTTTCCTGTCTTCTTTTGAGTGTTAGACCTCTGATAAGAAAGCAATAGACCTTTCCTTCTTTCTATAAAACAGACATATACACATTGGTAATAAAATTTAAGGAAGTTCATAGATTATAACCTCCAGGAATCCTTCACTCCCAGGCTATTGGATAATTTAAGAGCCTTAAGATTTCAGATTGAAAGGGATTTGAACTCAGACCGATGCCCACTAGGTAAGCTTTCTACCAGTTGAACCATGCCATCAGCCCTTTTTGCTTTTTTTTTTTAATAGGTTCTGAAGGTTTTGCCCAGGCTGGCCTGGCTTGCAGTCTACTTTCCATATAGATATACTGACAGGCACCATGCCCAGTTTCTTGATTGAGATAGGTGGTCTTGTTATCTTTTTTCTAGGTTGGCCATGAACTCTGTTCTCCCAATCTCTACCTCTAGAATAGAGTTGGGATTCTAAGTCAAGGACCACCTCTTCCATATAAAACCACTTTCAGAAGTATGTATAGTATTCATCACTGTATAGTATTCATATAGATAGATATATAGATAGTATTCATCACTGTAGTGATTATCAGTATTAATAGGCACTAGTATTTGTTCCTATCTCTGAGGAACTTATTAATGTATAAACTAAGTCACCTGGTAATTAGGAACTAAATCTTAACAAATTAGAAATCATATCACATTAGACCTAAAATAACTATTTGCAGAAAAATACCTAATAGTTTAGACATTAAAAACAAATAGCTAAAGCCAGGCATGGTGGCACATGCCTGCAGTCCCAGTTTCCCAGCAAGTTAAAGTTAATCTTTACCTTCACACTTTACTAAAACCATGAAGATATTTATTCATTCATGCCAATGCTTGCAGTAAAATCTTTCAACTTCCATAATAAGATTTTTTATTTTTCTTTGGAGTAGGTTACATTCATTCTGCTCGTATGAGAACTCTGGTAGAAAGAAGGAAAGATCCACTGGCCAAGATTGTGCATGAACAGTCCTTTAAACACTTTATGTTCTTACTGTTTCCTGTTCGTTTATTAGCATCCAACAATTTAAGTTTGAGTTTTTTCCAGGGCTTCATAAAATTGAATAATAAATAGCCTTCTTCTGTTGAATGCAGTTGGTTTCTTCACCACCAGTTTTACCCTTTTTTTCATTTATGCAAGTCTGTCTAAATCTCCTATCTGATATCTGTCCTCAGACATCATTTGGAATAGAATTAAAGAAACAAATTGAAAGCCCATATCTTCACTCTGCCATCTCCTAAGAAAAATCCTGTTTTGTTGGTGTGGTCATCTTTATTTTTCCATAAGTGGTTGGCCCACCAAAAGTTCTGGGTAAACATCTGTAGAATAGATACAAGAAAGATCATGACAATATTCCTCTAGGAACACATGTTATGATGTCTGTCAAAACTCTGAACATTCCTCCGCTCTGAATAATCTCACCTAAATGTGCTCTGTTGTCAGTTATTTTTTCCAAAAAGCATTTAATAATGACAAAAGAGTTCATTTCTCAGGAAACCATAACAGTCAGGTACCAGAGGCTGAAAGATGAAAGGTGATGGTTCAAAGCCAGTCAGAGCCACACAAAACATAGCCACACATGTGTGTGTGTGTGTGTGTGTATAAGTATGTATACATATATTCAGTGAACAGCAAAAAAAAACAAAAACAAAATAAGTCATTGCCCATCAATGGTGAGTTACTAAACTGATGTAATAATAGACTGATGTATCCACCCAGTGAAATAGTTTGGGCCATAAAAACCATTAAGTTTTGATTGCTGCTTCCACATGGATAAACTTGGAAAACAATACACTGAAGTAAAAGAAGCCAGTTGCAAAATACTGTGTATTGTGTGATTCCATATCTGTGAAATGTCCAGAAAGCAAGACTATAGAGACAAAAATCAGATGACAAGATAGGCTTGGGCACACACAGGATAATACTGTGTGTTAAAAGATCATAATATGTAGTGTGCTGATGGTTGTACAAATCTGCCAATTGATAAAATCATTGAATTTTATACAAATTAGGTGAGTTTAGCGGCACATAAATTGAACTTCAGTAAAGCTGTTTAAAAAAACAAAAAAACTACAATAGAGCTAGGCGCCAGTGACTCATGACTGTAATTCTAGCTACTCAGGAGGCTAAAATCTAAGGATTATGGTTCAGAATCAGCCCTGGTAGGAAAATCCATAAGACTCTTAACTCTAATTAACCACCCTAAAAAAGTTGGAGGTGGAGCTGTGGATCAAGGAGCAGAGTGCTAGTCTTGGGCACAAAGCTCAAAGTTAGTCCCCAAGTCCTGAGTTCAAGTGCCAGGACACACACACACACGCGCACACACACACACGCGCGCACACACACACATCAGTGAATTCATGAGAGGGTACTAAGCACTCTCTATGTGTATGGTTCTAACTTTCCTTCTTGCCCTGTGAAAAGCATGGTGATATTTGTGGATAAAGACACTGAGGCTCAGCAAGCCAAAGTTCTCTGATCAAAGTTGCCCATGTCATTAAGTTGCCAAGAACTAGGGTCATAAAATTTGTATATTGGTTAAGACATGATTCACTAGCTAGAGTAGAGTTATTACATCATAGTACTTATATGACTTTCAAACTGGAGACACTAACAATGAATGCTGTGAGGAAACACAACTTAGAATAAAGTCATGATCTCCTAGTGCAGATTAAATTCATTGATAAGATTTGCCTGAGATATATATATATGTGCCTGTAGGATCTAAAGAAAGATACTGAATGATATGAATGTAGTAATGAAGAGGAAAGAAAAACCATTTTTGCCTTTGCCAAAAGCTTAACATACAAGATTTTGTAAAATATGGACAATTTCAGTTTCAGAACTTTGAACTGAGAATGTTACTACATGTAAACTTAGAATGGATAGGGTAAGAAATTGGTCAAGTACAGATAGAAAGTACATAGAAATTTGTTAGCAGGTGTGTGTGTGTGTGTGTATGTGTGTCTGTCTGTCCTTCCCAGTGCTGGCATGCTAGGCAACACTACCCCAATACCTCAACTATTTTCTGTATATTTGGTTGACATTTATTCTTAGTAAAATATGTAACTTTTTAGTTTTTCTTGTCCTTAATTGTTTTGATTTTTCTATGGAGACTACTGAGGAAACCTCTGAATGAAATGGTTCTTGCCTAAAGTTTTCATTTTCTATTTCTGTTTCTGTTTCTTCCACAGGATAGTTGTCTTGTAACCCATAAATAAGTTTCTCTGGTTGGTTGGTTGGTTGTTTTGAGTAGGAAATTGACAGTGGAAAACCATTCTCTCTCTCTCTCTCTTTTCCATATTGTGTCATTGCTCTTATCTCTTGAAGTAAGATTTGTAGCTTTAGTTTAAAACTTTTTTTTAATGGTTAACTTCCATAGAAACACCAAACTAGGTTGTTAAAAAGGGCAAATTGAGATTTACAGATGACAGATTGTTTCTTTGATTCTATAATACTGCTAAGTGAAGCCACCATCTTCCAAAACCATTTCATATGGCCATTTTCTAATCCATTTCTCTTTTCAGGCACTACAGACACCACCTCCAACAACACAGCCACCGTGATTTCCACAGCTCCCCCTGCTTCCTCAGCAGTCACCTCTCCCTCCCTAAGTCCTTCTCCTGCCTCAGCTTCCACCACTGAAGCATCTAGTGCCA
Organism: Dipodomys ordii; assembly: GCF_000151885.1. Taxonomy (NCBI): domain Eukaryota; kingdom Metazoa; phylum Chordata; class Mammalia; order Rodentia; family Heteromyidae; genus Dipodomys; species Dipodomys ordii. The sequence goes on from NW_012267273.1 coordinate 13,022,321, forward strand.
GTGAGACCAGCACAACACAGACCACCTCCACTCCTTTGTCCTCCCCTCTTGGGGCCAGCCAGGTGATGGTGACAGCATCAGGCTTACAAACAGCAGCAGCTGCCGCTCTCCAAGGAGCAGCACAGTTGCCAGCAAATGCCAGTCTTGCTGCGATGGCTGCTGCTGCAGGACTCAACCCAGGCCTGATGGCACCTTCACAGTTTGCTGCTGGGTAAGGAGCTTTCTCATCCCATTGATACTTGAGAAACAACTAGGGAACCATCCCCAGAATGAGACTTCATCACCAAGTTAAATGAGAAAAAAAATATCACTTTGAAATGGGCTTCTATATGGTCATGCAAGGACCTTGATATTAAGAGTTGAACCTCAGTTTCTGAGCAACCTGGAAAGGACAGTAGTCATACCTTTATTCTCACATGAAGACACAGATGACCAATTACTAAGGACCTCAGTGATGGAACCAGGAAGAAATCTCACAATTCCTGTTCTTATTTTATGCTTTTCCATTAAATACTTTTGTGTGCTTTCAAACATGTAGTAGGGAAATTTTAATGTTCATAGTCAAATATAAAAATTTTCCTTTTTTCTGGAGATTTTTTTCTTTTATTTTGGGAGAATAGAATAATTCAAAGAAGAGTTAAAGTGAATGTTAAAGTTTTACATTTTGTGCTAATGATAACTGCGTTTGTGCTTGTAAGCATCAAGGAAAATAGTAACTCTGAAGCAGGAACAAAATCATACAAAGGTATAGGGGAAAATGAAGTTTCTTCCCTAGCTGAAATTTTCTTTTTCTTATCCTTTTGAATATATTGTCCAAACTGACAAGTGTGTCTGCATGGTAATGAAGTGACCCTTCTTTTGGACTTGCAGAGGTGCCTTACTCAGTCTCAATCCAGGGACCTTGGGTGGTGCTCTCAGCCCAGCACTGATGAGCAACAGTACACTGGCAACTATTCAAGGTCAGTATGGTCTTTTCTCTCTCTCTCTCTCTCTCTCTCTCTCTCTCTCTCTCTGTGTGTGTGTGTGTGTGTGTAAAACCCATAGATAGTCTTAAGAAGTCAGGACTTGTATACTAATTGCTTTTTCCTGATAGTTTTATCTAAGTAATCACTTGCAATGTAACTCAAGGCAAACTTGGTCCAATCCTTATTCCTGCCTAAGATAGTCATGGATAGGAACATTGTATAATGAGTGAACTGAAGAGCACATCAGTCACGTTTCCAGAATATTTTTCGTTCTTGGGAGGTTCTGCCCTTATTTTTAATTTAATTATTTTGTTTTTTGTTGTCTATGTTTTTACCAGTACTGGGGCTAGAACTCAGGGAGTTGAGCTCTAAGCCTTTTCTCTCAAGGCTGGTACTCTATCAGTTGAGCCTCACATCCAGTTCTAGGTTCTGCCCTTACAGTCCTCATCAGTATAGAGCATATATTTCTCTTGCATTTTAGTGTTTCTTTCCAAGCCCATTTGGCTCATGTCAATCTTTTAGTATGTTATTCAAGGTGATATTCTTCAAATATAATGAAGTCTGCTTTGTTTAACATCTAAGCTATGTGTCTGGATTGTTAGGGAGGGGTATTGTTGTTTTGGAGGTTATTTGTGTGTGTGCTTGAACTCAAGGGTCTGGGCACTGTCGGAGTGCTTTTCTGTTCAAGGCTAGCACTCTACCACTTGAGCCACAGCTTCACTTCTGGCTTTTTGGCAGTTAACTTGTAGTTAATTGGAGATAAGAGTCTAACAGACTTTACTTCCCAGGCTGACTTCAAACCATAGTCCTCAGATCTCAGCCTCCTGAATAACTAGGATTAAAAGCATGAACAGCCAGTGCCTGGTGAAGCTGTGTATCTAAATATGATTACTGTTATGTGAGTCAGAGAACAATCACATTATTAATGAACTTTTTTTTTCTTAAATCAGACTTTGTGCTTAAACAAGAGTTCTCCGAACCAAAATTAAGCTGTTAGGCTTTTGTTACAATTAAGTGTGTCATGGATGTATCTCTAACAGAGTATTACAGAGAACTTTAAATTACAGACAAACCCAGCGCCTATTACAGACTGTCTTACATTAAGTTGACTTTCTGATATACTGTGTTACAAGTATTGATGATTAGTTCTGTAAAGCTGCTGTTTTAGAAAGATTTCTTTAGAATAAGGTTTGTGAAAGTTACTTTTTCTCCTGCATTAGAGTGTATCTCTGGGCCTTGAGGATAGTACAAAGGGAAAAATGCCTTCCCCACAGCATGAGTGACTTAGAGACATTCTCTGCAAAGATCTAGAATTGGTCTATGACCCTTCTTAGCTTAGAATCTCAGAAAACTTCAAGTTTCACCAGTCTCACTATTCTCTATGGTTCCACTATACATTATATAAGAAATCAACCAGATTTTTATTTTTTTTATCTTTTTTTTTTTTTTTTTGGTCTGTCTTGGGGTTTGAACTCTGAGCTTAAGGTCTGTTCCTGAGTTTTTACCCTCAAGATTAGCACTCTACCACTTGGAACCACACAGTACCACTTCCTGTTTTCTGGTGGTTAATTGGAAATAAGAGTCTCACAGACTTTGCTCCTTGGGGTAGCTTCAAACCACGATCCTTAGATCGTAGCTAGGATTACAGGCATGAGCCACTGGTGCCTAGCTTCAACCAGATTTTTAAGGCCATTTAAAAAGCCCTAAAATTTGGGCATGGGATTATGCCAGTAGGGGTATTTGGGAATGTTGGCAAGTAACAGAACAACCTATTAAATGAAAGTCTTAATTATATTTTTACTGTTATCTTCAAATAATTATACAAGGGATTACAGTTTAACAAGCTCATTACAATGATAATTATTTTAAATAAAATTTTGATGATGCCTTCTATGGGCAAGCATCATAGAAAAATTTTCCCCATTAACTACTAAATCCTGTCACTAGGTGACTCATTGGGCTTCTACATTATCATGTCTGATTCTCTCCTGCCATAAGGTCCTCGTTCTTCTTTATACTGGTCATAGAAATTAAATGTTTTACCTCAGGAACTAAAAAAAATAATCTTGGCTTTAATTTGTTGATATAATTTACCTTGTGACTACACTCTTTTTGGAAATACAGTTTAGAGGAAGGTGATGGTGCTTAAATTTGTCAGTTGGTTTGATTACAGCCAAATATAGTTTTAAACTTTAATTCCTTTGGCTAGTTTATCTTTTACAAGGTTTTTGGTTTTGGTTGTGCCAGTACTATGGGCCTCATACTCTGCTCAGCTTTTTGCTTAAGCCTGGCATTCTACCACTTGATCCATGCCTCTCTCCACATTGCTAGTTTGTCTTTTGAAGGGAGTGTTTGAAATTGACAGTCTTTATTGAAGACAAAATTATTGGATTTAATAAATATTTCTAGGTAAATTATGTCAACTTGGAATTTAAAGGGAGAAACATGACTGATTCTTTAGACAGTTTTACAGCTCTCCCCATTAGCCTGGTTTGTTTAAACTCATTAAATCCATTTGTCAGTCTTTAAACTTTAGCTGGTATCAGTATAGCATATAACTGGAAGAAAGTAATCAGTGAAGGGTTGTACTTTGTGTGGGAAGATTCAAAAGAACTATGATGGTGTGTTATTTGGCTTCTCCAGAATGATGTTAATATGCTCTTTCTTGCCTGTTTTGGGGGGATGTTTTTATCTATAGCTCTTGCTTCTGGTGGCTCTCTTCCAATAACATCACTGGATGCAACTGGGAATCTGGTATTTGCCAATGCAGGAGGAGCCCCCAACATCGTGACTGCCCCTCTGTTCCTGAACCCTCAGAACCTCTCTCTGCTCACCAGCAACCCGGTTAGCTTGGTTTCTGCTGCTGCAGCCTCCACAGGAACCTCCACACCTGTAGCCAGCCTTCACACCTCCTCCACCTCAGCCGAGTCCATCCAGAACTCTCTCTTCACAGTGGCCTCTGCCAGTGGAGCTGCTTCTACAACCACCACCGCCTCTAAGGCACAGTGAGCTGGTGTGAAGCTGGGCTACCATGCGCCTTGTCACCTACAGCATGATTGGGCTGTCAGCCAGTTAATGAACTGAAAATGTGATGGCTTCCTTTCGCCATCTTGTGCAGTCAAGGTAGAAGAGAAAAACAGAAATACCAGAAAAAAAAGAAAGGATGGAGACAGGACAACATTTGCCTAGTTTTATAATAAAACACTGTCTTTTCAGGATTGCTTCACGGATTGGAAAACTTTCTAACCAAATATTTAAAAAAAAAAAAAAAAGGAAAAGAAAAAATAAATGAAAGGACTACTTCTCATTTCCAGCAGTCATGATGACAAGTTAAGGTGGGTTACAAATTCCAAATAGGAGAGAGATTTCTTGTTTGTTGAAATTACTTTTTTTCTTAAAAAAAATCATTTTTATAGGTCTGTTGTACAGGCCATTAAGTCATAACAAGGTGTTTATAATCATATCAATTGTGTTGGGGGTTCCTTTCTTAACTGGTACAATTTAGGCAGGCCTGTATTACTGTATCTCTATTATAATTGTTTATATATATATATATATATATACATACACACATACATATATATACATATATATATATGTATATATATATATATATATATATATAGTTTGGACATGTTTATCTCTTGCTCCTGGATCCTATTTCAGTGAGCTCCCACACTGTGGCGAGGGGGGTTTGAGGGTAAGGGGAGACTTGCATTCTTAGCTGCGGGGAATGTTCTTGCTGGTTTCCTTATCCTTGATGACTCTTACAGAGGTGCTAGAAAATTATTTTCTTTTGCCACTTATGCAAGAGGCTTGGTGCAGAAGCTGAAGGCAGTGTGTGCAAACACTCCTACTCCACACATGCCCCTCCCCCATCAGGTGGTGCCTTTGGAGCACTTTTGTGTAGGAAGGAATTCCTGCTGAACTGTAGCTCTCACTCACCCCCAAATCATTGAACGACCCTTAGGCCCAGATCCTGTGGTGCAACAGTGCTGCTTTCTGCTACTTTGAACAAGAACAGCTGTACATGTTGCAGGGTAGGATTTGGTTCCGAAGAGCAAAGACTACTGCAGACACCTAACTTGGTGGTTCTTCTAATTTCTTATCTCTAAAAAATGTTCCTACTGTTTGTGTGTTTGTTTGTTTGTTCCATTTTATGAAAGTTTTTACCCCAACTTTTTTGCTTACTTGGAAAAGAACAAATTGTCATTGAAATTGGGAAACGTTTCCTTTCCTTGTTCTGTAAAGGAATTCTTCTAGACTATATCCACCAGTGGATATGCATCCAAAAGAAGTCAATAAGAAGAGCCTGAGGTTACCTGCTACCTTTTCCTCTAGAGAGCTACAGACTCCTTTTCTACTGGATGGCTTGTAAATTTCTTCTCAGTTCTCTGACTAAAGGAGGCACTTATTGGCCAGGCATAGGATCTGTAGAACCTCTGAAGGAAGACTGAGCCAGAGTTTGCACACAGCTTATGTGTCTCCTGGTTTGTCTCTGATGTTCCTATTAGGAAGCTCAAATGACAAAACACCCCTCTCTGTAGTTGATGTAAAAAATAATTTGCTCCTCTAATTGTTGTCAGGGTGTTCCTAGACTACATAAATGAGCCTATTGAAAAGAAGAGTAATGAGAATGGATGAAGAGGAATGAGGGTCATTTAAAAATTAAATCCTCCCCCCTTTTTTTGCCAATATCCTATTATACTGTCTGTACCAAAATGTTCCCAAAAGACTGGACACTGTAATGCAACTCATGTGTGTTCCCTTGCTTATTAGTGTTTAAGGTTCCCATTTGGTGTCTGGAGGTACTTGCTTAAATCTCTGGTGGTCTGCACTTTGTCTTCTTTTTTGAGCTGGGGGTTGAGAGAACCTACAAGTGACTTTCCTTCTGATTGCTTGCTTTATATGTCCACAAGGGAGCTTGGATTTCGTATATTTGTCTCTCTACCGTTGTTCAGAATGGCAGTCACACAGACACAAATGTGTACCTTTGTTTGTGATTCAAGTGGGAGACAGTCTTAATTAAGATTAGAAGTCAGAAACATTTTAGGCCCCTTTTAAATTTTTCTATTGTTCTTTTTGTCTTGTTTTATTTTTCAAAATATTTATCAATCCCCTAAATTTCCTCTTACTACTTTCCCTAAAATTCCCCTAAAATCAGTGAACTGCAAGCAGGGAAACTAACAGATATCCACCTTTTTGTGTGGTATGATTTTTTTAATGTTTTTATTTTTGTTTTTGTTTTTTTTTTTGTAAACTAAGCTTGAACCAAAGTCAATTTTTAGCAAGCTGCTGTACTAATGGACTAGTTTATAACGTGCAGTTCAGACACATTGAGGAGATAGATGCTACTGACAATTTCTTTTTCATTTGTCTTTATTTTATGTAAAAGTTGCTGCTTGTTTTTAATCTTTTTATGTTGTTAAATTGTAATAACCTCTGGGCAGACATTACCTTGATTTTTTTATTTTTTAGTTTGTTTAGGTTAGTGTGTACATAGAATGGTGTATCAGTTACTAATTACTCTCCTCTCCATCAGCTTTTTCTCTATTATAGTTTAATCTTTTATCCTGACTTAACATATCTTACTTTATTTTGTGCAAATAATATTAGGGCTATTGATAATACTGTAGCTGCCCACAGTAGTGAGTCCCTCCTTTGGGAGTGGAGGAAGTTAGGAGAAAGCATTCAGGGAGGGAAATGCTGATACCCCACCATACTGGATTAGAGGTTATAGCATTAATTTCCCAAAATTGCTACCAAAGGAAGTGTCAAATCCCAAGAGACTCCAGCCCAGTGGGTTAAGAAGAAGGATAAGAAATACTGTTTTGTTCTTGATTTCTGTATGGTTAAAATGATCCCTTTCCCAAGTAAGATTCCTCAACAAACTTTACTATTAAAAAAAATACTCGGCTTTTATTGTCAGTACAGTAAGTGGTCTCTTAGTCTTTCCCCTAACTCTGCTTTCCAGTGAGTTTGGGAAAGGAATTCTGCCCTTTTTTTGTGGATTATTTAATGAGCATGGACTTCTAAATCGCATAAAAATCGGTTGAGAAGAATAATTAAATCCCTAGACAAAGATAACTTTAAATTTTCTTCTCTTCTATCACTAATTTAAAAGTAAATTGTGAAGTGAAAGGTACTTTTACACATGTACACATGAAACACTAATATAGCTTGTTGGTAGGTTTTTAGTTTAAAATCAGTTCCCATCACCATCCTACTGATTATATTGTTTCATGAACATCTTACTCCTTTTTTATTTTACATCATCTTTCTTAAAGAAAATTCATCTCAAATGTGGGTGTTTGTTTTTGTTTTTTTTTTGGTGTTTTGGTTTTGGTTTTGGTTTGGTTTTTGTGTTTTTAGTTGAATGAGCTATCTCCTAAGCTAAGGTACTCAAATATAACTTTAGTCACCATTTTTGGGGGAATATGCAAACTAAAGGGGCCATTTGACCAAAAAGTGTTTGGCAACATTTATTCCAAAAGGAAATAATTCTTGTTTCTTTCCCTTGACACTTATGCAAGTTTTATCTTACCCCTTAATTTGGTGAACACATATTAAAGCCAAAGACTAATTTTGAATAATTTATAGGGATACTATATTTGCCCATAGTAATGGGCCCTCCCTAGGGAGTGTTGAATGTAATTATTTAAATCCTGCTTATCATAAGCAATGCAATTTGGTCATGAACTTTATATACCCTGTGTAAATCTAAAGGATGGAGTAGAAAGACCTAAGAAAGGGCTTCTCATCAGAACAATACTGTTCTAAGAAATAAGTGTGCTATTAATTTAAATGTTTCTTAAGTTCTATAGACAGTTTTTTAGAATTGAGAAAAAAAATTGTGCCCATTAACTGATACAATACACACTTTTATTTATTGTCAGAAAGGTCAATACCATCCCAGTTTAAGTTGTTACTCAAGAATAGAACCAAAGGAATCCAACTTTCAATTTATATATGACCCATACCTATTTATACTTTGTGGTAGCTTTATTAGAAATTAAGGATTTTTTACAAAGGGAAAATAGCAAAAGATTTTTAGTGTGATTATCTTGCTAATTTGTTCTACATTATTCATTTGTTGGGGGAAAAAGCACAACTATACCTCTAATGTTGTTTTGTTCATTATTCTTCATTTACTTGGAAAGTTAGGAGAACTATTCTTTGTATTATCCAAAAGCACAGATAATTGCTTAACAGAGTATTTCAGTTCAGTCCAGTCTTTAACATTAAATTATGTTTCAGTTGCTGGAAAAAGATATATTCACAAATTTAGGAAATTTGTGTCTATACAAGTGAAGCAGCCAGAACAATAAACAATAAGGTTTACTTGCAGAGTAAACCTTACAATTCATAATCTAAAGTTCTTCCAAAGCCATACCATAATCACAAATATTTCTTGTCCAAGAAAGAAATAACATCCTTGAGCTAGGAAGACAGAAACGCCTTTCCTTTCTTTCCTAAGAAAGGAAAAGTGCTGTGCATACGCAGAAGGCAGGGCCTCTTGCTGGCAGCCTGCTGAGGCCCTGGCTCTGAATCTCCACAGACTAGCATGCCACATGAGAACCTTCGGTAAAGAAAGGCCTCAACAATTCATTATTATCAATGTTATCTCATTAAATTGGCATCTAAACTATTTATTAGAGCTGAAAAATGTCAATTTAAAAAACAAAATGACTGCCACTACTGATAGGAGAAAAAGACTAAAATATAAAAGACCTGAAGCTTAAAATTACCCTTTGGGCAGGAATTGTTGGATTAAGTTGTTCATAACCATTAGAATTCACTTTGTGTGTGTGTGTGTGTGTGTGTGTGTGTGTGTGTGTATGTGTGTGTGTGTGAACAGCATTTATTGTGTCACATTGTTTATATAATCATAGTTGTTTGCATAGCTGTTTCCAAATAATTTTCAGGCAATTTATAAGTGGTAAATCTTCCTTTGTTTTGATCATCAGCTTTAAGATGGTAGAAAATTCCTCTTTGTCATTCCTCCAAGAATAATAATTTAAGATCAGCTATTTGATAGGTTTGCATGAACAGCACCCACAATACAAATACAGATATGTACAGAAATAGGATAAATAAGTTTCTTTCATCCTTAAAGTTGGTAGGAATTCTGTTCAGCTCCATCCTTTCCTTAATCCAAGAGATTAAGTGAGATGCCCTGGAATTTTGTAATAACACTTGAAAGGATTCTACCAGGAAAGCAGGGAAAGTATTTCTCAAGAGCTATCTAGTTTGCACCCAGTTTTCTATGAACTCTAGTTTTCTTCTAAGCATTCTTATTCATGAAGTAGTCCTTTATTTTGGCTCTTTTGTCCTTAGCCTTTGCTAAAAAGTAGTGAAAGTGAGTAACTTTTATATTGATTTTGTAATCTAGGTCTTCTTTCTTTGTGTCCTTCCCTTACTCTCTTTAAATGATGGTACCTTAATCTATGAGGATAATGCTTGTGGGTAACAGCTAGTTTCTGACACCTTCATAAAATACCTCAGCATAGCTTAACATTGTTGCAGAACTGGTTTTAAACTAAAAACCAAATAAGTAAAAGAAAAAAATATAAATAGTGGAAATAATTCTAGTTGTAGTATTTAGTTGAACTAATGTTTATTATGATTGATAAACATGATTGATGCTGTATGTATTTGGGATCTTGTTTATAGGTTACAATTTATAGGGTTAGGGAGGGTTAGAGTTGAGGGAAAGAAGTTGATTATGTTAGAACAAAAATGTTGCTCGCCTGTCCTTGTTTTTCCTTTTATCTATCTTGCCAAAGGAAATTGGATATTCCCTATGATTGGGCTTGGGATTTCTTTTGGCCTCTCTAATCTGCATCAAAGTATGTGGTGGCATGCAGGTGGCATCTGGAATGTCCCCAAGGGCCCTTCCTCTGGCTTCCGTGCTCCCCAGACTTGCTGGCCTCTCCTAATGATTCATTACCTCTGTACATAGCAGAAGCTTAGGGAAAGAATGATTGTGTGCATAGCTGTGTGTGTGTGAGAGAGAGAGAGAGAAAGAGTGTGTATGAGAGATTAGAAACAAATAGAAAGGTACTGATGAATTTGGAGAGGAACAGAGAGGTGATTGTTGTATCAATATAGAAAAATTAAAGTGAAACAAGTTATTTTTGTCACCTTTTATCATATTATTTAATGTTGTATGAATAGCCCAACCTTAATTGCTCTTCTCATACCAAGGTTAGTTTTTCTAGACCAAAAATACAAGTAGAAGAAAAGTGAAACCAAAAAGTTGAAAGATAACCTAGTCACTTCACACCTGTCATAAGGTATACCAGTAAGGACTAATTGGTTAATGGAATGGAGGACAGTATTGTTTTAGTGGGAATGTGAATGAGAAATGGTGCCGGTTTAAGAAAAGCTAAGAACCCTTCCTACCCATACTTTGCAGATATAGATTCTATCTCCAGAACAGCTATTTTTTTAACTAAGTGATCCATCTCACAAAACTTCAGTGGGATTTGGTTTAGATACCAAAGAACTGTTACGCTGTCACTTACCTTTATTTTTTCAAAACAGGCAAATAGCAAAAGACTGAATTTTGGAAAAGCTTTACCTTGTCTTTTCTTCCCTTTTTCTTTCCTCTACTTTTTGAAAGAAGTCTTACTGGTCATTTTGGCTTTGGAAAAAATGAATTGATTTTGTTTCACTCTTCTGGCTCTATAAAGATGGATAGAATTGCTCACTGGAACATTGATGTTCTTGAAATTGCTGAGAAACTTTGGGAAAGCAACAGAGAGGAGTAGAACTCTCCTCTCGAATGCTTATCAATAAAACCAGTCCAGCCTTTTTGAGTTCAGATAATGTTTAGATGTGCTATCTCTGTCTTTTGTAAAGAAGCATTTTCAAGACCAGGATTACATGGAAAACCAAAAGATCTTCCCTTATTCTCCTGTAGAGCTCTTGTGTTCCCAGTGGTTTTATGATGTGGGCTCTAGGAAATTGAGTAGTTCATTGTTTAGGTATACTATTGATAGAACACAGAGAGGAAGAGAGGGAAAAGACATTGCTCTCTAATATATGTTGCAGAACTTCATGAAAGCTTTACTAATAATCTTATTGTTCTGACATTATATAAAAGTAGTATTAATGTGTGACTTCCAAAGCATTAGGTAGACTTATAAGAAGATAGAGATGTTAAAGATCAGAGCACTTGAAATAAAGGCAAGGTGTACATCAAGAACACTTTGAACAGGAAAATGAAGCTCCCTGAAGCCTGGGAGGAAAGATGAGGTAATCATTCTTTCTACGTCCAGAAGTCTGCCTACACTGTGCAGGGCTCTAACACCCCATGCCAGTTTTCTAGTTTGAACCCAGACACTATCAGAAAGTTAGAGCTTCCCCACCCCAAACTAATATACTGACCAAAAAAAAAAAAAAAAGATTGCGGTCTGCTGCAGAGTTTTCCCATGTTTTCTTTAATTTTATTTGCTCATTGCTGTTTTAAGTTGGCCACCACCTCACCAAAGCAGCTTAGGGCTTCTTCTGTAAATTGGCAGTGGCATTGAATTCTCCAACATTATATCCCAAAGTCTACAAGTAGAGAGCCAGATACAGTGCTGTTGTTGAAATGCAATATCTGAACACTGTCTTCATTAAAATTGTGATCTCTTGAATAAAAATGTCCAGAGTCAGTTCCCATACAGCCTAATAGTGTCTCAAAGTCTGAGAAATATAGGAAATGAAATGCACTTTCAGAAGCTAAAATGACAGCGTTTGTTAGGAATGCTGCAGTTGTGGGCTAGTGGTGGGGTGTGTATATCACTTCATTCTTACAGGCGTCTGCAGAAGGCATGCACTTTCTAAGAATGAAGTGGACAAGTGCCCACCTGCAAACATTTGCAGAAAAGAAAGGGAGGAATCACCACACTGCAACCAGATTAGAACTTTGGCATTCTAGAAAAGTAATAGTGTGTTTCCTCTAGAATCAAATGTGGGGGAGAACAAACAGACTTCTTCCAGCTTCTTACCTCTGCTTGCATGGGCACGTGTGCATTACTCAGTCCACTGGTGGTCTCACTCTGCAGAAGACACCTTCCTCTTCCCAGAGAAGACCATGCATGGCATTCCCCTTGTCTGTGGTAGTAGGGAAGACTAGGTGAGTAAGTGTGGGCTGTTATGCCCACCACACGTCCAGGAGCTGTTGTATACCTCATTTCTAACTCATGACTGAGTAACTTGCTTTAACTTCCTCTCACCCTACAGAGTTGCCAAGTCTGCCCTCCTTCCTTTCCCTCTTCTTCAGTAAAGTTCAACTCTGGCCTATAGCATCATGAGACCTGTTACCTGGGGTGAGACCCCCTAAGACCTCTGAATGTTGCTGCTTTACAGCTACTGCAAACTGAGGGCAAATTGCAATCTTCTGTTTCTTTTTGTTGCTAGGGGTCTTCACAGGTCTCTTACCATTGGCTTCCTTCCACCTTGCCTGAGGGCTGCCAGCTACCCTTGCCCATATTTCTCACTGCTGGCCACACATAATCTTCTGTCCTTACATTTTTCCCTGGTGGGGTAGAGACTAATCCTTTCCCTTGAGGCCTTTGAGTTCTGAGTATTTTCAGCACTTGAGGTAGAGGGGAAGACACCAAAGACTCCTTTAAGCTAACTGCTTCATACCTATTTCATTTTTTTCCCTTTTACATCACCAAAAAAAATTCAAATATTTAAGTTTATTATTATTATTACTAATGTTATTATTTGACAATCTTATATCCAATGGGCTCTCTAGAAGCTGAATTCCCAGCCCTTTCACCTTTTCTTTGAATGTAGCTTTCTACCTTCATTTCCCACCCCCACAGTTGAAAAAAAAATGCTTAGCCAGGTCATAATACTGCTGCTATAAGCCAGGGGAGGGTGGTTTCTTTGTTTTGTTTTGTTTTTTTTTATAAAATTTCCAGCCAAAACCAAAGATTTCTTAATGATTGTATAAACTCAAAACAAACAAAAAAACCAAAGAAAAGGGAAGTCTTGAGCATCTATCCAGTCTGTGGTGTCCTGGCACTTAGCAGCATGAGGCCAGGAACAGGTTGGGGTCCTCCAGCCAGATAGAAAGGGCACTCCAGCTGTGTCCATGGAGTTTTGTGCATCTGTATGCTTGGGAGCTTTGGCCCTCGCCAGCTTGAAAGCATGCACAAAACAAATTGGCATTTAAGCTTTTCCAAAATGAAAGCCAAAACCCCATTACCACCATAACCCATCTGACAGCAAACCAGGGTTACCACAGGGACAAGGAGCTGGGAGCTGCCGCTGGATGTGCCATGGACTCCATAGAATGGGGAAAGCTGAAGACACTGGCGCAACGATTGGCTGCTCTGGTGGGTGCTTTCACTCTGGGGCTGGGCAGACATGCCAAGGAGCCCTTCTGAGCCTTTTCTCTCTTTTCCTTTACTGGAACTGCTTGGAGTGGCTGTCCTGTTTGTGAGAAAACCTACAGAATGATTATCAAGCTTTTCATTTCTCTTTATTGTAATTTTATTTGCTTTTTGCAGCACCACTGTGCAACTATGCATTGTATTTCACAACCTTTTGTGCTAGGTAGATGCCTGTGACTTTTTAACTTGGGGGGTGGGGGGAGTTGAAAATGAAGGAACTTTTTACATGGATCTTTTTAATCTCAGTTGATTGGGGGTGGGGGGTATTTGGTTCTAGGGTCATACAAGCTCTATCCCAAAGCAAAATCCAAATGTTAATAATATTAGCCTGATGCAGATACCAAAGATAATTTCTTTCCTGCAGAACCTTAGACTTGTGTATTAAGTACGATTACCCAGCACTTGCATTAGTCTAACCTCAGTAATTCCAAAGCTTAGATGTATATTTTGGTATATTTCTGGGATATTAAAAAAAAAAGTCGTTTAACTTCGTTTGTTTCAGTGTAATGCTCTTAAAGTCATAGCATGAAAATAATTGAGCTGTCCTATTCTTAGTAGTTTGAAATAATAGTATTTTTGTATGTTTTGGGTGTGTCTATGTATGTATTGACATAACAGTTTTCACTGCCTAGGTGTTCATAATAAAAAAAAAATGAAAAAGTTCTGATTGTACATACTATTCTATAACAATCCTCTACCAGGTGTCAATTTGGATTGAATAGTCACTGATTACCCACCTGGGATTTGGTTTGGTTTTAAAGAGACAGTGATCGTGTTTTTCTACAGATGCTTTTTTCCTCTGTCTTTAAATGTCTTCTCTTTTGTTCCTTTTTTTCTTCTTCTAATATTGATTCAGGGGTGTTTTTCCACTGTTGTCTAGGGAGCAACACATGGGGAATTAGCCCCATGGCCTCCCAATTTTTGGTTTTATGTGCTTTAAAATGTGAGTTTGAGTTCTTCATGGAAACTTAAGATGTGGTGTAAATGATTTTTTCCTAAATGGTCCAGCAGCTTTACTAAGGCAGTGGCCATGCCTAGTCGTTTCTTGGGGTCCTTTTACATTTCTCCTAGGTGCACTGCAATCTGGGTGGCTATCGTGTAGCCTCACTGCCCCAGAGTACCCGCTTAGCCATTTCCCTTCTGCTGGGAATATTTTCTAAGAATCAACTGGTAACTTGGAGTGCTGGACCTTGTTATTTGTGCCCCTGGGAAACACGTGTTTTTGTTTTTGGGTTTTGGTTTTGAAAACCTGAAACACAAGCAACTCTATAGGTTGGTAATTAGCTGATGCCTCCTGAGGCCTGGGGTGTTGGAGGGGACTATGAGCGGTGCTGTCTCTGAAAAAGTGCCCTTTATATGATCCCCCTCCTGGGGCCCCCTGAGGGGCTATAGGCTTGGGAGAGATTGTGTCAGGTGCCAGTGAATCAGAATGAAATGGTAGATTTTGTGTAGATGCATTTGTCTGCTGTAATTTTTATATATATTAAACTTACTGTAACTGTACAGTTCATTTCTGTTGTAAAACATCATTAAACCATTTTCCAAATGTTTTCACGTTGTTGGAGTTTCTATGAAGTTGCTGTGTTGGTGTTCTGGGTGCTTCACACACATTCTCAGATGACTCACACAAGCCTTTTTCCCATCCTTTCAGGGGCCCCGGAATCCCTTTCCCTACCTGGCTTCTTCCTTGTGGCCCCTGGGGAGCTGAGCCACTGCATTTTCCCTACCCCCAGACCCTCAGTGTGCTTTGATGGGACCCTGAGTTGAGTAACAGTAGTCTCCTTCAGTCTAGAGTACTTTATGTGATCAAACACACAGCCCTTGATTGATCCTGCTAGGGAACTCTTCAAAGCTCTTATCTCACTGTGTATGATAGAACTGACTTTGAACTCAATTTTTCCCGGCTTATTGTTTGACTGCCAGGCCTTTCTAGCATTTCTTGCCAAGTCCTGAACATGCATTCTCTGTGGGAGCCTCTGAAGGAGGCTGGTCCTGAATTGGCATCTACCTGCTAAGCTTCCTCTGGCTTATTATGCTATTTAATATATCTAGTCTTCATAAATAATGAATTTCTCTTTGAGAAAAAACTTGAACTTATTGGAGCATGTTGGTAAGTGTACCTGAGAGTCACATACTGATAGGTCTGATGTATGATCCTAAATCTGAAGATGAGAGAGCTGTGGCAAGATGAAGCTGTTGTCATACAGAGGGTCCAAGCAAGAAATTAGATACAGGGACCGCTAATGCTTCTAAGTCAGAGAACTCATTCTTTTCCATTGCTTTCTTGTATTTATAGCTTGCATGTTTATTTTTTTTAATAATTTTTGGGGTGTGTGTGTGTGTGTGTGTGTGTGTGTGTGTGTGTGTGTGTGTTGGTTCTGGGGATTGAACCCAGGGTCTGGGCATAATCCCTGAGCTTTTTTGTTCAAGTGGTGCTGGACCACTTGAGCCCCAGTTCCACTTCCAACATTTTTGGTGCTTACTTGAAGATGAGTCAGATTTTTTCCTTCCTGAGCTGCCTTTGAACCATGATCCTCACATCTCAGTCTTCTGAGTAGGTATAATTACAGGCGTGAGCCACCCACACCTAGCCAATTTCACAGTTTTAACAAATCTGTTGGGTGGACAGTGGCAGATCTCTCCCTAACATATGACTTCAGCAAGCAAAACCCATCCTAAAGGATGAGCATTGGCATACAAGTAATTAGCTACATGCTAACTCTTTCCAAGGGCCACACAAGTTCACTAGAGGGAAGTATGACCTATGTCCAAAAACCAGGTTAAAGCTGAGCATAATGTAAACAATGGGCTCAGATAAGTAGGTGTTGCCCCACAACTGAAACCCCTGGACCCCCAAACACATCAGTAGTTAATGTGCAGAATGAGGCTCACAGTAATTGGCCACGATGAGGTTTTGAAACCCCTCTGAACATGCCACCTTCGTCTGCAATAGCCATCTGTTTGCCTTTATTCCCTCTGCTGTGCCTGGTGTTTACACACCATGAGCATGCAATCTCTCAAGAAAAACTTCGAATCATATTCTAAGAAGGGGAAAATAAAATGGCGAGAACTCCCATTCTCATTTATGCAATGTATTTCAATTAGGACACAGATCTTTACACTTTAACATGTGTTTAGTGGTGTTTTCCTTGAAATGAGTTGATAGTTCTTGTAACAGTCAGTAGTGTCTTAAAGTGAAGCAGTGCAGTTGTGTTGATAAAAGAAGCTCCTGCCAGTCCTCAGGTGGTCTGGAGTCCTGGCCAGCCCTGTCATAGTCACTGTTGCCTTGGACCAGGGCTTTAGTTTCTCACCCCTGCTTCTGTAGGTACACTTGCTCCGTTCTCCCAGCTTGGTTTCTCTGTACAAGCATGCTACAGGTTAACAGCTAACTTCCACCCCAGGATAGCTGCAGCCCCCATAGCTCACTGCCACCTCTCCTGCCTGCCCCCCTGAGACATACTCCTGACAGAATTAGGTCAAACTCTATTCTCAAGCCAACTATTCAGGTCACACTGCCTGTATAAAATTCAGCTGATCTTGAAACTAGGTCTGGCACAAGCCCTGAATATAAGGCTCACTTTGACTAAAAATGAGCCTGACTTCAGTTTTAAAGTCCCAGTGAGTAGAAATGCCTTGCAAGGCTAGGTTACAAATCAAAGGCCTTATCTTTGTGACTTGTGCAAGTTGTCATATGTGCCCGGTAGTGATGTACCTTGCTGTTGAAATCCCCAATTTTCAAGGGCTTTTTACAGATGTCCTTGGACTTACATTGAAAAAAGACCAAGGTAAGTCTCACACGATATTAATTGGGACAGTTGGTGGATTGAAAGGCCCTTATGGAGAGCCACTACTGGTAGAAAAAATGCTTCCCAGGCCAGAGCCACTTTGGGTGAGAAAATATGACCTCCAAGAGCACTGTTGTCCACCACTCAACCCACCCTGTAGATGATACATTTGATGTGATAGTGTGAGCTCCTGTTTACTTCTGGACACCGGCTTACAACATTGCCACCCTTGCCAATTGCCAGAGAGGACTAAGGCCATAGAGCACTCTTCCTATCACTCTCTCTGGGTTTGGGCATAAGGCCCAGGCCCTTCCCATGCACTGTACTGGGCACTGCCATCTCAAGGCACAGCCACTAGCTTTTGCTCACTTTGCACTGTGGCACTATTCCCCCATGAGCACTGTGGACATCTGGATGCTTCCATGCCATCTCTGTGTTCCTGGCAGAATCAGCACTTTCTGTAAGAACAACGTGTGGATTTCCTGGTGTCTGCAGACTTGACTGCTGAAATAAAGCTAAGTGCAAAGCAGAATTTTCACCAAGACATTTATTATGCAAAATAATAAGGCTTGAGTAGCCAGTATAAATTAAAACCAAGCAGAACAAAGGAGTTTTTCTGTTCAAGGCCATGTACACTTTCATTACATAGCAGGATTGCAGTATACTGACTGAGGTGTGTGCCATTGCCCACAGCTGCGCAGTTTTCTGAGTCTGTTAGTCTTCTGAGTCTGCTCACCATATGGAATAGCCAAGTAGAAGGAGAATGGCAGGACTTGTTCCTTTCTCTTGCTCTGACCCCCAACCCTATGCTTTTCCCATCCTCTGTAATGACATATCCTACATATTTATAAACATCATTTGTCCTCTAAGAAATGTGAGCTCTGTAAGATAAGGCCAGTTTGTCCTTGGAGTGCCTGGCACTCTTGGTGATATAGAAAGCAGACCTTTCTGACCCCTTCATAATGGTACCCTGTACCCAGACCTTCCCCCACTTCCTGCTTCCCTTCAGCCCCTCTGTCAGGTGAAACTCATCCAGGCTCACTCCCACTGTCCCTCTGCCCAGTCCCTTTACACATGGCCCAATTACAAGCTACCTAGACATGGGAAGGTTGACATTAAAAAGCCAAATATACAGCCAGAGCAAAGCCATTCAAATAAAAACAACAATTCAGGCAGGGATTTATGCTAACATTTGGGGGTTCCCTTTACAGAATTGCAGGGAGATGGGCCTGCCTAGTTACGAGTGAACCACAGGCCTAAGAACAGGGCCATTCATTCTGGGGTGAAAGCGGGACAACTCTCTTTTAAAGAGTCCAGGAGGGATAACATTCTGTATATGGAAGTTTTGAATTAGAGGCCAAATGTGACCATTTGAAGCATCCTGTCCATAAAAAGGAATGAACTGTGTTGTAAATACTTTGTCCTGTGTTCTTCACAATCTAGTTGTCAGCAGGTCAGGCTCTCAGTATGAAGTCCCTTGGCTGTTAGCGAGGGGGCAAGGTCTGCATGTGGAGAGCATCATAGGTGTCCTTGGTGGCAGTGCTGAGCCCCTGGTAGAAGCAAATCACAGAAGCATGGTCAGGTACAAGCTGAGTATCTGCAGCCCATCCCATGACCCTCCCTTTCCCAGTCTCCAGATGCCCAGGAAAACTTCCTCATCATGGATGGAGAGCCTTGGCTGAGAACACTGCTGGAAAGATGAGTCTTGTATCCTCCTGCAAATGGCCTTGAGGCAATTCTTCAACTAAATTCTCACCCTTCTAACTTCCCAAGTGCCTGGGCCCAGCTTCCTGTCAGCTCCAAAAAGGACAGTCCTCCACCTCCAGTGCTGAAATGGAGTCAGGGAAAATGGCCAGGCAGGCCTGCCCCAGAGAACCTACTCTCCCTCATAATCTGGGACCCCAGAAATCCTGGACTTGTCCCAGGGAGCATGGTAGCTCCTTCACCTCAGCCCTTCTCCACAGGGGTCCTTCCTGGACCTGGCCTCTGTAGTGCATCCTTTGTCAATCAGGCCAGGCCTAGGCCTCACTGGAAGATCTCTCCCTGCTCAGCCACCAGCAGCCACCACCAGGCAAGTTTCTGAGGCTTTTTTGATATAACTATTCAGACAAGCCCAGCACCAGTAGGGCCAGGAGGAGATATGAACCCTCTGGGGATCCTATTTGAGAGAACTAGGTTAACTACACTTAGTTTCCATAATCATTTGCACTAATTTGCATAGCAAGCGCCTGATTACAATAACATTTTTCTTTTGAAGCTGTTATTTTTCTTCTTTGTCTTCAATCTTCTTGCCCACCCTTCCAGATCTTATTAAGTCTAGAGGATTCAAAGCAGAGCAAGACTTGTCAGAGCTTAGCTCAATGGACAAAGGCAGGAAATCACTTGTATAGGGTCCTTTGCACACTGTTTCTACATCTTTGAGAAGGCCATACCCTCTGGAGAACTATGGCTATGTCTGCTGTGGCCAAATAATGCATGGGACTCTCACTCCTGGTTGGAGCATAGTATCTGCCTGAATGGATAGTCCCTTCCCTGTTCTAGAAATGTACTGTAACATTTAATGTGGCTCGGTGGTAGAGCACTTACCTTGTATGTATGAGGCCCTGGGTTCCATTCCTCAGCACCACATAAGCAGAAAAAGCTGGAAGTGGTGCTGTAGCTTAAATGGTAGAGCACTAGCCTTAAGCTGAAGAGTTGAGGGACAGTGCCCAGGCCCAGAATTCAGGCCCCATGACAACAACAACAAAAATTTAAAAAAGTACTTTGAGCCAGGCACTGGTGGCTTATGTCTGCAATCCTAACAATTCAAGAGCTTGAGATCTGAGGAGCACAGTTAGAAGCCAGCCTGAGCAAGAAAGTTCATGAGACTTTTTCATTTTCAGTTAACTAGCAAAAAAGCCTGAAGTGAGACTTTGGCTCAAGTGATAAGTACTAGCCTTGAGCAAAAACATTCAAGGACAGTGCCCAGACCCTGAGTTCAAACCCTAGGATGAGCACACAGACACACAAAAAAGACAAAATCATTTTTCCTGAAAAGTACTGACTCCTTACTTAGGCCAATGAATTAAGTAAAAGCAGAAGAAAAACTTAGTCTTTGTGCCTCCATCTTATATGTTTTTGCTCTAAGCCTTTCTGTAGTCACTCTGCAATCACTTTGGAATCCTTGCAGGACAGGACTAGTGGATAGCATCCTTAGAACAGGGACAGAAACTAACCCAAAGGCACAATAGTAGCACCTCCTCAGGAAAAAGCACCTTAACAACTTCTCCAGAGCTCTTCCCCAAACAAGGACTGAGATAATGATCAACAAGGCAATTCTTTGATGAAGATGGCTTAATAATTATGCATACCTCTCCCCCACTACCCCTTGTGTATCTACAACTATTGAAGCTCATGGCTCTAAACCAAACATGGCTGAAGAACTAACTTCCTGTGACTGTCCATGCCATGCAGTAAATTTTCTCTGCCCTACACTATTCCTCTCCTTTTTGGTGCTTGTCCTGAGGCTTGAACTTGGGGCCTTGGCACTGTTTCAGAGCTGTTGTGCTCAAGGCTAGTACTCTACCACTTGAGCCACAGCTCCACTTCTAGCTTTTTGCTGGTTAATTGGAGATAAGAATCTCATGGACTTTTCTGCCCTGTTGCTTGGAACTGTGATCCTCAGATCTCAGCCTCCTGAGTTAGGAACAGGCCTGAGCCATCAACACTGGGCCACCATGCCTCTTTGTGTAGTATACAAGAGTAAGTAGCCAGCCGGGCACCGGTGGCTCATGCCTGTAATCCTAGCTACTCGGGAGGCTGATTGCTGAGGATCGTGGTTCAAAGCCAGCCCGGGCAGGAAAGTCTTATCTCCAATTATCTACCAGAAAACTGAAAGTGGCACTGTGGCTCAAGTGCCTTGAGCTGAAGAGATCAGGGACAGCACCCAGGCCCAGAGTTCAAGCCCCATGACCAACCAAAAAAAAAAAAAAAAAAGCCAAATGTGGAATCCCAGGAATTTAGACCTGGGGCCTAAAACACTAGCTTCAATATTGACAGTAAAATTGCTACTAGTCTAGATGAGCTGAGCCTAGATTGGCTCTGACTGGCTGTTAGCAAGAGCTGCTATTACCAGGAAGTCAAACATGGGAGCCTCAGTCTTTATCCTTTGTTAGACAGTGCCACCCAGGAAAAAGGCCAAAGTTCTTACCTGATATAGGCCATCTTGTCCCTTGCCTCTCCGCCGCTGTGAGATGAAATGAAAGGAGGATCAGACAGTAAGGCAGGCAATAGTGGCATTCGTGCTCAAGGACTCAGGGCTTCCTAGAATGTCAAAGGTCGCTTTCCCAGCCAGCACACACACACACACACACACACACACACACACACATACACACACACACACACACACACACACACACACACACACACACACACACACACTGGGGCAGAAAGGTCCTGAGGCTCCTGGGTAGAATTCACACCTGCAGAGTAAGGTGAGATCTAATAGAGAATCTGCCCCACTCAGACATTGGAGCTGGCCATGTTGCCACCTGCCTGGAATAGTTGAGCCTCCCTGCAGCTCTTGAATCGGTCCCATCATGAGGTTTGCTGGGAATGAGAAGCTCATTCCAAGGCAAGGCATTTATTGGCAAAAGTGCAGAGCCAATTCAAATCCTGCTCCCCTGCTTGCTCAATGTATGACCAGGATAAGTTGTTCAACCTCGTAGTGCCTTGCAGGACACACATTTGTCAGGTTTTTCTGGGAACTAAATGAACACATTTGTATAAGGTGCTGACCACACCTTGTGTAAGGTGCAACCCACACAAGCTCATGGACACACAACCAGCACAGTCACAGGGCTCAATACTTCATCCTGATCTGGGACCCACAGTCCTGAGCGGTGAACATAGCCTGGTACATGCTAATCACTCCCAACCTACTGTTAGCAGTGGTGGACTAGATCCCTCCACAAAATTTAGGCTGTCACAGAATCTAATTCACTTCTGAGTCCTGACAGAGCCCCAACTCTTTACTAACATCTCACATACAGTCCAACCCGGTGAGGGAGAGCCAGATGCTTCTTGTTCCCTAGCAGATGCCATGTGAACTTTTGTAAGTTGGGGGAGAAACAGATGATCGAAGAGGTCTGTGGCAGGTGTGTCTGGAGACCATTAGCAACTTCCTTGAGAATCAAGAAAGAGCAAAACTCACCTCGCCTTTCATCCCAATCTCACTGTAGGACTCTGCCATCTTATCTTTCTGCAATGCCTGAAGAAGAAGTGATGAGACATTCATTGTCCTAATGATCACACCCACGTGAAGAAGCTTCTTGATTCCCAAGTTGGCAAGGGTTCCCCCAGTCATTTAGACATCCAAACAAAGTATCTCTTCCCTTACCAGCTCCCCGCCACCTGCTCCTTATCCTCCACCTTCAGACTTCTCTACCAGTTCTTTGCATTGAGCTAAGCTCAAGTTTCTTTCTCGGATAAGATGTAGAGGTATAGATGGAGGCAGGATACTGGACAACACAAGTCCTCACCTGGAGCTCCAGCATTATCTGTGTATCTGTTTAACATCATTTATTTTGCCTTGTCTCTACAGTCACCTCCACCTGGCTGCTGGATCATCAAATTCAGGAGGAAAGGGAGGCAGCTTCCTTTGCAGCAGGTGACTACCTGCAAGCAGCCTTTAGGTGGCCTGAAGCCACGATCAAGTTCCTGCCACAGTGTGAGGAAGCACTAGGCCCCAACCCCCTCACAGGAGCCTGCCCTGCACTCCTGCCCAGCCTGGCCTGCCACTAACACCCTTTCTTCAGGCCGGTGGACCTGCAGAACTCCAAAAGCAGGCTTGGGGCTGATAAAGTACAGGAGGCCAGGAAAGGAGAGATAAGGCAACACAGATCTGCCAAGAAGCCTTTCTAAAGTGACTATGTTGCTGGCTCTCATGACTTAGAGAAGGGAAAGTTTGGACAGAAAAACTGAAGTGTAGAGAAAACTCCACCCGGCCCTTCCTCTAAAGCTCCATAGTAAAATGTGAATTGTCCCACGCACTCACATTATACAAGCCTTCCTGGGGATTCCTTCTTCTCTGCTGGGAAAGACAAATGGGAAAAGTTAGATGGGAAGAAATCCAACCACAGCTGTGCTGTCAACCTCTCTTTTTCTAGGTCACTTTCAGGGCCTAGCAGCACTGTGAAGCTCACATTGGGCATTACAGATACCTGTACAGGTACTCTGCCTTCCTCTCCTGGCTTAGCCAGCTCCTGCCTGGCCCAGGAAAAGCTTTCTGTCCTCTTATAGAAACTCCTTCATATGGGCTGGGAAGGTGGCTCAGTGGTAGAGTGCTT
>NW_012267273.1:13046674-13072374 GCF_000151885.1 Dipodomys ordii
CATCTACTGAGGGGCATCTGGGTTGGTTCCATATCTTAGCTATGGTAAATAATGTTGCAATACACATAGTTGTGCTGGTAGCTTTAGTATGGTCTTGTTTGTAATCATTCGGGTAAATGCCCAAAAATGGGGTTGCTGGGTCATAGGGAAAGCTCTATGTAGAGTCTTTTGAGGAACCTCCATACTACTTTCCAAAGTGGCTGAACAAGTTTACACTCCCACCAACAATGCAGTAGGGATCCCTTCAGGCCACATCCCCTCCAGCATCTGTTGTTATTAGAGTTCTTGATTATAGCCATTCTAACTGGGGTGAGAAGGTAATCTCAATGTTGTTTTGATTTGCATTTCTTTTATGGCTAGAAAGGTTGAGCATTTCTTCATATGTCTATTGGCCATCCTTCTAGAAAAGGGGTTTTGTTAACATGCAGAGGAAGAGCCCCTAACTTCATGCCCCTCCCCACCACTTCTGGCTAGATCAAAGGAGAGAAGAGTAGAGGTTGGAGGATGGGATAGGAAGGTCAAGTATATATATATATCAATGGTTTCTCCTACTGGCCCTGTGCTCAGCAACCCACATGCAGCACAGAACCTAGAGGCTCTAGATGTGGGCTGGATGGGCTGAGTGACCAGAAGCACTGTGGACCACTGGGCAGCTCTAGGCAGTGCTGTCTTTATGTAGAGCAGTCTTGGCTCTTTTTTTTCTGAGTCCTGCTCCTCTGCTCTCCCCCTGGCTGCTCCCCTCCTCACAGGTGGTGTAGACTACAAATCTGAGAGAACAGAGCCACTCAGAGCCACCCCTGACCATGTTCTGGAGGAGTACTCAGGACCTTGAATACCTTGCCCAGTGATGTTAACCCCTTGTTGTATTCCTCACCATCAGATCTCAGGGCAGATGATGCCACTGTGTGTATATCTTGGGTGGCCAAGAAGTAGTAGGGGACTGAACAGAACTTAGACATGAGGGTATATTCATACCCTCATAGAACAGAGCCAAGGAGGAAGGAAGAAGAGTAGCAGTGGATCTTGCTTAAGCCCCACACCTAGAGTCTGGATGTGTGTCTTACAACGGATGAGGAACCACCCCCTCAAAGTCTGCCCACATGGCAGAGGCAGAAAGAAACTTTCCCTACCTGCTTTCCTCCAATCTCAGGATCCAGGGCCCGCCTCTTGTCCAAAATGTCATATTCCTCCCTTCGTCCTAGATTGAGCTCCTAAAACAGACAAGAAAGAGGAACTGCAGGATGATGGAGCCAGCTGGACTGGAGAGCATGATTTCCTTCTTGAAGGCTCAGAATTAAAAAAAAAAAGAGCAGGAACAGAAGCAGGGGAATGGTAGGGGAGGTAGTGGTCCATCTTGTCAGAGAATCTCCCAGAAAATGCAAGATGCTGTCACTGAGCCATAGGAAGGATCCTCAAAGCCACCAAGTGCTTCTTTTAATATCTGTGGATGTATCTAATAAGTTAATTAATATAACATGTCCCACTAACAAATAGAGAAGCCGGGGCTTCCAGAGGGGAAGCAGCTGGACCAAAGTCCAATTGCATAGATGTGAGGCTTTCCTCTTCTGCTGTGAAAACTCTGAAACATTCCTTCTCCATCCATCTCTAACATTTGCAAATTTCTGGGTGTTGGGAGGATAAGGGGAGGGGGTGTCACTAAAGGCGGGGCTATGCCATGCTTTAAAACATTAAACATGGGGAGCCCATGCAATTCCCGGAGGCGGACAATTGCCATCCCCATTTTACAGCTTAGAAAACTGAGCTTGAACTAGTCATTGGGTCACAGGGCTGATGGCTGCAAACCAGACCCTACAGCTGAGGCTGTAGAGATTCCCTAGGTCGGTCCCCAGGACAAGCCTGCCCTTCTTCCTGCATGGGTCTCTGGAGCAGCAGGACTTACATTATAGAGCTGGTTCTGGCCTGGCTGGTAGGTGGCAGCCTCTGCACTGGGGCTGAACTGCAAGAGAACAGACCACCACACATTATAGCAAACCACAGTGGCCAGGGGACCCCTGGCCCACAGATGCTGCATGTGTGCTGCTGGGGTGACAGAAATCAACTGTCTTCTCTTCTGTGCATTCACAAGCTTTACCCAGGATGGGCTGAAGACTTTCCTTCCCACCAGTGCCAGCAAGAGGTTCAGGTCTTAGGGTCTGATCTTGAGATCGAGTGTTCTCCAGGGTCCCTTTCCCTAGGGACTCACAGGACACAGGTGAGGCACAAAGTCCTGCCTCCTGTCTCTTGACCCCTGGACTGGGTGTTTTAAATGCATCCATCATGAGTCCAATCTTCTGCTCTAGCTCAGTGACACTGAGCTGAAATTCTTCACGCTTATTTAGTGTCCTGGGTTCATATCCAGTCCATGCCACCTCTGCGGAGAGGGACTGCCAGGTCTTTCACAGTCACAGGTCAGTAAGACCTGTCCACAAATAAAACTGTATACCAGGAAGAAATGGGCTAGGATGTGGAAGTGGTGATGATCTCCCACCTCCACCTACCCCAGGCCCAGCCCCTTAAAGTAATCCAGAGCCTTCAGGCTCCTGGTAAAAGCCAGCATTCTGACCAATGCTTTCATTTATACATGGGGAAACTGGGTCTTGGAGACAAAGACTGACATGGCCTTGATTAGCAGCTGGACCTCAGGACTAGGACGAAGTTTCCACTCCGTGCCCTTAATTGCCTAGTGCAGCCCGTCCCTGACACTTGGGTGTTCACACAGGGAGACAGCTGGCTCAGCCAGATACTCCACCTCTCAGCCCACCCATTTGCACTCTTGGCTGTCCCTGCCTTACCCCCGATGCTACAACTCTCCAAGGTCAAGACACTCCTTCACTTCAGAGTGGAAGAGCCTACCTTCTCCCTCTGGAACCCAGGGGCACCCACCTTTGCTCTCAGGAACAGGGCAGTGATGATGACACCATAGATGAAGAGGATTCCATCTAGCAGGTAGCAGAGTTTGGGATCCAGCAAGCCAAAGCTCTGTGCCTCTGTGACAATAGATAAAGCTGGTCAGCCAGGCCCAGGTGACAGGAATCTGTTCCTACCACCTCAGGGCAACCCTATGACTGACAAGGACATTAGATCCAATCATCATGCCTTAAAATGACCACAGCCTGCTTCACCCTACCTTATCCCTGCCACCTTCTGAAGACACCTAGCTTGCCCCAATGGCAATTTGATACTAAGTGGGTGCATAGAGCGTGGGAAGAACTGGGGGGGGGGAGGGGTCACTAAGAGGAAAGTGAAGGTGTCTCCCATGCATAGGACTTCTGCCTCAGGGGTCATAAGAATCCAGCTGTGAGCTCTCCAAGTTAACCCCAAACTCCGGAAAAATTTTGGGAATATGCCTTGGACCACTGGCGAGTGTGACTCTGGAAGCAAGCACACAGGGAGCAAACAGGACTCTGGGGACTAGGAAGCGGGCTCAGAGACTTGAGTGAAATGATCTTAATGTCTAGTGGTTAATCAGGATAGAGAGAAGAAGCAGGTCAGTTCTCACCTCCCAAAGCCCTGCTTCCTCACTGCCAGGTACTCACCCAGGATGGGGGAAGGGTCTCTGGTGTTGGGGTTCCCTCTCCTAGGTAAGAGTTTCCTGGACAATAGGCAGATTCCTCCCCACCAGGGCCTGAACTCTCTACTCCTGTCCTAGCTCCATGGTCTCAGCTCAGCTCTCCCCACCTTGACTCACTCACTGTCCTCAGGGTACACCTGTTCTTCTGCACTATTGGCTTTTGTGCGTTTGTGCAAGCTGCTCTTCTTCGAGTCCCCTCTCCACAGCCCTGCCATTAGGTAAAACGATTTTTCAGCTCAGAGGATACTCAGCTTAGCTTCTCTCACTCCACATATTGAGGTCCCCTAATAATGGACTGCCTTGTGCACATTTGCCACACTGTAGTTGGCTCTGGAGAACAAAGGGTAAAGGAATAGTTACCAAAAATATGCTCGTTAAATAAAAGAATTTTTATTTGAAAGATCCCAGACAAGTGAGTGAGGAGCTGCAGACTTGGGTCTTGACTCTACTACTGCCAGTAAGTGTGCTGTAGCCCAACCTGTAAAACAGGGTTCATGCAGTATTCTTTGCTAGTCACCTGTGCCTGGAAACCACAAAAGCCCAGAAATCTGGCTGCCTTTCCAGAGTGTGTCTCCTGATGTATGGACGCCCTCTGGTGGCCACAAAGGGCTTAGGTTGGGGCAAAGGAAATAGGCAATAGACCTGAGTACTTGGGTCAATAAAATCATTGTTAGATCCTCCTGAAAGCACCACCCAGACAGCATCAGGGAGAACTGTAGGGTTGAGCACACAGTCTTAATAGGCAACCCTGAGTCCCTGCAGCTGTATTCCCTAACACCCTCTGTCCTGGCCTAACACCATTCACTCTCCCACGAGAGCTTTCTCAACTTCCTTCAGTTCCTGGCTCAGCAACCATTGGTGATGCAGCCTCTATTTAGAAAGTCTAAACTCTGTCCAGGTATGTTAAGGCTCAGTCTTTCCAGTATAGGCCCAAAAAACCCACACCTTTTTGCCAACTTGTTCCTCCTCCTCTTCCTTTTACTCTTCATGCTTTCTTGATCACACAGGTGTTTTACGACTCCAACCCCATCCTGTTTTTGCATGAACTGTTCCTCTTCCACCCATGGAAGTAAGAATCCTGACCTACCTACCTGGTACTGGGGGAAATTCAATGGGATGATTGAGGTACATAAGTCTGTATCCCATAAAACACTTCACACATATGACTCACCAGGACTCAGATTTCCCTCCCTCAAGGCCTCAACTATTTGAGACCTGCGGCTTCAGTTTTTCCTCCTCTTTTACCCCTAACATCAGAGTGCAGAGAACAGGGTGGACCATCATTAAATATCGTAGAATTTTTTGGCAATGAGAAAAGTGTAGGGCCCTGGCCCAAGGCTTACTGTTGTCTGCTCTGAGGAGTGTTGGAAACAGCAAATGACCCAAGATGGTGGACTAAGGCCCCTGGGATGCAAGCCCATTTCCAGAAAAGACACTAAAGCTGGAGTGATTTTTGTTTTTGTTGTTTGTTGTTTGTTTTCTATTGGTACGGGACTTGAATTCAGGAGTGTAAGCTCTATCCTTAGCATATTTTTGCTCAAGGCTAGCACTCTGCCACTTGAGCCACAGGTTTACTTCTGGCTTTTTGTTGTTTAAATGGAGATATGAGTCCCACAAACTTCTCTGCTGGGCTGGCTTCAAATCATGATTCTCAGATTTCAGCCTCCTGAGTAGCTAGGATTACAGGTGTGAGCCACTAGCACCCAGTTGCTGGGGTAGTTGGGTTTCTTTCTTTCTTTCTTTTGTCTTTTTTTTCTTTTAGGGCTGGAAAAATGTCAGCAGCAATTTATAGGCTGGTTGAGATTCATAGAAAGGGCTGGGAGAAAATCGCTGTGTTGCCTGCCACATAAAATGAGAACAGAAAAATTACTGGACAGTAAATTTCAAACACATGAGAAGGAATATTTCTTTGTGTTGTGCAAAGTCAGCGCAGCAGGGCAGGGGAGTTGGGCGCCTCCTGGGGATAAGTAACTGGGACTCGTTTTTCTTCCTTTCTTCCTTCTGAAAGAGCAGCATAGTTGGTCATCTGACCAATGACAAATGTGTGGGTGGCTAAGGAAAGGATGTTGGCTCCTAGTAGGGCACACTCTCCTCAGTTGGCTGTGGCTGTGCCTGAGAGAGATCATCCAGAAAGTTCTATGCAAAGAATCAACACATTGATCAACAACTCATTGATCAAATATTTGATAATCGATCAAAATGCCCTCAATTGGGCCTGATGGCTTCTAGTATGTTCTCTATCACTTACTAGCTATGTGGACTTGCAGAGTCTGGGCCTCTGCCTCATATCTGTAAAATCTACCTTACTTTCTTATCTTAATGCTTTGGCTGGTGATTTGTAAACAGCAAGTGTCTGTTTCCTCTGTAAGGACAATGATGCCTGATATTCAGGATGGGCCTTGGGTGCACATGACTTCCTGGGGGCTTATGGCTTAGTACTGGCTGCCTTGACTAGGTTAGAGGCTCAGAAGGTAGAATCAGCAGCAGGAGTACCTCCTATCCCTTCCATGTTAGGATTGGGGAACAGAAGCTAGCCAGGTTCTCCAGCTCATGACCTTTCAGGAGAGTGTGACAATTGTGTCAGATCATGTATGTGTGAGAAGTGCCAGGCACACAGGAGAGTGTGGGCATCTGAGAGTGCTTGATGCAGCTTCCACTTGCATTCAGTGCACAGTTCAGAGGACTTCTCCCTGGTTGGATGTGGTTCAGTACTTAGGGCAAACCCAAACAAAAGAGTCAGAATTATCACCAATGCCTTCAGCAGATAACAACAGAAGGTTCCAGAAACTCTCGAGCGGGGAAATTCCTGAGAATATGGGAAGCAAGCTTTCTTCTCTCTCTACTTGTCCCAGTGACTCTGGGATTCTTCTTATCCAGAGAGCTTCTTACGTTTTTTTAAGACATGATGGACATATCTTAAATGCCTCCAGTGACAAGGAGCTCAGCACCTGCTAATCAGTTTTCAGAGATTAAAAAAAAAAAAAAAAAGATCTGGAGTTGGAAGTGGGCTCAGGTAGCAGAACACCAGCCAATGAGCAAAAGCATCACATACTGAGTTTGAATTCAAGTCTTGAACAAAAAGGAAAAAAAATCATTATCTTAATCTCTCCCTTTACCATTTTAGTACCCCCAGGGTCTTGCTGCTGCCAGCCCCACCCCCAGTCTCAAACTCAATTGATGATAATATTGCAGACTAAGAGTTTAGAAAACAGGAAGTCATGTGTTCTCAGGAAGGCAGTGGCAGCAGCTATGGGAGTGTCTGTGTTGAGCAGGGTGCTAAATATGATGCCAACCCATTACCTATAGCATCAAGGACATTCACACCCTCCCCCTGAGGGGCTGCTGACTTTCCTTGAGCAGTAACTTTCACTGCAGCAGCAAAGATAGAGGCTGGACACACAGAGAAATGATAATCCCTAGTTGAGAATTTATTCTGTGCCTGCCTGGAACCACATGTGAGTTTTGCTCAAGCTTCCAGTGAGTCTTACTTTACAAATGGAGAAATCGAGACTCAGACTCAGAGAAGATATTACACTATAACCAGGCAGTTCCATAGTTTATATTTTTCCTTCCTTCCTTCCTTCCCTCCTTCCTTCCTCCCTCCCTCTTTCTAGACTCTTTCTTTCTTTCCTTCTTTTTCTTTCGTGGCACTAAACTCAGGACCTCCCACTTGCTAGGCAAGTGCTCTACCACCTGAGCCATACCTCCAATCCTTTTGCTTTTAGTTATTTCAGATAAGGTCTTGAACTTTACCTGAGCTGCCAAATGATCATGATCCTACTACCTCTGACTCTTGAGAAGCTAGGGCCGCAGGCATGTCTCACCATACCCGGCTATAGCTGAAGTTCTTAACTACCACTTAGTACTGTGCTTGAGGACTTGCTGGTCCTCAGGGCTGAGGAGGGGTTCCCAGGCTGTGGCATTCTCCATGGTGTCAGATTCTGTCAGGTGAGATCCTGGATACCTTCCTTCTTTCTTTGAGGCTAAGAGGCCTCAAGTAGTATGCACCTGCTGGCAGGAGGTGCATACTACTTGCTACCAAATGGAAGGTCAGGGCACCTGGGTCAAGGCCGACAGTAGCTGACCTACCTAGTGACACCCTTGTCACCTTAACCTGAGAGCAACTCTGAATAATCAACTGGTGCCATATAATACGTTCTTATCCCCTTTCTCAGTGTTGGGTTTCATACATTCATGTTGTAAAGTTGTCTGATCATGACTCACTAGCAATTATATGTTTTCTTTCATTCTCTTTCATTCTCTTTCTTTCTTTCTTTCTCCCTCCCTTCCTTCCTTCCTTCCTTCCTTTTTTGTCAGTCATGGAGCTTGAACTCTGGGCCTGGGCGCTGTTCCTCAGCTCTTCAGCTCAAGGCTGACCACAGAGCCACTTCTGGTTTTCTAGTGGTTTATTGGAGATAAGAGTCTCACAGATTCTCTTGTCTGGGCTGGCTTTGAACCACGATCCTCAGATCTCAGCCTCCTGAGAAGCTAGGATTACCGGTGTGAGCCACCAGCGTCTGGCTTAATTATATATTTTCATAGACAAAAATTCCAAAGAAAGAGGGAAGGAAGGAGATACTTGCTTTCTTAGGGGCAATGGATTGTGGGCCATCATTTACCTTCTATTTATATTTCCATTGAAATTAACATGGTTTCTCAGTATTTAAGTTTTTTTCCCCCTGTGAACATTATCCGATTTCCTTTTTGTTTATTTTTTATTTTATTTACTTAGTGCCAGTAAAGAGAGCTTGAACTTAAGACCTAGGTGCTATCCCTTAGCTATTTTGCTCAAGGCCAGCACTCTACTACTTGAGCCACAGCTCCACTTCTGGCTTTTTCATGGAGATAAAAATTTCATGGACTTTCTTGCTCAAGCTGGCTTTGAACCACAATCCTTAGATGTCAGCTTCCTGAATAGTTAGGATTACAGACAAAATCCATTGGTACCGAGAATTTTTTTTTAACTTTTTCGTTTTTAAAATATAGACTGGTTCACAAACTTACATGTCATCTTTGCCCAGGGAACAGGCCAATCTCTATATTGTTCTCATTTTATATGTGCTGTCAAAGTAAGCACTTAGTATTTTCAAGTAAATCAATTGTTGAAAAGCAGACGAAAAATTTAAAATCACTGGTAATTTAGCTTTTAAACACAGCACACTAATATAACATCTGATTGTCTCTTAAAATGTTATTCTTTGTTTATTTTTGCAAGTCTTGGGTCTTGAACAGGGATTGGGCACTGTCTCTGACCTTCTTTTGCTCAAGGTTAGCACTTTATCACTTGAGCCACAGAGCCACTTCTGGCTTTTCTTTCTTTCTTTTGCTGTTGTTTATTTGGTACTGAGGAATCGAACCCAGGGCTTCTTGCATGCTAGGCAAGCACTCTACCACTAAGCCACATTCCCAGCCCCATGTTTGCTCTTTATAAATTGTAACCATCCTGTATAAAAACTTTTTGTCCTAAAAAAGTGCTTTTATTCAGTTTCTATCATATTATTAACATTTCATACTTTGTATATTTATACTTCATATTTCACACTACTTCACAATTTTACTGAACAACCTTTAAGAGCTGTCTCAAAATCATCCCAGATACATACAGACACACACACACACACACACACACACACACAAATATTCACAGTTTTCTCTGCAGACCAGCCAGGAGAGGGAAAGTTGGGAAGAAATTTATGTATTTTGCATTTTTTTAGTGTGCTGCATGAAATCCTGCAATAGTGTGCTGCATTTATAATCCTAAACAACCACACAAAACCAAATGGTGTGAGCTCTGAAATACTGTGTGGCGTGTACAGCTAGCTCAGTTCTGGATGATGTGAAACAAAGCACCGGGCCAGTGGTTCCTGCAGCAAGGCTCCTTGGCCGGGGCTGGTATGTTTCTGGTGCTGACTTGCAGGTACGTGACAGTATCTCGGATATCCAGAAATGTTCACAACACTGGTATATGGGAACATGATTACCCATATGTGTGTCTACACGTGTCACGAACACACGCATTTTTATGACCACCCAGTGCCATAGGAAGGAAACTTGACTCCAGACTTGAGCACCAGCAGATTCCCCCCCCCCCTCGTGACATAAGATGCAAAAAGTCCACAGCCACCGAGTCACCCCCGCTAGTCCCACGCAATCCTGGACATGGAGACTCTTGACGCCCCGCAGGTTTCTGGGCCTGGGGGCGAGGGGCGGCTAAGGCGGCCTCGACAGTGCTGGGGAGTCAACCCGCCAAGCAAGCATGGAGGCTCACCTGCGGGCCTCCCTTAGCTGCCTCCCCCTGGGACGGCCTGTCTCCTCCGGCCGCTTCCCGTAGAAGCCCCTGAGGGCGGCGGCCCCATCACTTGGGGCTCCTCCGACTCCCGGCCGCGATGGCCCGCAGCGAGGTCCGCGCGCGGGCGGCGGGGGGCGAGGGGGATGGGGCGGGACACCACGGGCCATTTTAACTTTCAGACAGACGCAGATCCCGCCTGCGATGAACAACTGACTCGGATCTTGCTCAGCAGCTGACCTGGCCGCCGGGGAAGAGGCCGCCCGCCTTCCCAGCGGGGTCGGCCCCGCGCCGGTTAAAGCCCACTCGGGGGGCGCTGCGCTATGTTCTCCAAGCCCGAGTTCGCCGGACCGCAGCCCAAGTCCCCGGCCAAATCCACGTTCCTGCTACGCTGCCTGGGAGACCCGGGAAGGGCCGCGGCCCCGCGGCGCCCACGCGCCCGCACCGCACCGCGCGCTCCCCGGCGGAGACGGCGCGGCGCCCCTCCCTCCGGCCCGCAGCCGCCTCCTCCCCGAGGTTTCCGGTCGAACTCGGGCCCGGACGCTGCCATCCAGAAGCGGATTACCGCCGGTGATCGCTGCTCTCCAGGCCCGGGTTATCGCCCGTGATCTCCCCTCTGAACTGCGCGCACACTTGCGGCCGCCCCCACGTGCGGCGCGTTTCGCCCGAACCGCACCGCCCCCGGAGCCCCGAGCTCAGCAGGCCCGCGAGGCTGGAGGTTTCCTCGGTGCCCTGAGGCCTGTTTCCTGATATCTGGGAGGTCGGCTCGGGTGTCCTCCCAGAGAGGCAGGGAAAAGGTCCCCGGGGAGCCTGATTGGGGTGCGGACAAACATCAGGCCAAGGCCAGTCCGTGCACACGCGTGTCCCCCGGGGTAGGGAAGCGAGGAGGGGCTGTCTCCTCTTCTAGAGTGGGGAGGGTGCTCTGTTAGGCCTCCTCCCCGCCCCCCAGCCGCCACCCCCCACCCTCCACCCCCAGAGCGGAGGTAAGCCCTGGGGGGTCTCTGTTCTCACAGGGGGACTCCAGGTGGCGTCAAACCCTTCACTTTCAGAATTAATCTGCACTTGCTTTCCTTTCGAAACCCAGCTGAACACTGACTGGGTTTCAGGGCTTTCCTGACACATGCCCCAGCAGGTGAGGAGCCCTGCATTCATATTCTCTCTCTCCCCCTCCCTCTCCCTCTCCCTCTCCCTCCCTCTCTCCCATCCCCCTTTTCCTCCCTCCATCCTTTACTCATTCCCTCCTTCCCTCCCTCGCTCCCTTCCTCCCTCCCCTTCAGCTGGGAAGTTCCAGGAACATGAGCTGTTATTGCTAGTGCTAGGGTCTGTGAGTCTCCCACTCATTTGTAGGAATGAGTGAGTGTTCTTTTTTCAAAGTTAATTGGGTTATATTTCTGGCTTTTCAGACAATGTTGTTCTTACCACATTTTTCACTAATTATTTGATGACAAATCCATACTTATTAAAACAGAGGACTCTACAAGGCCTGGATGACGTTTTATTCTTGGTTTTCAGTCTCCAACTAGCCAGCATACCATAGGTGGCCGCATGTAACAAATACATAAATGAGAAAGGTTGGTGAATTTTGGCCTCTTAGACTGAGCCCAGAGTGGACCACTTCCTCTCATCTTTCTGTGTTTTAAATCCAAAAATGAGTGTGTGTGTGTGTGTGTGTGTGTGTGTGTGTGTGTGTGTGTGTGCTGTTGTGCTAGTATTAGTTTTGAACTCAGGGCCTCACTCTCCTTGGCATTTTCTACTCAAGGCCAGCACTCTACCACTTGAGCCACACCTTCACTTCTGGCTTTTGCTAAAAATTGGAAGTAAGGAGTCCCTCAGATGTGTCTGCCATGGCTGGCTTCAAACCTTGATCCTCAGATCTCAGCCTTCCTAGAGCTAGGATTACAAGAATGAGCCAGCTTGAACTCAGGGCATTGCACTCTCACTTGGCTTTTTCACTCACCTCTAGAGCTCTACCACTCGAGTATGCCTCCAATTCCCCAAAAATGTTTGAGAAGAATAAACTATGACAAAGAGCCTTATGTCTCTGATGTGAAAGAGAAATAATAGTGATCCTCAGGAAAAGCTACCCGTGAGTGCAGCGAGGAGAAGAGGCAGCTAGCTTACCACCTCACCCCACCCTGGCCACCTTGGGAGACTGGCTTCTGAGCTCTGGAATCTGCTGATCCACCCAGAAAGCACAAAAATTCAGCTAGGTCTTTTGTTAGAGAGTGAGAACATCTACAGCTGGGGGCTGCAGCACTGCCAGAGCCAAAGCTGAAAGAAAAATCTTTCCTGGAAGTGTGTGTTAGTTTGGCAACCCTCAGGTCCTCGGCCCACGCCCTGCGAGTACTCGCTTGTGACGTACTTTAGTTCACGTGGATCAAAGACCCCACAAAACCTGCAGTGCCTGCAGCTGTGGTGCTGGGGACATGAGAAGGATGTGGGCGATTGTAGGCTGGGAGACAGCCTGCCAACTCGCCACCTCCATCACAGGGCTCTGTCCCAGGGGAAGGGGAGCACAGTGAGTCTGCCACACCCAGCCTGACTGCCCACAGCTTGAGGGGCCCTGGTCATGGCACTGCCCTATTATTCTCTGGTTGTCCTCCTCGTAACATGGTTCCTTAGGATGTCTCACTGGATGCCAGGGATGGATGAGAGCCACTGATAGCTCCTGCAGCATCCTAGAGCTACTCATATTGATTGGAAATCTGGATTTGTATGTGTAGACATCCTCATGCAGAGAAGAGACTGGGAAAAAGGAAAGCAAAATATTAACAGTGGGTTAGCCTCTGGCTTGTAAAATTGTTGGTAATCAAGGTTTTTCTTTGTGCCTTCCCTTAATTTTTAAGTTCTACAGTGTGTAAGAATATATACTTTTGGCTGGGCACTGGTGACTCATGCCTATAATCCTAGCTACTCAGGAATCGCAGATCTGAGGAACATGGTTGAAAGCCAGCCCAGGAAGAAAAGTCTTTTGAGAATCTTATCTCCAATTAACCACCAAAAAATCTAGAAGTGGAGCTGTGGCACAATTGGTAGAGTGCTAACCTTGAGCAAATAAAGCTCAACACTATCCAGGCACTGAGTTCAAGCCCCAGGACTGGCACAAAAAATTATATGTGTGTCCACACACACACATATATCTATAATTTTGAAATAAGAAAACAAAATCAAAGAACAATTTTGTACCTTGTATTAGCCTCCCTTCTTCCAATCCTGATCCTCTTCATTCTCAGTTGTACTTTGTGTCAATGGTTATGTATACTGCTCTGTATTACAGCCAAGAGAGAGAAAGAGGCAGCTGCAAGAAAGGATCTTGGAGTTTAAGCTTTGTTCTGATCAGTTCAAGAACTAATGGAAACCCATAGGAGAAGAGGAGATTAATCATTATGGTAAAGTGCAATGACGCTTGAGACTCTGCATCCATTAGCCAGGGATCAACCTACATGGAGCCCAAGTCCTATATACTCAAGGCTTTCTTCAAGCCCTGGAGGATGATCGGAGAGCATAGCTCCTCATTTAATTCAACCCATGGCCATTTTCCTTTCACTTCCCAGGACAAGGACCAAGTTAGGGTTTAAGGGTCACCCATCAGCATCACTGGAGCCTATCCCCAAACACAGCATGGTGACAGAAGAGGTTCTGTTTGTGAGGCAGTGAGGTAGATGAAGCAGTTGGACCAGTGTAGTGGTGGGAACAAGGTCTGAGCAGTGTGGACAGTAACACTTTCCAAGCATTCAGTGCTTCCTGTGAAGATCTGTGCTCTCCATCTAGTAACCTTCCTCATCACCTTGCTTGTGTCAACCTATCTTCAGGCCAATGCACCTTCTGTCTTAGATTTTCTCCATTGTCTTCTCCTTGCTTTTCTCCCCAATTATCTCCTACCAGCCTTATTTTTTCCTCCATCATCTGCTCTTGCTCCTCTCATCTTCCTCCCCTGCCTTTTTTTTTTTTAAATCAAGTGGTCACTGTCAGTGTTTAGCCTGGGTGACATGCTGCCTGGCAGCTTTGCCTTAAAGATTTGGGGGCTGTTCCATTTCCTTGATCCATATCTCTGGAGGACAGGCCATCACTGGGCCATTCTGGCAACCCTTCCTGGTATCTGTGTGCAGATACCACTTACATGGCCACTGAGCCTGAGTGGCTCTTGGCTGTTTAGCATAGAAGGTCACGCTCTCTGATCTGCTGCTGGAATCATCCAGGGAATTGCAGTCAAGTCTGCAATGTGATCTACGACCTGGGGCCAGTAAGCCTTCCTGACTCCTCAGACAGGTCAGGTACAGAAGGCTAACTAAGAAACCTCCCTTAGCATGGCAGACTTTTATATTAAGCATACCAGGATTCTCCCAGCTAGTTGTGTTCATTCTTGCCTCCAATCCAACTTCAAATATCCAAGGCTCTTTGTATGGGGAAGCAAAGACTTTAGAAAGTCATCCCTTCTTTGTTCCCTTTTATTTCTTCCCTCCTTTCTTTCCTTCTTTTCTCTCTCTTTCTTTTTTATTTTTGTGCTAGTCCTGGGGCTAGAACTCAGGGCCTCAGCTTTTTTGTTGTTCAAGGTTAGCTCTCTACTATTTGAACCACAGCTCTACTTCTAGCTGTAGTTCCAGGTGGTTAATTGGACTTTCTTGCCACGGCTGGCTTTGAACTGCTGTCCTCAGATCTCAGCTTCCTGGATTACAGGTATGAGCCACGGGTACTTGGTGTCTTTCTTTAAAAAAGAAAACAACAACAACAAAAAAAAAACAGAAAAAGAAGATAGGGATGGTAACACAAATTCTTAAAAGTCCACTGGATTACAATTTGCATCTCTTTCTCTTAATTCCAGTTTAGTGGGAACTTGAACTAATTTGTGCTAATTTTTATAAGCTGAACATTAAATTCAAAGAGTATTAGCCAGGCACTAGTGGTTCATGCCTGTAATTCTGAGTATCATGGTTTCAAACAAAGCCAAAAGACTCTTATTTCCAATTGCCAGCTGCAAGCAGGAAGTAGAGGTGTAGCCCAAGTGGTAGATTCTTAAACCTTGAACAAAATAAGCTAAGTGAGAGCACAGGCCCTGAATTCAAGTCCCAGAACTGGCACAAAACAATGATTCCGTTCATATAACTAAATGAAGTCTTTAACCATGTAAAAGAAGAGACTCATCAAAATGGTTGGGTTGAATCCAAATCTTCATATACTTATTACCTAAAACTGTTCATGTTTGAATTAAAAATCAGCAAATTCATTTGGCTAGCAGATTTTCTTTTTTTTCTGTGAGCACTGTGTCCCACAAATGTGTAGGGTGATTGCCAGAGATATGGTGAAGAAGTAAAAGAGTTTTTATTTTATTTTATTTTATTTTTTTGGGTCCGGTCGTGGGGCCTGAACTCTGGGCGTGGGCGCTGTCCCTCAGCTCTTCAGCTCAAGGCTAGCACTCTACCACTTGAGCCACAGTGCCACTTCCGGCTTTTTTCTTTTTGCTTATGTGGTGCTGAGGAATCAAACCCAGGGCCTCAGGCATGCAAGGCAAGCACTCTACCACTAAGCCACCTTCCCAGCCCAAGAGTTTTTATTTTTAACAGTTTGCAGCTTTAAGAAGCACATAGCCCCAGAGATGGCCTTCTCATGAGTTAGACAACAAAATACCCCCCAGAAATCCTGGCGCTGGTTAATAAGACACATGCCTTTAATAACTGTCTCAAAAAGAAGTCCTGTAGTGGAAGGTGTTATGTGTTTGGCTGTGTGTTATATTTCTGCAGAATGTGCCAATTGTGGCTGGTAGCAATTGTCTTTTCAGTGGGTAACAATAAAACTGTCTTTTAAGTTCTTTTCCTTTGAGGAACCTAATTTATAAATGGAAATAGAAGTTTATAGTTTCCCCCAAGCAGATGCCAGTCTCCTTGAACTACAGTCGCCCGGGGATTGCAAAGGCGCTCAGCACAAAGCTGCAGTTTCTCTGTACTTCCAACCTGGACTCCATAGAAGGCAGTTTATTTATTTCCCCAGTCTGTGTTCCTGGCAGGCTTTTTACAAACACTTAGCTCCAAATAGAAGAGGCTGCCTCAAAGCTGCGTAGTGTGTTACGAAAGCCCTAGTTTCTCTTCAGGTAGGATAAATTCAGCTCTACTTCTGACTGCTTGTCTTCTGAGAGAGGCTCAGACACTGTCCCTGGAGGATGCTCCTGGCAGAAGTTGCTCTGAGGTGGTAGGCTGGCTACGCTGAGCCTGGATGCAGGCTCCTAAATAGCTAGAACTCCCCACAGCTGATTTTTGCTATCTTGGTTTTTACTAAAAGCAGAAAGCTGGATGAGCAGTGTGAGTGAACAAAAAGTGGGAGGAAAAAGGCAGACTTCGGCCTGCACTCCTTATTCTAGAAGCTATGACCCAAGAGTGATAGCGCTAACCCCAAACTCCAAGTGTATCTCAAAGACATCATATCTCAAGTACAAGAAGCCAAGAGAAAGAGTAGCAACACAAACAGTTACTGAAGAACCCAAGATTGCAATATTTCTCTGTGATACTCTGCAAGAAAAGCAGGCTTACTGTCATCCATCTTCTCTCTTTGTCTTCTGCTTTTCTCTTCTTTCCTCCTCAATCTCCCTGTCCATATATCTCTGCTGCCCCTTCTTTCTCCCTTTAAAAGGCTTGTCCACACATATTCACAGGCCTCCCACGCCTTGCACACTAGCCTCCATTGGACATCAGGCCCCTTAGAAATCCCGAAACAGCCTGGTGCCAGTGGCTCATGTCTGTAATTCTAGCTACTTAGAATCATCAGCTGAGATCTGACAACCATGGTTCAAAGGCAGCCTGGGCAGAAAAGGCTGTGAACACTTTTCTCTCCAGTTAAGCACCCAAAAGCTAGAACTGTGGCTCAAAGTGGTAGACCACCAGCCTTGAATGAAAAAAGCTACAGGACAGGGCTCAGGCCCAGAGTTCAAGCTCCAGTACATGTGCACATGCACATGCACATGCACATGGATGCATATGCACACACACACACACACACACACACACACACACACACACACACACAGAGGGGGGGAAAGAAAAGAGAAGAGAAAAAGAAATTCCAGATGAGTGGGCGTCTCAGAGATTTCTTTTACTTCTCTTCCTCTTCATCTGTATTATTTTCCCAGCTCCTTGGAACTGTGTGACCAGGAAGAGAATGAATGGGTTTCTCTGAAACATTTGGGAGCATCCATTTATTTCATGGCAGCAAAACTTATTTATCTAGCCCAGACTGCCAGAAAACTCTGAGCATCTAGTCATTTGGAGGTCATTGATGACTGGCCATGCCCTCTCCATATTTCTCTGGCTACAGTTAAAGCAGTTCTTTGAGCATCCAGCTGGGTGATATTAACTCCCTCTCTTTCTCCTCTGCTAATTTCAGTGCTCAGATGATACATGGCTGGGTCCGTGCACACACTCCTGACGGCACTTGCCAGGGAATATTGCTTTTTTGGACTTTGACATCAGCTCCAACTTTGAGAGGAATTTAAGTGATATTTACTGCATAGAAATTCCTTGTTGGAGCTTTGCTCTTCTGGTTGAGCCTGCTGACAACACAGCAGATTTATTCTGGCATCAACTAGCTGTAGAGATGGCAATTCAGATATAATTAACTTCATTGGAGGCTCGAGTGGCAGCTTTGGAATTCCAGTCTCAGCACAGATCTCATTATTAGAGCAATCATGGCACTTAGGGGACCTAAAATTAAACAAATTAGCCAACAGAAGAGGCCTTCCCCTTGCATATGTTTCTATTTGCCAGAGTTAACATTGCCTTTAGAAAGAAAACAAAAGCCACTTTGTCTGTAGACGGACTCAAGGTGCTAGCTCAGTTTATGTATTAAAGTCAAGTCCATCTTTGTATTGCATTACATTAGTGTATGTGTGTGTGTGTGTGTGCGCACACATGCGTGCACACTCGTGCATGCCTAGGAATTTAATTCAGGGTCTGGACACTGTCCCTGATCTTTGTGCTCAAGGCTAGCATTCTACCACTTGAGGCACGGCTCCACTTTTGGCTTTTTGGTCATTAAATGGAAATAAAAATCTTAAATACTTTCCTGCCTGGACTGGCTTTGAACTGTGATAATCAGATCTCAGCCTCCTGACCAGTTAGGATTACAAGTATGAACCAACAGTGCCCAGCTACATGAGATATATATTTTTTAATATTAGAATTTGGAACTCGGAGAAATTTCCATTTTGAGATAACTTTAGAATACTGTTTTGTTTTATCATCTCCAATTCAAATACAGAAAATATAGTTCAACCCAGTTTCATTTATGAGGGAAAAGATTTATTTATATATACACAGAGAGACATGATACATACAAATATCAATACAAATACATGTATAGATACATACATATACAAATTAATATTACACACATGCATATATATACACACATACACACATATGTGCGCCATGCAGCAATTTTAATTTCCTACAAGGAGCTGTTAAGTCATGCC
Source organism: Dipodomys ordii (assembly GCF_000151885.1). NCBI lineage: Eukaryota > Metazoa > Chordata > Mammalia > Rodentia > Heteromyidae > Dipodomys > Dipodomys ordii. The sequence goes on from NW_012267273.1 coordinate 13,064,990, forward strand.
AACAGGCTAGAGTACTTAAATTAGCCAGTTAATATGCAAAGGCATCTGAGGGTCTAGCTCTGGTTCCACAAGTACTTTATCTTTTTCTGCTTCCAGACCACAACCCACAGGCAACTGCAGATTTATTACAAATGCTCATTGCAGCAAACTCTCGCTTCTTAAAATTTATCATGGGTTCCAAGTTTGTTAACAAAGATTTGCCATTTGCACCTAGTGAATTTCAAGGTTAGCATCATCTGCTTTACAGCAGCCTTTAATTGACTAAAACCTTAGTGAATGACATGGCTGGGGAAATAAGCCTTGCAGTTTTCTCCCTTCTTTGACAACCTGAAAACTCCCATCTCTTGTTTAGAATGTTCTAAGGACATTCCATAGAGGAATTTTGTTGGATAGTTTTGTTGTAATGTTATTGTGTTTGTGTGTGTGTGTGAGAGAGAGAGAGAGAGAGACAGAGACAGAGACAGAGACAGAGACAGAGAAACAGAGACAGAGAGAGAGAGCATATTATGTTGGTGCTGGGGCTTAAACTGAGGGTCTGGGTGCTGTCCCTTAGCTTTCTTGTTCAAGGCTGTCACATTACCACTTGAGCCACAACTCTGCTTCCAGCTTTTTGCTGATTAATGAGATATAAGAGTTTCAAGGACTTTTTTTTTTCCTGGGCTGGCACTGAACCTCAATTCTCAAATCTCAGCCTCTTGGGTAGCTAAGATTAAAGTCATGAACTACCAGCTCTTGGCTTTGTAATGGTTAATTACCACCTTGCAACCTGCAGACATATAGGAAATGTATTGAATGTTTACAAGTCCTTCCAGAGACCCTGAAGCATGGTCTAATTGATGCTTGGAAGGAGGGAGGTGAAAGGATTCAAGGCTCAGAGCTGGTTGACAGGCCTTGGCCTTGGCCTCACCTAGTTTGAAATTATTATTTTGGACAGGGACAGTCCTAGGATTCTGCTTTGTTCTCAGATTTATTTGTCTGCTTATACATCCCTTGTCATGCTCTTTCCAATCCCCAACCCACTCAGATGAAACCCAATAGAATTGCTCATTTTCCAGTGACCTAGGGCCACTGTCTGGCCGGTTTAATATTGGCATGGTATGTTGCTGGACTATTTCCCACTGCAGACACTTCCTCATTCCGGACATTTAGTAACAAATCTCAGTACAAGAACCATATTACATGCCACAGTTCTCCAATCCCCTTAGCCAATTCATAATTGACTTTTAAATCATTTAGTTGCAAAAGCAAATAATAACAGTTCCACCGTTCAGTAGCTAATAAATTCTAGCTCATGAAAACTGAGGGAGAAGGTTTAGACCATAAAAATTAAATATTTATGTAGATATTACACCCATACTGGTATAAATGTGGCACATTCACATACACACACACACACACATGCACACACACATTTTAGGCATCACGTTTCATTTTTAATTTCTTATGTGATAGAAAAAAAAAGATTTCCAGAACAGAAACAAAAAAGAAAGGAAGATTTATTACCTCCAAATTAATACAAGAAAACATTCCTGTAAGAGCCATCCCCCTACCCTAGTAGCAGGGGAAAAAAGATATAAAAATATTGAATTGACAAAATTATCTTTTCTCTAGTGTGAGTAAGGTGAGTTAATATCCATAAAGAACTCTGAGCTCTCTCTGCTGAAAGATGCTCTATAATACCAAGCAGTATTATAATTTATTATTGAACAGAGTCACTTTTTTCATCTAAGTCATTTTTCAAACCTCTCAGAGCTCAGGCCCCATTTGGAGGGAGCTCTGACAGCGAGCCAGAGCATCTCTCCCAAACATACAGCAGCCATCCATCAGATTAACGGGATGACTCCTCAGCCAGCCTTTGAGTACGCAGACAGGATCTCTTTCCCAGCCTCATTCTCTGGCTAACCTCAGTGACCACTCCAGATCATAGAGGGCTTTCTGCCCTCTCTATCTTGTTCCAAATAAGGGGAAATCTAGGCTGAGACACCTCAACTTTTTTTCTCTGTTTCCACTACTAGCTGTGCCTTCTCCTACATGATGACGAACTGTTCTCCTTTGTTTTTTTTTTTTAAACAAATCTCTCTTTTCAGTAAAGCAGTCTCTTTTTGATGGAGGTCTTTTGCCAGCTGAGCCCTTGGTTGGGGGGGGGGCGGGTGGTGAGAAAGAGCCAGGAAAATTACGAGTTCTCTTTCCTTCTCAAGAGGGGACAAAACCTCACTCTGCAAAGCAGAGAAGAGGCATCTGCAACAGAAGTTCTCACCACTGAAAACTTATGATCTGGTTTTGAAATCAATCTTAAGAAACAAAAAGTTTGGCAAGCTAAATTTATACATTTGCAGAACTGAGTTCCGGGTTTAAAAGATCCAAATGTGAGAATTCATTGGAGGGTCCATAGGATGAATGAGGCAGAACTGGAAGTTTTGCTCATTGACAAGATCCTGTTAAACATTTAAGGGAATGGAGAAGAGTGGAGACGAGCATTGAGTTCTCCATCTGATGCTGTGTACTGCACACTGCTTCCCAGTATGTTCAAGTTGTGATTGTGGATCTTGATGCAACGAACATAATCATTAAGAGTGTCATAAGCATCCAACCTGCAGTTTAAAAATTGGACTAATTTTGCTATTCATACATGATTTTGTTTTCAATCTTCTCCCCACTTTTTAAAATTCTAGTTGGGCCTGAAAGGAGAAGATATGAAAAAAAAATGTTTGGGCAAATAATCTGAGGATTTAGAGCAAATAATTCCTGAAGTTCTTTTGACTCTTCTATTAGCCATGACAGAATGCTTACCAAGTGCCTCTTCTGGGTAGTATGTGGTCACTGGCCCTAGATCTCCTTGATCTCAGCCTCTCCCAGATATTTTGGAGAGATTTATAAGTTGAGATCTGGGTATTTTTTTTTCTAATTTTCTCAAACTACTTCTGTAATCTTGTGTGCTCATTCTCAGGTATTTATGCTTTCAGCCCTAGCATTTGTACCTTCAGTCCCAGCTACACCCTGACGTCCAGCCTGAACCATACACTCTGACAGCTGTACTTTGGTCTCAGAAAACTTGTTTCTTCCCTGTAAAACCTATTCTTTCTAGGGCCTTTGTGTTAGATTGGGAAGAATTTGATTTCTCAACTCAAAAAGGGGGGAGAAAAGTATTTTTTTGGTTGTGTTTTTTGTTGGTGGTGGTGGTCATAGGGCTTGAACTCTGGGCTTGGGTGCTGTCCTTGCGCTCTTCAGCTCAAGGCGAGTGCTCCACCACTTGAGCCACAGCACTACTTCTGGTTTTCTAGTGGTTTTTATTGGAGATAAGAGTCTCATGAACTTTCCTACCCTGGCTGGCTTTGAAACTTGATCTTCAGAACTCAGTCTCCTGAGTAGCTAGGATTACAGGAGTGAGCCACTGGTGCCTGGCTTAAAATGATTTTTTTTCTATATGATGCTTATGGTTATAAGAGTAAAAATGATAATTATTTAAAATTGGCCTTGGTAGACAGTATGTGGAAAATGAACTATGCAACTTGTGGGCAGGAATGGGAGGAGGATAGGAAAGCAAAGGAAGGGGTGACATTGCCCCAAAAGAAATGTACTAATTACCCAACTTATAAAATGGTAACCCCTTTACAACATTTTAATAATAACAATAATATTATAGTCATTAAAAATAGGAAAGTATGAATGACCAAGAACATCACTGCTCATATGTAATCACTATTAACATTTTGCTAGGTTTTCTTCAAATGTTTAATATACCTTTAATCTATAGTCTTTTAAACTATTTTTAGGCATTGCTATCTATGTTTACTTAGCTACACTTTACTGTTAGGAATATAAATCATTGTTGACTTTTAATGTATTGCAATAAACATGTTTGAACATGGATATTTTTCCCTCTCTGAATATTTCCTATTTTCTTTTTCCCTTTTTCCCCCACTGCTGGGGATTAAACCCTGGGACTCATGTATCATAGGCAAGTGTTCTATGACTGAACTATACACAAAAATTCTTCTGATGTTTTCTTAAGAATAAGTTAAAACTTGTGGAAATAAGTAGCCAAAAATGAAAGAAAAAAATCTGACTTACTTTCAACAGTTCTCACGCACACCAGGCATTATCATTAAATAATAAACTACAACGAAACAACACAATCTACCCAGTAAGCAAAAAAAATCCAAAAAACAAAAACCCCACAAAATCTACAGCCAGAATCTGATTTTAAAATTTGCATTTGATTATTAATAATGTCAAGCATTTTTTCATACAATTTCATCACCATGTTTCTCATTTTATGAACTGTATAGTGATTAGTTTTGCCCTTTTTTCCTTCTGTGTATTTCTTATAAAGTGATCTAAGTGCATGTTACATCCTGGAGAATAACCTTTTCCCTAGCTTCTGTATTGTGAATATTTTCCCTCTTTGCCATTTCCCTCTTATTTGGTATCTTTGACACATAGGAACTGAAAGTTAAGTGGCCTTTTTGGGGGGCTTCTATTTATATCCTTAGAAAAATCCTTATTTGGGAATCAAATATATATATATATATATATATATATTCATAGATATTTTTCTGGGAGTACTATTTCCAATGATGTCCTGAAAAAACACACAAAGACAAATTAAACAATGTTTCAGGCAGAAGCCCAAGAAGGCAGGATTGTAGCTATTGCTAAATGCCTTTTCTTTATATATGCACACATGTGCGTGCACACACATATAGTACATGCCCACGGGAAAACAACTCTAGCAAAACAGGCTTTAGCTATTTAAACACAGTCAAATTTCATAATTTTATCACCATGATGACTCTTTTTCAGGAGAGTAATAAACAACAAAACCAAGACTGATGCTTTACAGCCAAGTTACAGAGAATGTCATTATATACTTCTTATTAGGATTTATTATCTTTAAAATCAGATACTCCTGTAACTTGAGCATCTAATTTACCAGTATTCTTTAAAGAAGTAAAATCTGGCAGGCATGATTTAAATGTGTATATTATTATGTGCTGCTTAACAACAAGAATACATCTGAAAAAAATGCTTTGCTAGTCAATTTCATCCTGTGTGAACATCACAGCATGTGTGTATTTATACAAACGAAGACCGCCACTGCCTTATGGGACCACTTCCTTGTCAGACTTTCCATTAAGTAATACCAGACTGTTTGAGGGGAGCAGGGGTTATTTGTTTTTGTAGCTAGGAATTGAACCCAAGACCTCACTGAATGCTAAGTAGACACATTGAGCTATCCCACCCTGTCTCTTGAGTATTTTGAGGGAGACAGCAGCCATCATGTCAGATCACACCACTCTCACATCATACCTCTGTGGCTTGGTTGCTTCTTGGTTTAGTGCCCTGCCAGTCCTCAAGAGGATTCTTTGTGCTGCCTGCACAAAGGACCAGTGACCGTTTCCTGGTGCATGGAAGCCCTTGGCTCTGGATTTTAGTTTTCAGTGCCCCTGGCTGGTCTTCTCCGCTAACCTAATTGTTTCTACCTCTCAGTCCAGTCTCAGAGGTGCCAGGTGTCTGCTCCTCTGGCATTGCTTGTCTGAGTTCTACACACAAGCCTCAGCCCTTTAGTCATAGGCACTCTCTTCTGAAGCCTTCCTCAAAAAGCAGTCATTACATATTCAGATTCCCTCCTACAGTCTCTGGGTGGCTCTGTCTCCTAAGGAGGCCAACTGCTCCCAGCACCTCCGTCGTCTTCTACCTGCCATCTCCTCTGTCTTTCTGACAACTGCCTCCTGAGAGTAGCTGCATCTGGACATGGTATTGCCAGCAAGCATGCTTCCCTACACCTGTGAGTGAAATGGTAAAAAGAGAGGCAATGACACATTTAGCCTTATACCAAGTCTTCACAGAACTTCCTTCATACTCCTCCCCAAATAGCCTTTACACAATGGTAAGTTATGACCCTCCTTCCAAAGAAACAGGAAAGAGTTACCCAGCCCTTTCACATAGCTGGCAAGCTCACTCAGAGCTAGAAGTCCCAGTTCTGCTCTGCTCTTCCATGCACACAGCCCTGACCTCTCTTGAGTCAGAACTCACTTGTTCTGCAGGAGGATGCTGTGTGTCCAGTCAGCATGTAAGAACTCCCTCCTGAACATTCCTGGACAGGGAACTTCCAGACTTTGTAGAGTTATGTCCTGGAAATGGAACTCCCTGCTGGAGACAGAAACCTGTCACTCCATCCCTGGGTGGCTTCATGTATCACTAGCCTCCTTGTCACGCTGACCCAGACTATCCAGCTGTGCCCTGGAAATGAATATACTCTATGTCGTAAGGGGAAGCCCCTCATGTATCTGAAGGTTTTTCTTTGCCTATGTCCTTTTGGTCTTCTAGATCTTTTCTCGAAGCCTCATGTTTGTTTCTGAAGGACTCTGTGTAGCTCATCCATCCTCCAAGAGATTAGATAAAGCTTTGTGAACCAGAGCTAGCCCCCAAATCTCTGTGATTTAGTTTGCAAGATAAGTCTTCCTAATTACAGATAGATGGAGATATGAATGCCGCCATTGCCCTCCTCTCCTTCACCTGGCCCTGGGTCTCAGAGTAGGGTTAGGGCTGGGGAAGGGGAAACAGTCGCCAACAAGCTGTTGCCTGAAACTTAATGTTAGATTTTAATCTCTTTTCCCCTCCCTCCACCCACCCACCCACCAACACAGTCAACGCATCCTGAGACACCTGCTTGAGTGGGGGTGGGGGTGGGGTACAGCCATATGAGGTAAAGGGTGTCACAGGCTTACTTGCTTGATGTCTGAGGAAGAAAATTCTACTCCTAGCCACAGAATCTAGCTGGAACTTCAAAGGGATCTCTGTCGGTAGCAATGGCCAGGTAGGAATAATGAGAATCATGCTCAGTGAAAAACTGGCTTGAGCCCAGGTTTATGGGGGAAGGCTCAACTTCATCATACTCAGAGCATAGACACTCTCAGAGACGACGGTGCTTGTGCCAGGATGGATTTGACAGCCAACAAGAGGAGGTTTACGATATCACAATAAGAGCAAAGTTACACCGATAGGATACAGAACGGCAGTATAATAAAACGCTTAAATACATTTAAGTCTGTACATTCCTTATAATGCAAAAACTTCACTTTTGGAGAATGCTAGGGAATTGAGTGTTTGCTTCAGTTTTTGTTCAGATTTTTACCAAATCTGGACATAATAGTGCACGACCTAGTCCATACCCCAGGAGCCTGAAGCAGGAAGATCACAAAGTCAAAGCCAGGCTGTGCTACTAAAAAGTTCTTCTTTACCTGAAAATTTTCCATTTTTATTATAAAATTATTAAACATGGGGCTGGGGGGCTCAGTGGTAGAGCGCTTGCCTTGCATGCATGAGGCCCTGGGTTTGATTCCTCAGCACCACATAAGCAAAAAGAAAAAAGCCGGAAGTGG
>NW_012267273.1:13072424-13077700 GCF_000151885.1 Dipodomys ordii
AAAAGCCGGAAGTGGCGCTGTGGCTCAAGTGGTAGAGCGCTAGCCTTGAGCTGAAGAGCTGAGGGACAGCGCTCAGGCCCAGAGTTCAGGCCCTGTGACTGGACCGCCCAAAAGAATAAAAAATAAATAAATAAAATAAAAAAATTATTAAACATGTATGGAAATAGCACACTAGAAAAGACCTTGTGTGTCCATCACATGACATTGACGATCAGCAGCTCACGGGCTTTCTTGGTCTTCTACACCAAAACCCAGTCTTCTCTCCCCTGAAATACCTTGAATCAAATTCCAGGCTTCAAATCATTTTATCTATCAATAACAAACCATCATAGATAAAGGGAAAGAATCTAGCATTTATCCTGGGTATTGTTTATCTGAGTAGCCCAACAGATGGTGAGAGAAAGTTTATCTCTATAGAAATATTCTAGCTGATAAATCTTTAAAAAACTTTAATAAAATAGTAACACTGTTTACTATTTTATTAAGGTTATATATAAGATTATAACCATGGGCAGTGACTGTCCATGGCCAAAGAGTATGAGACAAGAGCCTTCTAAGAAAGTACACAAGCAACCTTCCAGTATTCTTGTGACTCTCATCAGGCCTTCAGGCCAAAAATGCCACTTTATAAAAACCACAGGAGGGAGAGGACTGTGTTAAATGACCACAGGGATGTACTGTGGGAAATGTTATGGGGCAATTACCTTAGCTGCTTGAGCAAATATAGATGGGAGAAAATAAAGGGAGTAGTAGGAGAGTTAGAGGTGGAGGAAGGAGGCTATTGATGTAAGAGACAGAGACACATGCCAATCAGATCAAACAAACATATTGTAAAGTAAAAAAGGGAAAATAAGAATGAGGTGATTGGAAAAATTATTTAAACACCAACTAGGTATTTGATGATATTAAGTCATAATGCTGGGGAAGAGGAGCCAATCTCCAACAAGCTGTTCCCTAAGACTTTAAAGTCAGATTTGATTGATTGATTGATTTTGTAGGTTGTGGGGCTTGAACTCACAGCCTGGATGCTTTCCCTGAGTTTCTTTGTGCTCAAGACCAGTGCCCCACCACTTGAGCTACAGTGCCACTTGCAGTTTTTGAGTGGTTAATTGGAGATAAGAGTTTCACTGGGACTTTCCTTCCCAGGCTGGCTTTAAACCTCAGTTCTCAGATCTCAGCAATCTGAGTAGCTAGGATTACAGGCGTGAGCCACCAGCCCCGGGCTTAAAGTCAGATTTTAATTAACTCATTGAGTTTTGGAATAATGATATTGTATTTATGTTTTGGGGTTTTGTTTGATTTGTTTTGGTGCTGGTATTGAGTCGTGAATGCAAGGACTTACACTCTTGTTTGGCTTTTTCACTAAAGGTTGATGCTTTACCACTTGAGCCATACCTCTACATTTGGCATTTGCTGGTTAATTGGAGATAAGAGTCTCTTGGATTTGTCAGCTGGACTGGCTTCAAACTATGATCTTCAGATCTCAGCCTCAGTAGCTAGGATTATAGGCATAAGCCACTGACATTTGGCTTTTTTTTTTTTTTTTGGTGGTCGTAGGTCCTGAACTCTGGGTCTGGGCACTGTCCCTCAGCTCTTCAGCTTAAGGCTAGCACTCTACCACTTGAGCCACAACACTGCGTCCAGCTTTTTCTGCTTAGGTAGTGCTGAGGAATGGAACCCAGCGCCTCATGCATGCAAGGCAAGCACCCTACCACTGAACCACCTTCCCAGCCCACTATGTTCCTTTTTTAAAGAATCCAGCATCTGAGAGACCGAGGCAGGAGATCACAAGTCTGAGGAAAACCTGGACCACTTAGTGAGATTCTGTCTCATGGAAACAAAATAAAAATGTTGAATTGAAGCACTTTTGCACAACTATTTAAAGATAATTTTGAAAGATGTTTTTTAAAGATGGAGAAAGAGAGACCGTGAGAGGGAAGGAGGGAGGCTAGAAGAAAGATGAAAGAGAAAGAGGAATGAGGGAAAAAGAAGGAAAGAAAGAAAAAGGAAGGAAGGAAGGAAGGAAGGAGGGAGGGAAGGAAGGAAGGAAGGAAGAAGGAAGGAAGGAAGGAAGGAAGGAAGGAAGGAAGGAAGGAAGGAAGGAAGGAAAGAGAAAAGAAAGAAAAGCCAATCAGCCTAATTACAATAACAAATGCTTGGAAATAGCTTTTGATAAAAAATACAGATTCCTGGACTGGGAAGGTGGCTCAGTGGTAGAGCGCTTGCCTTGCATGCCTGAGGCCCTGGGTTCGATTCCTCAGCACCACATAAGCAAAAAGAAAAAAGCTGGAAGTGGTGCTGTGGCTCAAGTGGTAGAGCGCTAGCTTTGAGCTGAAGAGCTGAGGGACAGCGCCCAGGCCCAGAGTTCAGGCTCCACGACCGGACCCCCCCCCAAAAAAAAAAAAATACAGATTCCTTATTTAGGCCTGCAAGATAACTAAAAGTCTGGCATCTCAGTGTTCACTATGCATCTGTCTCCTTTCCTCTGGGTCACATCTCTGCTCAGCTGTATATGTAGGCAATGTTAATTATTCAGAGAGTCTGTAAAACTATAGATCCCTAACCTAGCTCAGTCCCTATCAAGGCTGAAGGCTAAAAGATGAGACTAACAGAGGCAACTTACAATGTCCTGACCCAGATCTCTGAAAGAAGACCCCGAAAGTCTCTGGTCATTGTGTTAACCTGCATCTACCTTAATTTCTGGATCCTCATAGATAGCTTGTCCCATGATGGGGTCAGGCCCAGCAGGAGCTATCATTTCCTAGGAACCAGATTGGAGTAATAAAGTCTTCCTGGATACCCATCTGCAGATGCAGAACTGAGATAATCCGATGAAATATATATATATATATATATATATATATATATATATATATATATATATATATATATATATATATATATATATATATATATATATATATGCTTAATTTCCATCTTTGTCAAATGACCATTTTGATTAAACTCCTTTCCTGCCTCTTAACTACTACTTTTTTTGGCGTAGAGAGGCATGGGTGGGGGGAGGATATATTAGGAATTGAACTCAAGGCCTAAAAGCTTTACCACTTGAACTATGCCTCTGGTCCATTTTGTTTTAGGTTATTTCTTCAGATAGTCTTTTTAACATAATGCCAGGATCAGCCTTGGACCACCTATGTACACCTACCAAAGAGCTGGCTATACCACTCATCTCGCCTACTTTTGTTTCTTTGGGGTAAATGGCCTGACCAGACATGTTGGAACCTCCAGCAATATGTGTCGGCCTAGTGGTTCAGTTATATATTATCTTCTAGAAATATACATTGGAATACACACACACACACACACACACACACACGTAGTTCATCTTATTATTTGAAACACAGGGAGTTGCCCTGGAAAGTTGTCCTGATTTCCTCTCTCAAAAGATGTGGAGTTCTTAGAAGTAAAACTTCACTGGTAAATAGAGTTCTGGTTGAACTAGTCCCTTTCCCAGGTGGCTGACTCTGTCTCTGAGACCCTAGTCCTGAGGTGGGTTGTTACCCTCTGGCTTCTATTGTTCTGTCTAAGGCACCAGCCAGTACTGGCGTAGGGTGTGCACTCTAATCTGCACATAGCAAATGGCCCAGCAAACCTGCCAAAGAGCTCAGGGCCCTGTATGTGAAACATTTAGCAGTGTAATCTCCTAATTCCATTTCTTTATAAAACAGGAAAAGTAATATATAATTTACAGAGATGCTGTAGGGATAAAATGGCACAATATATGTGGATCCACTCTAAAAGAATAATCCACATGAATAATCATGGCTAAGAACTAATGTTGGTTGAAAGCTTTGTCCCAGATTTAGTTCTATAAGGTTTGATCCACATTATTTCAATGAATTCTTTATTTTCAGCTTTGAGGTTTTCAACTCAGGGCTTCTCACCTGCTAGGCATCTACTCTATCATGCCTCTAGCCCTTTTTGTTTTTTTTTTGTTCTTGTTATTTTTCAAATAAGGTCATACTTTTTGCCTGAATTCGATGAAAATACCTTTGAATTGAAGGTATTTTGGTCTCCAAGAGACTCTCTCTCTTGCAAACATTTTTGTTAATGTTAAAATTATAAATATTACTATAACTAGCTTACATTATTTATATATTATTATAAAGAATTTAAATTATTCACATGTTATTTCATTGTTACATGTCCACACATATTTATAATATATTCCAATCAATCTCATCTCCAAGATTCTCTTAAAGCAGAAATTTTCCTAGGAGAATAACACATTCTCTTCCTTGCCCCATTAATGCTTCAAGGGGAAATGTTTGTCAGATTGCCCCCATTCTCTATCAGAAACCTGAGAGAAACAGGTGGTAAAGCCAGGGGTCCCAAATGGGAAGGAGTGAAGAAGACATGGTCCCTGACCTAACCTCAACTTCATATGGGCAATGCCAGATGTAAAGCAATCAAAGCTGTCTTCTTTCTCCTCACACAGACCTGGGGTGGAAGAGGGCACTCGGATGCTCCCATCATGTGGCTCCAGTGCCTGCTCAGAAGATCCCTTCCTCCTTTGCCCTCCAACTCACACACCTACAGACTGGTCTTGCAATGGCTTCCTAGGCTACCTTGCTGCAAAATTGAGAAGCCACCTGTAAAGCCACTTAGTGGAGCTGGGTCTGCTGCCAGCCTCAGGCTCCCTCCTGCCCTGATGACATTATCATTTTGGTTCTCAAAGGATGTTTTGAGCCAGCCATAATAAGGCTCCTGGCAACTCTTCTAATAGGCTATGCTCTGTAAGGCAGGTAAAGAATTACAATGCTAGCAGAATCCAGCCAGGGAGCCATGTAGACCTGGGGGTGTAGAGAAAGCACTCTATTCGTTGATACTCAGCTGCTACTTAAAAGGTCAGTGCCCCTTGTGCTACCCCTCACCTAGGGTCCAGCAAATGTGTTAGAGAAGCCACTTCCAGCTTCCTTGGGACCTGTGTTTGTGTCTAGTTACCCAGTTAAACAGACATAAGAGAAACCTGCCTGCATGGCCAGCTTGAAGAATGGCCTTAGAGCCACAGAGATGGGAAGGTAAGACTGAAAAAGACTTGAGGACTTGAAAGATAATTTTATATCTGAAAGGTTATCTTATGGGAGAGAGGAAGAGAGAGAGAGAGAGAGATCTAAGAGACTTCAGATGTGTGGCAGGGAGCTTGAGTGAGAGGCAGCTGGAGAGACAGAAAGGACAGTAACGGGGGGGGGGGGGGGGAAGCTGGGAAGGGATGGGAAGGGAAGGGTAAACAAAGGAGGAGGCTGCAATGCTTG
>NW_012267273.1:13077750-13085335 GCF_000151885.1 Dipodomys ordii
GGAGGAGGCTGCAATGCTTGGTAAGAAATGTACGCATTATCCTGCCCATGCAATTGTAACCCCTCTGTACAGTATGTTCACAAATAAAATAAAATAAAAATAAATAAATAAATAAAAATAAATAAAGTCAAAAAAAAAGAAAGGACAGTAATGCAGGGATGCAAGAAGTCAGACTGGCTTTACATCTTCATATCTCTTACTCTACCTGTGGGTGGAAAATTAAAAAAAAATAACACTTTTCTCCAAGAGTCATAGTGAGGATGGGATGACTTAATATGTGTAAAATGCTTTGAATATTCTGGTTCATACTAAATATTCCATAAATGTTAGGTTTGTAAAATAGTGCTGTAAGAAAATAGGAACTTTCTTGGTATGGTTTGGTAAACAAAAGCAAGATCCAAATTGCATAGAGTATCATTCCAATTTTGTTTTAATTTATTAGTTTTTGAAATGAGGTTTCACTAGGTTACCCAAGCTGACCCCAGACTCCTGTGCTCAAATGATTATCCTTCCTTAGTCCTTCAAGTAGCTGGGACTACATGCCACTATGGCAAGATTTCCAATTTTATTTTATTCTTTAATGGTTTGTATTTGTGATTGCTAGGCAGGTGCTCTACTACTTGAGCCATAAGTCCAGCAATTTTATGCACTGGTTATTTTGAGACAGGCTCTTACTTTAAACCTGAGTTCATTGCTGAACTTCAATCCTCCTACTGTACAGTATTTTAGCAGGGGTGGTAGGCACACATGACCACACTTAGCTTCTTTTGTTGAGATAGAGTTTCACAAACTATTCCCCAGAGCTGGCCTGGAACTGTAATCCTCTCTATCTCAGCCTCTTGAATAGCCAAGATTAAAGGTATGAGACACTGTAACCACCTTCTAATTTTGTTTATAAAATGCACATTATTTTAAAAGATCATTAGGGAAAAAAATCCCAGTATGTCAATAATAGTGATTTCTGGCCTATTTAATTAAATTAAATTCTGACCAATGAGTAATTTAAATGTTTAATTTTTAGAATACTGTATGTTTTCTAGATAAGCATATACTACTTCATATATTGCAAAAGTTTTAATATGATCTCTATTTCAAAAAGACAAACAAAACCTAAAATTGTAGTGAGATCCTAGATACTAAAAGGGTTTAAACTACTCTGTCACTAAAATATTCAAAACAATATGGCTAATGGGTGATTGGGTTATTTGTGGGGGTTAATCTCAACCATGTAAAGAAACAAGCATATAAAAATAATTCCTGGAAGGAAATAGATAACTCTGGAAATAGTGGTTACTCTGGGGAGACGGATGACAAATTGGGCTTTTTTCTGTGTACTTTCAGAATATTGTAAATTAAATGCCCATTATTTTTAAAAAGCAAAGCGAAGCTAGGTGCTGGTGGCTTACGCTTATTATCTTAGCTGCTCATGAGGCTAAGATCTGAGGATCGTGGTTCAAAGTCAACCCAAGCAGGAAAGTCCATGAGACTGTTATGTCCAATTAAACACAGACACAGACACACACACACACACACACACACACACACACACACATAGAGCTAGAAGTGGAGCTATGGCTCAAGCAGTAGAGCATTAACCTTGAGAAAAGGCTCAGGACAGCACTCAGGCCCTGAGTTCAAACCCTAGAACCAGCACACACAAAAATAAAAAATTTTTTTAAAGAGAAGATGAGGAGGAGTGTTTAGCTTAATTGGAGATGAAAACTACACTAAAAAGAGGTCAGTCTAGCAGTCTAAATTAGCTTGAAGGCCTCCAGAGACCTGTGTATCCGTTTCTGCACCCAAGAAACCCTGACCACATGACAGTGGCAATTACGTGATAGGACACTTCCGCCCCAATCTGTTGCAAGTACAGCCTAATGGCAGTCATGACTCCCCTTCTTTACAAACAAGTAGGAGCTCAGGTTTAGTTTTTTAGCTCATCAAAAAAACCTCCTGACTCATTAGGATGAGGTTCAGTGCCTCAGACTATGGCCACCCTATTTTCTACTTATGGCCACTGTCTGTTTCTCTTCCACACAGTCATCTTAGGAGATTCACTGCCACCTGCCCTCTCCATTCCCAGATTACCCCTGGATCCCTCACTGGAAAGGCCCCCTCCCTCCTGTCAGTCCACATTCCATCAGTCAGTCAAGGTCACCTCTTCCAGAGGCACTGAACTCCTGCATAGGTCAACTCTTCATCTGTACCAAATAATTTAACCCAGCTGCATTTCTTACTGTTTCATACAGAATCTCACCTTCCTCATTTGGGGTTTCTTGACTGTAAGGAACTACATTGTCTACTACTTTCTTGTCTCCTATACCCCAAACCAAAATATCCAATATGGTGCTGAGGCTTTCCCAAATCCCAAATTGCTCCAGCTTGATCAATTACCAATGGTCTGACACCTCAGCCCAAGGTCGTCAGAAGCCAAGATTCCAGCAGGCAGACAGTGGTTCTGAAGGAGAGTTAAGGCCACAGGATTTTTCAGGACAGCCTTGCCAGGAAGACACTGATCTGCCTGGGGGGAAGGGGGCACAGGTTCCTCACTTGCCTCTGGGAATAGAGTTTACTTAGCTTGCAAGAACTGGAACAAGCACACACTGATCTGTAAAGGAAAACTGATGGTGGTACCCATACTGATGCTACTTCAAATTGGGGGACCATCTCCTCTCCCTTGCCCTGTGACATGGAACCCCCAAGCTCTCCTCATGATCAACCAACTAAGAATTTTATGTAAGATGTTTTCTAGCTCCACAAGTTTAGTTTGGGACATCTTGAACCTGACGTAAACTTTGGAGCAGATGAACTCTGGTACTGTGTATCTTTCTCAGATGAATTTAAAGATAACTAAAGGCTGGTTGGGCACCAGTTGTTCATGCCTTTAATACTAGCAACTCAGGAGGTTGAGATCTAAGAATCATGGTTTGATGCCTAGGCAAACAAATCTGAGAGACTCTTATCTCCAATTAACTAGCAAAAAGCCAGAAGTGGAGGTGTTCCTCAAGTTGTAGAGAGCCAACCTTGAGCTGAAATGCTAAAGGAGAGCATAAGGCTCTGAGTTCAAGCCCCAATACACCAACATACACACACACACAAGCACAAATAAATACACATAAATAGAGAAAATAAATGTCTATTTCAGAGGATGATTTAAATAGGATCTTTTAAAACTTTTTAGGTCTTCGGTGCTGAATTAAATAGGTGTGAAGCTACGTGCTCAATCCATGTAAAATAAAGCTATTTTACAATTAAAAGACTTGAAAGTGTTTTTATAATTTTACTTTATAAATTACTTGGTTATAAGTCATTCACTTAATCTATGATTGGCTATAATTTCTTGGCTTTTATTGGATATTCCTAGGTACTTTGGCAATGTGAAAAAAAACTCTAATTTTTATGTACATGTTTTCACATTTAAGGTTTATTTAAATCTTTAAGTCAACAATGAGGTTGACAGAAAGCATAATTATAGTTTTGTTTTATAATCTTAACTGCTAGCATATTGGTTCTCAATCATTATCCACTAGGATACATTGGAAAAATTGTTTATATAGTTAGAATAAAAAACTTGGAAACAATTTACTTCTTGTTTTATGAAATGAAGTCAAAGCTAGGCCTTTATTGGAACTACGTGCATCATTTGTTTTCTAAGCTGTTTTTACTCTTAGGAGAAAATTGGAAGTAAAAGGAGGATCTACCTATAAAATGTGGGTCCAGAGAAAAATGGGGAATGACTGTGTTGCTTATTTTGTGTGAAAGTCTCATTTCTTGTTTTGAACCATAGGTTTCTTCAGGGCAGATAAAAGTTCAAGAGGGAAGCTAGCATTGAGCAATAGAAACATAAGAAATGGCCTGTTGGATTGGTAGATACAGGATATTCCAGAGGAGCAAAAGGCACTGTGGTTTCAACTTCCCCAGAAAAAGCAATGGGGGCCACAGACTAATTATTTCACTTGGTCTTATGAGAGTAGCAAGGGTTCTTGTTAACTCATTTTGACATGCTGGCATGCTACCACTTGAGCCATATCTCCAGCCCTGTTAACTCATTTTGAAAGCAGGGGGGAAAAAGAGCCTACCTAGTCAATCAGCGCAAAGGCCTCTCCCACAGAGGTTCTTCATGCCTCACTGTGACCTTGAGCATTCAAGCCCCTGGTCATTAAATCAAGACCCATTGGTTTGAGAAAGGTTTGCGTGTGATTGGATCCCCAAAGTGTGTGCTAGCTACTGTCTCCTATCAGAGGGGCTAAAGGACACATGCAAAGCTCATGAGGTTCCATGGAACCTCTGATTGGATCTGGGGACTGATATGACCCACAAGCTGTGCAATGATCTGGAGAATCAGGAGGTTTTATCCTAGAACCATTCTGTTAACCCCTGCACTTTGCACTCTAGGCAGTACCCTCCCTTGGGACCCCTTCTGTCTGGGAGGAGCTCTGCTTATCATTTTCTTCAATAAATCTTTGCTGTTTCACTTCTCCCTCTGTGTCTACGGACTCATTCTTTAAGATCATAGAGACAAAAGACCTGATCCAGGTTTGCAGTTTTCAGTATCAGTTTTATGGGTACACTGAGGCACAGGAGAGTCAGGAATGGGAACTAGGGCTGGGTACTGAGAAGGAACCCAAGCCTCCACCCAAGCTGGTCTGAGCTCTTTGTTCACAGTAGGCCTGCTGGATCTTCCACTGGGTGTCATTCCTCCTTCCCTTCTCTGCCTCTCACTCCTGGGTTTTCTTTTCTTTTACCCTCTGGACAGCATTTGGAGGAAGGCTCAATTCTCTGAATTGGCTGTGCTGGAATTAGGGCTTTCCTCGGGTTCCATGCAAAGTTCCCTGGCCCCAAAGGGCTCTGGGTCTCTTCTCCTGAGACAGGAACATTAGCAGCCCCATGCAAGGCAGGGAGGTAATTATCCTGCATGTAGCACAGCCCAGAAGCAGAGTCCAAGTTTTCCTTCAAGGCAGGACAAAGCTAAAATTGGTTAACAAGCCCGTTTCCCTTCTGGTTTGGGCTTTTTCTGCTCTGATCCAGTGACCCACAGGCCATATATTGCAGAGGGGCTAAGCATCTTTCTAAATCTCTTAGCTAGCTCATTCATTATGTTGCCTAGAGAAGAAAAACAGAGCTCCTTGCAGTGATTTGGTGTGCCAGCCTGTTAAAATAGTCATTCCCTACCTTTCACTTGGCTCTCTAATGTGGAAAATATCCTTAAATATCCTTATGCGCTTTAAAATTCATCCTAGAGTTGTCCACCAGGGAGCTGGTATTTATCACTGCCTTCTATGTCCCCAGCACTGGTTATAAATGTTTGTCTCATTTACTCAGGGAGGGGGATGGTTAGTTACAGTTTCTTCTTCTTTCTAGATGAACAAGCTAAGGCTTAGACTAAGTCACAGTCAAGATTACATGGCTAGTAGGTAAAGGAGCTGTTCCATTAGGTGGATAGGCCCACAGCCTCTGTAGCACAATACCTGCTCTAGCAGGTGACACAATATGCTTGCCCCTTGATGACAATGACAAACAATATTTGATACTTGTGGTTTGAGTGGCACTTACCTTGGGCATTTTTCTGCCTTTTATACATCTGTGTGAAGAAAGAGAGAGAGATAGAGGCAAAGACAGAGAGACACAGAGACAGAGACAGAGGAGAGAGACAGAGAGACAGAGAGAGTACAAGTACTAGAGCTTGGACTTAAGGCCTGGGTGCTGGATGCTGTCCCTTAGCATTCCTCTTAAGGTACTTGAGCCATACCTCTAAGAGTCTCACAGACTTTCCTGCCCAAGATAGCTTTGAACCATGACCCTCAAGATCTTAGCCTCCTGAGTAGCTTAGATTACAGGCATGAGCCACTGTTACCCAGCTATCTGAATTTTTGACATTGGAGCTATTCCCTCAGCTCTGAACTGAAGGCATGCACCAGGTCCAAGAAGGGCTGCTCTCTTTTATTTCCCCCAGCACAGACCCTTTTGGACACTTACTAGGGATATGAGGAATGGTTTGTCCACTGGGGTGGCCACAGTGTTGGCAGGAGGCTTCCTGAACAGAAGCTCAGGTGCCCTGTGAGGAGACTGAATGGGATCCTGAACAGCGGGTGGAACTGGGGCTAGACGCCGACACACAGCAGTCAGTTTACCACCACCAAATTTCTGCCAGCCAGCCTTCCCAGTGCTCCAGCACAGACAGGGGCCAAGCACATCGTTTCCTTTTGTTTCTCAGGGGTTGATCTTTGGAAAACTGACTCCTTCACATCTATGGTCATTCGCCTGCCTATTGTCTCCCTTTGTAGGGGTCTGTCTGTGGTGGAGAAGCTCCAAATCATAAAGACAGTTCAGCTTCCCCAGGCTTTTGGACACCCACTTCTATACTTCTGCCTTTGTCTTGAGATAGCTCAGAGGCCAGGGTTGAGGTCCTAGAGGATAAATACTGCTCTGTCCAGAGCTGTCTAAAAGCCCTGCCTTTAGTTACTTCATGGAAACAGAGATGGAAAGGATCAGAGTCTGAATGGAAGAGGTCCCTGGTGGCCTGGGGTGGTGGTCAAGGCCCATGCTTGGTGCTGGGAGTAGCCGTCCCCTTCTCATCTACCACCCTGCTCCTTATAGTGCAGGTAGCAGCGGTGTGCCTTATCTTAAAAGATTTAGAGTTTAAGAAGGGTTTTAGACTGGGCATGGTGGTGAAAGCCTATAATCAACCCCAGCGACTCAGATAACAAAGGCAACAGAATTACCAACTAGAGGCCAGCCCAGGCAAAGTTAACAAGACCCTATTTTAAAAAACAAAATACAGAAGTAGGGCACTGGTGGCTCATACTTGTAATCTTTACAGCTCAGGAGGCTGAGATCTGAGGATCCTGGTGGGCAGCCAGTGCAGGCTGAAAGGTTCAAAAGATTCTTACCTCCAATTAACCAGCAAAATCCCAGAAGTGGAGGGGTAGCCTAAGTGGTAGAGTCAGTAAAAATGCTAAGCAGAAATGTAAGGTGCTGAGTTTAAGACCTAGCACTAGACAACAAAACAAAACAAAAATCAACACAATGGAAGGAGACATGATTCTAGTGGTAGAGAGCTTGATAGGCAAGATCAAGGCCATGTATGTAATTCTCCTTTTAAGGGATGATTAGATGCTCACTGACTCCACAACCCTTGGCAACAAGAGCAGGTGTAAAGGCCAGGACACTAAGAGGCTGTGGGACTTTGCTGGGCCACCATGGTTGGGGTGTCCCCCTGCTGTCAGCCTCCATTCAAATGCAAATGCCTGAAGTTGGTATTTGGGAAGCTTAGGAAATATTAAGGTCAAACTTTGCTCTAGTTTCTATTTTTGTAGTCCCCAAACACATCTTAAAAGAGACAAGCAGCAAAAGAGACAGTTATAATTGCTCCTATGACTCGATTATACACACATCTTGGTTTTTGTTGTTGTTGTTGTTGTTGTTCATACTATGTTTTAATGCTCTGGTACTTGGAATCTGTAGTTTTCTATTCCTTCTTTTTTAATTTTAATTTTTGTGAACATACTGTACAGAGGGGTTAAAATTACATGGGCAAGATAATGAGTACATTTCTTATCAAGCATTGCAGCCTCCTCCTTTGTTA
>NW_012267273.1:13086290-13111768 GCF_000151885.1 Dipodomys ordii
GAAATACAACAAATCAAAGAAAGGTTGGACAAATGGGATTGCATGAAGTTGCAGAGCTCCTGCCTGGCAAAGGACATAGCTAGCAAGATCAATAGAAAGCCCACAGATTGGGAGAAGATCTTCACTAGCCATACAATGGACAAGGGTCTCATATCTAAAATATACTTGGAACTCAAAAAATTAAATCCCCCAACAACAAATTCTCAAAGAAACAATTGCCCAATAAATAAGTTGGCTAAAGACTTGAAGAGAAACGTCTCTGAAGAAGAAAGAAGGAAGGCCAATAGACACATGAAGAAATGCTCAACCTCCCTAGCCATAAAAGAAATGCAAATCAAAACATCTTGGGTCTCTTCTGTCTTCTGTGCGTCCGTTAACAGATTCTGTGGGGACCAATGTGAAACAAAGGGAAGAGAGGCAGCTCAGCCTATCACAGGGCACACAGACCAGCCTGTCCATCCCATTGCCACACTGCCTCCACCTGGGGCTGGGCCTGGAGGGCTTAGTAAATATGGCTGATCAGTGAATGAGTGGGACTGGACACTGGCTTACCTGAGGAAAGACAAAGCAGAGGAAGGACAAAGTTGGTTCTAGGAGGAGAACCTCCACCTTGGTGATGTAAGAGTGTGGACTGAGGGACCCCAGGAAACGATCTGTTCCTACCCTACCTTTCCTGACAAGTCTGTGAATTCCGGGAGCAGGTGCTAACTCACTCACTCACTCACTCATTTACTCTGCAGTGTTGGCTATTGTATTAGGCCCTGGTGGGGGATGGGGGGCAGCCCCTGCCTGCCATGATTACCAGGTGGTTAGAGAAGGCAGGGTAAGTACATGAGGGAGCAGAGCGCTCAGGAACCCCTTCTTTCATTCCTATCTCCAGCTCCAAATCCCACCAGCTGCTCTCAGCATATGTGGTCCATAGGAACTCTTTCCTATCAATAACATGAATATTGCTCCCTGCTTCCTTCTGGCTGATCCCATGGGAGGCTGGCAAGGCTAGGGATGGCAAAGGAGAAAGAACCCCAGAGTTGACAAGAAGCTTATCTGGGTCACTAAGCGAGAAGAAAAAGACGAGAGGGCTGGGGAGGTTAAGATTCACTGTTAGCCACCTTGTAGAAGTCCCCCTCCATGGCATGCTGCTGTCCCCTGGGTAGAGAAACAATGAGAGGCTGACAACCATAGTCTATGCTATTCCAAGACTAAGCAAGAGAAGAGGCCAGAGAAGTGAGGGCATGGAAAGGCCAGAGGAAAGAAAGCAGCTTTTAATCACAGCAAGATCATGAATTTGTTTTCCCCTTGCAACAACAGCCTCCTCAATTTTGAAATGAAAGATCAAATCCAGGAGGGACACAGGCTCTGCCTCCATCTCCACAGTAAGTGAGAGGCAGCAGAGAAGGTGTTTAGCGTCCCGGGCTCAGAAGCAGAAGGAATGCTGTGGTCTATAGACGAGTCGGTTAATCTCTGAACATCTCAAACCAGGACAAGGTTTGCAACCCCAAGGTTGCTACAGGAATCAGCTGAGATCACTTATGTGAAAATATAAAGTGAAAAGCAAAATTAAAATGAAGATGGCTAGAGATAAAGGTCCTCGGGCCTAGCCTGGCTGTTTGGCCTCCCCACCCCATCTCTCTTTCTGTCTGTCTCTCTCTCTGTGTCTCTCTCTGTCTCTGTCTCTCTCTCTGTGTCTCTGTCTCTCTTTCTCTCTGTCACTCTCTGTCTCTCTCTGTCTCTGTCTCTCTGTCTCTGTCTCTATCTCTGTTTCTCTCTCTCTCTCTCTCTCTCTCACACACACACACACACACATCTCCAGGGATCAGAATGATGGTCAGTGTGTTGAAAAGGTGTGTTAAGAGGACACATGAGGTAGAGAGGATTCTAGCTGAAGATAAGCCAGGCGATCAGACAGTCCCTGAATGATGGTGAATGTAGGTTGAGGAACCAATCCAGGCACTGAGGCTGACTATATATATTGCCAGTCCTGGGGCTTGAACTCAGGGCCTAGATGCTGTTCCTGTTCTCTTTTTGATGTAAGTTAGAGCTCTACAACTTGAGCCATAGATCCACTTCTAGCTTTTTTGGGGGGCAAATTTGGAGATAAGAGTCTCATGGATTTTCCTGCCTGGGGCAGGCTTTGAACTGTGGTCCTCAGATCTCCGCCTCTTGAGTAGTTAGGATTACAGGCTTCAGCTGCAGGCACTTGGCTTGCTAAAAGTGAATTTTATAAAGCACACACAGGGACCTAGGAGGAGGTTCAGAAACCTGATTAAAGTTTGGTGAAATAGATAGTCTTTATCAGTTGATGTAATGGTGATCTTAAGGAGTCTTTAAGAAGACTAAAGACCTCTGCAACTGTACAAGGAAGATTATTTTCCTTTCTGCACGTGCCTGCCGATGTGTAATACCCTAAACATGAATACATCCTTGTAGTTTTAATAACTGGGGGTGGGGGAGACAGGGAACACTGGGAAGGAGGTGTCCTGAGGGGTTTTTCTTTGGGACCAGTCTCTTCTGCAAGGACCAGAAGAGGCAGCTGCTTTCAGCCCATTCATTAGCCCACACCTCGCGGAGAGGCAACTTGAAAGTCAGGGATGAGATGCACATAATGGATTTGTGAGGTTTTTAATACCCGGTAACCTACAAAAGCCTAATAAAAATCTGGGGCAGGATTTTCCCAAGAGAGATATGTCACTGTGGAATAAAAATGAGAGAGAAAGGACAGTTCCCGGAATGATTTCTCCCCCACACTCTGTTTATGAGCAGTTTTGCTTTTGTGATAGCGGTTTAAAATATAGATGGCGTGAAATGAGGGCTCTAATAGCAAAAATAAAAGTACTCCCACATCACGTTCTTTGGAAATACTTTTATTCAAATTGGATAAAATGTTCCAGGGGGCTTTTGTGCCTGAAAGCAGGGTTAATTAAAGATTTCCTGCCTGCCTTGTGAGTGGGTGACACTCCATTGAGATGCCAGGAATGCATTTAGTTTGCTCTGTTCAATTTTCTTTCTATTCATCCGGTTTGGTAGTGGAATGTCGTGGACCTCTGACCCCGTTCAGGGATAAGAGGCAAAATGCTGTTGTTCACCTAGAGCCGGCATTTGTCTAAAGACAGGGTGCTGGAGACACAGAAACACAAACTCACTGTCACTGTGTCTCCTTTTCTGAGATCTGTAAAATGTGATATGACCAGCCTGCAGAAAAGAGGCTCAGGGGTTCCTGGCTGATTGGTTTTCAAAAGGCAAGAGCCCTGCCAGAGAGCTGCAGGCTTCCTGAGACAAAGGCCCAGGGCAGCCCCCAACTGGGCTCAGCCTCTCCCCACCTTCCCCCCACCCCCACCACCTCAGAGGCGGTTTCCCTGACATGAAAGGACTGTGATGTATTTGCTCCTTCAAAGGCAGTTTTAAAAATTCATGAAACTCAAGACTGAACGCCACCCAGCTGGGCCTCAGACCTGGTGTTGCAGAGCTGTTGGGCCACAAGGCCACAGAGGAAGAAGCTGGCCTTCTGCCCGCAAAGGCAGACTCAGTGTAACTGCCAAATGCCCCCACCCCTCTCCACTTTTGACCTTCTGGCCCACAGAGTAAACTGGGGCCTGCTCATCTTTGTGTCCCTCTCTGCACAGAGATGCTTGGTGACAAGCAATCAGGGTCCCCAAACAAACATTATCCAAACATGGGCCCTGTGGCAGGGGGGGCTAAGGTACACAAGGAGTTTCATTTCAATACAATTATTCAAGAAGCTGCCTGGGAACTTTTCTAGTTTTCTACCATTTTGCCTCATTTTCTTTAGTTTTTATGTCCCTATCTTCTTCTCTTCTCCCTTTCCTCCTTCAGACATTGTCTTTGAAGGAATTTACATAAGCAGCTACTGCATTTTATATATTGAAGTCATTAATTTGTTAAATTAATATGCCATATTTGAAATAAAATATGTTGTATATATATATATAGTTGTGTGTGTGTGTGTGCGCATGCGTGCGCGTGCGTGTGCTTGAACTCGGCTTTTGTGCACTCTACCACTTGAACCACACTTCTGGTTCTAGCTCAGGCTGACTTTGAACCACAATCCTCAGATCTCAGCTTCCTGAGTAGCTAGGACTGTAGATATGAGTCACCAGAGCCTGCCTTACATTTATAATTTTTAAGTACTCATCTTGTTATCTCTCCCTTCCTAAAAAAAATTAGATCACTTCACACCAATGATCATTGTCAAAAACTAGAAACAACATTCTGTTGTTCTTCTCTTCCCTAATTCAAATAAACATTTATACAATACTAGGATGCCAAAATTAAATACAGTGACAACATGGGATATACCATAGGGGAAAGAACATACAAAAGAAACAAAAAACTCACATAGTACATTAAAAACAACAATAACAAAGGAAAACCACTTGTGTCTATGTCTTGGAGCTCATTTTGCTTAGCATCATCTTACATGGTCATATAAACATAGCTATTGAGCTATTCTGCTCATCTGCTAAGATTATTCTAGAGGTATACTAATTATTGCAAATAAGGGAAACCACTGGACCTATGTTTCTTTCTGTCTGGCTTACTTCACTTAATAAGGGGGGAGCCAATGCAACAGCAACATACACAAGACAATATGTTGGAAATGATCTGATTGAAGGGGATGGGGGGAGGGAAAGTAGGAGAAAATGAGGGAAGGGGCAACAAGTTTGACAAGAAATGTACTTATTACCTTACTTATATAACTGTAATCACTCTATATGTCATCTTGACCATAAAAAAAGAAAGAAAAACTAGAAACAAGTGTTGGTGACAATGTGGAAACATTGCAGTGGTGCCTCTAAAAATTAAAAACATCATATGACCCAGCAAGTGCACTTCTAGGTATAGACCTGAAAGGATTGCAAACACATTCTCCAAAGAGATATTTCTACACTTGTGTTCATAGCAACCATTACTCATAACACTTAAAAAGTAGAAACAACTTAAGTGGGAGAAGAGCCAAGCAAAATGTGGTCAAATGTACACAATGGAATATTATTCATCTTCAAAAGAAGGAAATTCAGACACTCACTACAAGGATGAGCCTGTGCTAAATGAAAATAACCCATCACAAAAGGACAGATAGCATATGATCTTACTTATATGAAGTACTTAGAGGAATAAGGAATCATAAAGACAGAAAGTGGAAAGGTTTGGTTAAGGGGGCTTGGAGGAAGGAGAATGGAAGTTATGGTTTAGAGGTTACAGAGTTTATTTTACAAGATAGAAGGACTCTAGAGATAGATCATGTTGATAGTAAGTAGTATTCACTTAATAGCCTTGGGGGAAAATGGTGAATGTGGTATTTTTTGTTGTATATATTTTACCAGATTTTTTTTTTAATCTAAGGGACATTTTTATACCATGAGATTGTCTTAGGCACTAAAACTGTCGGTGTTCTAATACGTTTACATTATATATCTGAAGGGGTGTAGGTAGAAGCATTTGCCTAAAATGTTTATAGCCCTGTGTTTGGTCCCCAGCACTGAACAAAATTAAAACAAAAACATTCGGAAGGACTAGGAAAGGAGCTGGTGTTGGGTCTAACCCTTGCAGTATGAGTAAAACAGCAGTCTTTCTCTCTCTCTCTCATCCTCCCATTGGCTGTTACTGACTTCTGTGGGTCCAACATTTTTCCACTGCTTTCAAAGATAAAGGGAGGTATAAGCTTGTGAAATTCAGAAGCAAGAGAGAGAGAGAGAGAGAGGAAAGAAAACAACAGGCTGGTCAACTGTTGTTGGAAGCCTCTCACCCAGCTGGAAGGGGAATTTTCCCCTCAATATCTTCAGTTTCAAATCATAAACAAAGCTCTCCAGCCCACATCAACCCCAGGTGGGGGACACCTTCCTTTCTGCACTGACAGTTGGCCTCTGGTGGGAGGTAAGGAAGCACTCAAACCTCTCTCAAAGGGATCCCTCAGTGGTCTGGAGGGGGTAGGGCAGAGCTGTCCTTGTCAGGTCACTAGGACCAGGTTAGCCTGGAGAAGGGGACTCCCCACATGCAGGGCACCCTTCCAGGGGTGTCCCTGAGTCTGCTGGAGGCAGAGAAGAAGGTGGGGGAAGGATTGAGTCGATTTTGGAGTCTACACTCTCGTTCTTTAGGGTAGGTGAAAACAATTCCGGTGAAAACATCCCTGCCTTTCCCACTCCTTGTTTCACCCCATTTCCTTAGATCCCCCTTCTGCTATTCCATGTATCTTTCTCCGTCCGTCCCCTTTCTGGGTCACAGAATTGGCAGATTAGAAAGTTTGCTCTTTCCACTGCTATCTGCTCTATGCGGGTCCCACATCCAAGGCTAACGAGTGCTGGTCAGTTGGGTCCTCAGCACAGCTGTGTCTGTCTTACAGATGGAGATGCTGGGTCTTCAGGGAGGTTAAGTCACTTGTCCAGGCTCCCATAGCTGGAAGTGGCAGAGCAGGAATTCGAACCTCAAGAGTTTGACTTCTGAGCCCAGGTTCTCACTGAGTTGCCATATATGTGTGTGTGTGTGTGTGCGCGCGCGCACGCGTGTGTTTGTGTGTGAAAATACTGTACAGAGGGGTTACAGTTACATGAGCGAGGTAATGAGTACATTTCCTTTCAAGCATTGTGCCTACTCCTTTGTTTTCCCCCTACCATCCCTTCCCTCCCACTTCCAGAACTACACCTTCCCCCCTCCGCCTAAATTGTAAAATTCATTTTGATGCCATATCATCAGTGAGGATGCTGCTGCATCCCCTGTACCTTTCTCTGTGTTGTTTTTCTTTTCTTTTTTGTTTTTCTTTTGTTGGTCATGGGGCTTGAACTCAACCTGGATGCTGCCCCTGGGCTCTTTTGCTCAAGGCTAGTACCACTTTGACCCACAGCGCCACTTCCGGTTTTTGAGTGGTTAATTGGAGATGAGTCTCATGGGGATTTTTCTGCCCCGGCTGGCTTAGAACTGCAATCCTCAGATCTCAGCCTCCTGAGTAGCTGGGATTACAGGCATGAGCCACTGGCACCTGGCCCTGTGTTGTTTCTCTTCTCAGCATTCATCACTACTCTATAACTTGTTTATTGCCAATCTCCATCTTTCAAATACAGAGACTGGGATTTATTTTTTTGCTGTTCTTTTTTTGTTGATTTATTATTTACAATGCACCTAAAACTGTTCCTGGATTTATAGTTACTGGATTTACGTTCAATAAATAAATATGAATAGCATTAAGTAGTGGTGGTTTGTATGTTTCTATTGCACATTGAGAATTGAATAAAGCAAAAAGTAGTTCAGTAGTGAGTAGTGAGAACATTACAAAATATTCCCAAAGTCTGGATTTGGCTTGGTAATGGTGGTCTATGTCTATAATCCTAGCTACTCAAGGGGCTGAGATTTAAGGATCACTGTTTAAAGCTAGCCTAGACAGGAAAGTCTGTGAGACTCTTATCTCCAAATAACCATCAAAAAGCCTGAAGTAGATAGGAAACAAAGGAGGAGGCTACAATGTTTGATAAGAAATGTACTCATTATCTTGCCAGTGTAATTGTAACCCCTTTGTACAGTATTTTTACAATTAAAAAAAAAAGCCTGAAGTATAGCTGTGGCTCAAGTGGTAGAGTACTAACTAGCCTTGCATGAAAAATCTCAGGACAACACCCAGGCTGAGTTCAAGCTCAGTATAGGCGTGCATGCGCACACGCACACACACACACACACACATACACACATTTAAAAGGGGGGTTAGCCTGGCACTGGTGGCTCACACCTATAATCCTAGCTACTCAGGATGCTGATATCTGAGGATGGCTGTTCAAAGTCAGCTAGGGCAGGAAAGTCCCCATGAGACTCTTACCTCCAGTTAACCACCAGAAAACCAGAAGTGGTGCTAAGGCTCAAAGTGGTAGAGTACTAGCCTTGAGAAAAAGAGGTCAGGGACCTCAGAGCCATACCAAGGCTCTGAGTTCAAGCCCCATGACTGACATAAAAATAAACAAATAAATACATACATACACACATACATATATACATACATAAGGATTACATTGGTTGAAGTTTGAGGTCTAGAAAATTTTCCTAAATAACTATCAGCCCTGTCAGTTGGAGAACAGATTTTCGTGCTGCAGCTCATGCTACAGACTTTGGTTGTTTTTCACCCTGAAGATCAGATCAGTTGCTAAAACCAAACAGATTGGGGTATGTGGCATGCTCCATGCCACCCATGCCAACTCTGTCATATGAAGAGGCTTGGAGTTTAGGACAGTCCAGAGAGGAGGTAAAAGATACAAGGTCTGAGTCTATGAAGCTACCAGAGACACCCAGCAATGGACACCCAGCAATCCTGCTGCCAGGAATTTACTTCCAGGGAAACGACCACAAATGTGGGCTACAGACATGCATAGGAAAATACCTGAGATGTCCACAGTGCCATTATTCACAGAATGTCAAAGTGAAAGTCCAATAATAGGTGGAAGCAAAATAAATTATAGCACTGAGATGGATGTCTAGAGATATTTAACTACAGGAAAAGATGGCCATGATTTACTGTGAAAAGAATAATTACAAATTAAATGCCCAACTTAGAAGGACAGTGGCCAACATACCCATGAGTCTTATTGCTAATTTTTTAAATGATTTTTGTTCTTTGTTCTTTTCTACAATTTTCCAGAAGAAGTACATTTTGAAATATGGTCAATATTATTTTTTAAAGTATATGTGTTGGAGTCTAAAAGAAAAGGGAGTGTATCTGATCTCAAGTAGGTGCAGTGGAATTGCTGATGCCTAGGTCATCTTTGGCTTAGTTCTCATTTTCTTTATCTTTCAGGGCAGGGAAGCTTACTATTTTTGGATTTTTAATAGTAATTAGCAGGGTATTTATGATAAAGCATGTAAAAACATTTCTCCTAATCAAATGTAAAAAAGTTGAAGAGTAATTTAAAAATGACATTTCAGGCCAGCTTTGGTGTCTCACACTTGTAATCTTAGTTACACAGGAGGCTGGGATCTAAGGCTCCCACTTTGAAGCCAAGTCCAAGTGAGAAAAGTTTGTGACACTCTTATCCAGAGGAGATTTCTTAGTAAGAAATTACTAATTTCACAGCAGTAGTAAGTAAGCAAGGATATAAAGACTAAAAGTGGTAGGCTTTTGATTTGGAAACAGTGTAAGTTATATTAAGAGGGAGCCTGAAGCCCTGAGCTGAAAAAAATGATCTAGAATCACCAAGTCTCAAGCAAAGCAAACTTAGAACTCCCTGATTAAGGGTTACACAATCTCAAGCTTGACCTGAATTCCACTTGTAACATCTTTTGGGCTCAACCACCAGCTTTGCCACTCTGCTACTTCCTTGGCCAGGGCCAATAAAATAATGAGATCTTCTAGGCTCTTGACTAAACACAGATTCCATGATGCAGAAGCAGGAGGAGAGAGGCTGTGCCTTGGCTATGCTGGCCAAGTAGTCTGTGGAAGATTTGGCTTATTCTCCCTGGTTCTTCCTATTGACCATGCTGCAACTCACAATGGGTGCTAGTAGCCTAGTCTTAGGTTCCCTGGCTGTGGCAACTTTCCATGGCTCCCTTCTGCACGATGGCCTCCACTCCAGCCCTACCTGTTGTGCTGCAGCTAATGCTGCAGACTTTGGTTGTTTGTCACACTGCAGGTCAGATCAGTTGCTAAAACCAAAGCAACCACACTTCAGCATCTTTCTATATGAATCCACATCTTCCCAATCTTATGGTGGAATGCCCAGGTCCCTCACAAGTAGGGTGAAGGTGGAGGTGATACCAGCTAGAGATAAGCAGCTGTTATCAGGATGCCCTTGCAGTGAGCCACAGACAGATGATGTCACTGGCAGTCCCCATAGAGATATCTTAGGCATACCATCTGGCTTTTCTTCTTCTCTGTTCAGTCACTCATTCTATTTTAATTTACAATAATAGAATTACAGCATGCCTACTTCTATCTGGACCCATTGCATGCCTGCCTTATCTTTAACTCTCCCAACCACACTTCAAGGTAGTTACAGTTATCTTAACTTGTGTGTGTGTGTGCGCGCACACATGTGCGTGTGTACTGGCACAAGGCTTGAACTCAAGGCTTAATTTCTTTTCTTTCTTTCTTTCTTTCTTTTTTTTTTTTTGGTCAGTCGTGGGGCTTGAACTCTGGGCTTGGGTGCTATCCCTCAGCTCTTCAGCTCAAGATGAGCGCTCTACCACTTGAGCCACAACGCCACTTCCGGTTTTCTAGTGGTTTATTGGAGATAAGAGTCTCATGGACTTTCCTTGCCTGGGCTGGCTTTGAACCGTGATCCTCAGATCTCAACCTCCTGAGTAGCTAGGATTACAGGCATGAGCCACCGGCGCTCAGCTCTCAAGGCTTAGTTTCTGAAGGCTGATACTCTGCCACTTGAATCACACTCTACTTCCTAGTTCTCTTCAGTTTGTTAAAAATAAATAAAAGATGGTTTCAGAGAGGAGCTTGCCCAAGGTAACATAGCTAGGTAACAGTTTTTACTTGTTTGATTATCTTATAAATCTATTTTCTTTCTACTTCCTACTAAATTGATCTTCTACAAACCCATTCCTAGATAAAAATGCAGGAAACAGACAGAAAGAGGCACTTGCCAACTGGGGACACCTAGTCCCGTGGCAGCTTCTTGTAGTTTATGGCTTGTCTTGAGAGAATGATCATGAAAGTTATGCTCCTGTGGCACCTCTAAGCCCACATGTTAACTAGTGCTTGGAAGTGCTTAGCAGTGGATCAGTTGCTGGCCTCCTGGTCAATTTGATGGCCAAAATGCAGTGAGAGTGAATTGTCCATCATGGGCTTATCAACAATGAATGATTGACCCATACAGCGATCTACTGGTTTTCTGCTAGTGATCTCTCTCTCTCTCTCTCTCTCTCTCACACACACACAAACACACACACACACACACACACACACACACCTGACAATGTCTAAAGACATTTTTATTTAGGTTTTTCACAACTTTGCCATGCTACTGGAGTCTATCCATTGGGTAAAGGTAGGGATACTGTTATGCATCCTATAATGCATAGAACAACCCCACCACTAAAGGTTATTAGCCCAAAATATCAATAGTGCCTATCTTACTCTGAGTTTTTAATAAAAAGGGACTTGACCCAACTAGAGATGAACAATTGTTTTCTGTCTGGGAAATTGTTGCTAGAGTTTAAACTGTACAGATTTAGCTATGATTGGGTGTTCACATCCTGTTTGGCTATAAAGTGGGCATTGTATATTTTTTTCTAACTTCCCTTATTCAAGAGTGGCCTGTGGAATTTGCTTAGTCTCTCACTGGTTTAAAATCAGGAATAGAAAAATGTAACCTCTAAGAGGGAAAACAAAGAGAAAATTAGAAGCATGTGTAATAATAGAAGCTTGGGTACAAATTTTAGTGTCAGGTATTCTTTCCTGTAAAGTTACATATATACCCTATTGTTCCCTACCTCCCAGCCTCCCAGGCCATTGATAGCCATAACCAGGCCACGTGGAACTGCAGAGGCAGCACTTGGATTTGGATCCAGATGAATGAAACTTGAATGCTAACTCTTCTGATTACCTCCCTCTTGACCACTTTCTTTTAAGCTTTATCTTCTCCGTCAGTAAAAGTGGACTATACCCCAACATCTCGCAGGGCTGCAGATATTTCATGGAGTAACCTATTGAATAGCTCAAGTGTGAGCTATATTTTCAACGTGATCTAAGTGCTCACCTAATGGTGATCACACACACAACGTTTCTCCTCCACTGGGCCCAGGGGCTCTCGATTAAATTTCTCCCCATTACTGCTGCCTATGTAAAGCTCTTCCTGAGTGGTATTCTATTTTTTATGCTTCACAGGAGAAATAGTCTCCATATCATAAAACAAAATCATTGAACACAATTTATTTTACTTATGACCCCAAGGAGATTATGGCTTTCAAGAAGACATTGTGCCCCATTAAAATGAGAACTCTTAGGATGATGAAACAGGCAACATTGTTATAACTTTCCATTTTCCAAAGGATGAGCTCTTGGCTTTATCCAGTTTTTTCATGTCTGGCAGTAATTTTTCCACTTTATCCAGTCTCTTATTGCTCTGTAATTCTAGTCTGTTTTCATCTCTCCTTAAAAGGATGCTGGGTTTTTTTTATTTTTAAAATCAACAAATTTTTGAAGGTGATACAAGAGCTGAAAATAGAACCTGCCATCCTTTCTGTTAGGTTTTTAAAGAAGAGGCTGAATAAGAATAACACCACACACATGGTGTTCAGGTAAGGGGTAGGTTTATTCATCGTTCTGGCTGGCACCAAGCCATGTTGGCACTCTATGTGGCTGGGAAAGAGCACATCAGGCCCTTGGCTAGGTCTTATCTAGGGTAGAGGCTGGGAAAGGTGTGGCCACATTGAATCCAGATGTGACCTTAGTGGATGCAGATGTGACTTCTTTCAGGTGTGCTAGTTGCCTAGCTAACATAGGTACTGGACAGAGACTTTGCTTCAAGGAGCAGACCTTACACTTTCCTTACAACCAGAGCTTCTGGTAGAAATGAGAAAGGTAGTTTGTATGCTATGTACATGTTGTTTATTAGCCTTCATCTAATGATCTCCAAACATTTCAGTAAAGAAGCACTTGTAGAACACATTCTCATATTTGCCCTCCACCCTGTTAGGGTGATTTTGAAGACAAACCATGTATTGTGATATGCTATATGTAAGTTCCTGAGAATAGAAACTCTTATAACTAAAGTCTCCACAAACACAGCAAGTCAAAGAATAGAAACAAACATGTTTTATCACTTAGGCCAGCTGAATCACATTTGGTTGTCCATCTCTGTTTAGTGAAAGGACTATCTGCCTTGAGGATGCTGCCACCCCAACAAATGCATATTATCTTTTGCTTTTAAGCCTGACCAACCATTCAGTTAAGAAGTGTCTCTCTTTGTTTCCCTGGCTTGCCATTGTTTCTCCCTGGTGCAATGGGATGGGAGCCAGCAGAGGTGTGTAGATGCTTAACAGTGAGGTGCCTTGCAAATGCGAGAGATAAAAAACCAGGAGTAAGAAGAGGTGAAGGCTGAAATGGATCAGGCATCTGACTTCTGCTCTTAGTGCTCTTAACCAGGGGTGAGCAAAGTCTAACTCATAGGCCAAAAGGAGTATGAGCAGCTGCCTGTTTTTGTAAATAGTTTTATTAGAACATCTCCACATAAGCATTTGTATGTGCATGGCTGATTTTGTGCTACAACAGAGTTGTGTAGTTGGGTCAGGGAGCATACAGCCCAGGAAGCCTACAAGATTTACCATCTGATTGTTGAGAATGATCATGTCTAACTACCAGGTTATCACTTGAAGGGTCAAAGGTAAAGACTTTAGGAATAAGAGTACACCAAGAAATAAATATCAAGGGCACTGCCTCAAGAATCTTTCAGGTGGAAAAGCAAAATAAACTGGCCTGAAAAGTTAGTGAGTGATACAACAGTTGCATGAACACATGAGTCAGCACAGTATAATGACCGTATATCATTTGAGGTAGATATCCATGCCCACATCGACCCCAGCTCTAAAGAGCTTTTATTTGCCTTGAAGACACACAGTGAATGTTGTAGCCCCAGAGCCTGGTTAGCCCTCAGCTGAGCGGCACAGCTGGTGTGCACAGCACCCTCCCTGCACAAGCAGAGGCCATGTGATAATGGTGGAATAGAGGGGTGCTGCCACCAGCCAACAGTCCGCTCTCACAAACCCCCATGTCAGGGGGCTGGGAAGGTGGCTCAGTGGTAGAGCACTTGCCTTGCATGCTCGAGGCCCTGGGTTCGATTCCTCAGCACCACATAAGAAAAAAGCCAGAAGTGGCGCTGTGGCTCAAGTGGTAGAGTGCTAGCCTTGAGCTGAAGAGCTGAGGGACAACGCCCAGGCCCAGAGTTCAAGCCCCATGACTGGACCCCCCCCCCAAAAAAACCCCATGTCCTAAGTCCACCTAAGATGCTGCTTGCTAATAAAAAAGGAATTGTAGAAATGTATATTATTTCCACTAATATATTGTTAATATATCTTGTTCCTTCCTCATTTCTTCATTCTCTCTTACACACACACACACACACACACACACACACACACACACACACATCCTCCTGCAATCAAGATCATCCCTAGTCCTGGCCTATATACCTGGTTAAGTCTCAGAAGAATTAAAACATATTCTTACCTCACAATCTTTTTTTGCAAGTAAGGGCTGAACCCTGACCCAATTTCCCAAATGTTTATTGCAGAAAGCTTCTGGGACAAGTGGCCAATTCCCACTGCTCCCCTAGGAGAACACTTGTTGGCACAGAAGTGAGCTGGAGCCACTCAGCCCCCAGGTGGGGGCCCTGGCAGCTGTGACCTGAAAACACCATCTTGGTTCTTCCTTCCCCAGCCCAGGACATGTGCAGAAAGCAGGAGGGGCCAAGCCCAGCTGCACATTGGCCTCTCTTTCTGTCAGGGTCCCTCTGCTAGTTTACTGCTATGTGAGTCTAAGATGTAGACATGGAGAAAGAAGGGTTTGAAATGGAAAGAACTGTGTAAAATCCAGAACAAATTCTGCTAAAACCACTGTACAGACTCATTTCAAGACTGCCGAATGTGCTGGTGATGTTTCTCGAAAGGGCAATCCCAGTGCCCCTGAAGGGTGAGGCACCCTCCCATGACACACACTTATTCCATCTTCCTCAGAGGAGGAAGGGACAGCTGGCTCAGCAACTTTACACTTTGCATCTAGGCCAGTCATTTGGTCAGGAGCCCACGAGGTCATTGGGCTGCAAGGATCTTCCCCTGAGAGATGCCCAATGGCAGAGACATTTGCCATAAGACATAAGAGATATCTTATGGGTTGATTTGCCTCTTTCTTTTCCCCACTGAGTCATGTCATGGAGAAAAGAAGTCAACATTTAAAACAAAGAAACTGTCTTAGAATAACCTTGGCAGCTAGTCTTCAGAGAAATTGAGAAGCATATTCTTGTTTTCAAGTATAAAACTGATTGAGTCAAACTAGGATTAATACAAGGACTCCTTACGTGGTGCCAGGGAAGTTTCACAATCTCTCTATACCCCTGAAGTAGCATCTTTAAGAGTATGTTAGTCCTTGTGAAAGTTAAAATGTGTTTGTGACTCTAAGTATCACTATTCCACAATACTGTGAAATATGTGAAATTTATGTAATCACCTAATTTCAATTAAAGAAAAAAAGTGAGAGAACGGATGGGTTAAGAAAGATGGGTGACAATATTGTCAGAAACTTTGTACTTATATACTGTAGAATGGGAACTTCTTTGTACAACTGCTTTAAGATAATTAAAAAAATTTTAAAAAAGAGTGTCTTAGTTTGAGTTCTTCTAGAAGCATACAGTGAGACAACATTTAAAGGACAGAGAGTATTTAGGGGGGTTTACTCCAGAAAGCACTGGCAGGTATTATAGGTTGACTTGTATTCCCCTAACAATGTTGGTACTACCCCTCTGTATCTGTGAATATGACTTTGCAGATGATCGAGTTAAGGTGGGGTCATGAGGATGGCCTGTACAATATGACTGGTGTCTTTATAAAACAAAGACACATGGACACAGAGACACACTCACAAAGAGAATACCATTTGAAAATGAAAGCAGAAATTAAGGTGAAGTGTGTACAAGCCAAGATAACCAGCAAGCCACCAGAAGCCACAAACAGGCATAGAAGAGGATCTCCCTGGGGCTGGGAAGGTGGCTCAGTGGTAGAGTACTTGCCTTGCATGACTGCGGCCCTGGGTTCAATTCCTCAGCACCACATAAGCAAAAAGCCGGAAGTGGCGTTGTGGCTCATGTGGTAGAGCACTAGCCTTGAGCGGAAGAGCTGAGGGACAGCACCCAGGCCCAGAGTTCAGGCCCCACGACCGGACCCAAAAAAAAAAAAAGAAGAGGATCTCCCTTGTGGTCCTCAGAAGGAACCAGCCTTTCAATGACTTGATTTTAGATCCCATAAACCACTGGCTTGTAATATTTTATTACAGCATCCTCAAGAAACAATGCTGTGGTTTGAATACAGTTTGCCCCCTCTGAAAACTCATGTTAATGTGTAATCCCCATGTGAAGTATCAGAGACTAAATCTGACCACAGAATGCAAAGTGGGGTCTTTGGGAGAGGTAATGATTAGACAAAGTCACCAGGATGAAGGTCCCATAACTGAATATTGGTGGCTTTTTAGAAAGAGAGATAGGGACCAGGACGCACATACATGCACGCATGCACATGTGCACACACCTACACAGGTTCCTCGTTTCTTGCAACCCTGGGACCATCGTTAGCAAGAAGGACATTACCTGATGCATTCTCAACATTGGTCTAGAACCAAGAAAGAGAATAAGAATCAAGAGAATCTCTATTCTTTATAACTTACCCAGTCTGGACTGATAGAGTAATAAAATAAGGAAACAAGGCAAGAAAGAGAAGGAAATCAGTAAAGAGAGTGTTATCAAGCTAGCTACGCCTAGTGATGACGAGGACAACATATCCTAGGAGCAATACAAAAGGGCTACCTCTGAGCTGCCATGAGTGAGGAGTAGCAGGTGGCCAGTTCATCACTGGCAGAGGATTGCTTTTACAGGGCCTGCCAAAGGTGTGGTAGAGGTGCTTGGCTAGGCACTTGCAATCTTCTGCCTCAGTGTCCTGTTTTCTTCTTCTTGGGTCCTTCTTCCCCCCTATAAACCTGACCCATTCCAATCCTACCTCCCTTTATCTCTTCAGCATGCCTCTGAGAACCCCCTCTCAGAGCCCTTGCATTTTGCACCTCTCAATTGGAATCTTTCTTGAACTCTATTCTGCAAACTACTTAATGAGTTTTCACTAGAAAAACAAATACCATGGGAGGAATCAATTTGTATGACTTTGGACACTGGTTAACCACATCTCCCTCCATTCCCCTTAGGATTAGGGAATGCATTACAAATAGAAGACTTTTGGAAAAGTCCTGACATTTAACAATAGCAAATAAAACCTTCTTTGAGTGAGCCTGAACTTGTGTTTCCAAGATGAAAGTCCTCTCTTTGTCAGTAGGACATTAGAATCCTGCAGACGTTTGGGGAACAGCACCTTTGGAATAAACCTCAGCGGGCACATTCTTCAGGAGTCTTGGGACAAGAAGAACAGCTGATCACAGCAGAGGGCAACATGGAGAGCTGGAGCAATCCCTCCTCACTTCCCTGACCACACTCTCCCCCAACTCACACAGGAAGATCCCACCGAAATGGGCGCCATGCTGGTTAACAAAGGCCATATCACCAGGTTCTACCTTCCAGACTGAGCTTGAGGGTAAGGAAGGAGGTTCAGAAGGGGGAGGGGCTACCAAGAGCCACGGCGGGTGTTTCTGGGTTTCCTGGGTGGAACATCCTGTCCCCTCCACCAGATCTGTCCTTTTCTAACTCCTTTCTCCACATGGCAAATAAACTTCAAGCCTTTCCCTCAAAGTTCCTAGCCAACATTAGAAGGAGCAATGAACCACTGACCACATGTCTGAGCTCATAGAGTTCTGTCTGGCCCCTTTGAGGAGACAAGATAGTCTGAGAGCAATGCACTTCAGGCTGCAGGTGCTCAGAAGCCAGCCTAACAGCTCGAAAGCTCCTGCTGCTAGCCATGTACCTCTAGGCCTTAGTTCCCCTCCTGTAAAAAATGGGTATCAATAGAAGTGCCAAGGATGAATTGCCCTAATGCATGAATCACAACACCAACCTCTCGCCACAAATGCTGTTACAGCCACTCGTGCCACTTCATCAGAATCAGACATTTCCTTCTCTGCTTGAAATTGTGTTCTGAGAGCAACAGCTGGGACCAACCACTGCAGTCCCTGACTTAAATAGAGCTTGATCAAAAACACAAAATTCCTAGGTTCTGTGTTTTATTTCTCTCTCTATAAAATATTCTGAAAATAAAGTGAATTCTTTCTGTATGTGTGTGCTGGTCCTGGGGCTTGAACTCAGAGTCTGGGT
Organism: Dipodomys ordii; assembly: GCF_000151885.1. Lineage (NCBI taxonomy): Eukaryota > Metazoa > Chordata > Mammalia > Rodentia > Heteromyidae > Dipodomys > Dipodomys ordii. Next base: position 13,104,248 of record NW_012267273.1, read on the forward strand.
GTTGTCCCTGAGGTTCTTTTGCTCAAGGCTAGCACTCTACCATTTGAGCCACAGCTCTACATCCAGCACATGGACTTCGGGCCTGAGCTGGCTTTGAACTGTACTCCTCAGATCTCAGCCTCCTGCGTAGCTATGATTACAGGCATGGACCACCAGCACCCAGCTTGAAATATATTCTTAAATTTCACCCTCTTCACCAATAAGAAAATTACTTGTTGGGGAAGGGAGAGCAGTTCTAATTAGTTTTAGTCTTCTTCCTAGGGCTTGGATCAGCAGGTCACTGATCAGTCACCATGGTACTGGACAGTCCTATCAAAATCAGAGATGCATTGACTTATTGGTACAGTAAGACATTATCTGTTCCTCTTTGCCAGTACAGGGAGCCAGGGCAAGGGATGGAAGTGTAAGGTAGAAGGGACCTCACAGAAGGCCTTTAAAGAGACCTGCTGGACCTAACTATTAGTTCACCCATCTTTATGGATCTCATGCATTGGAAGATAAAGATAAAGGAAGTCTGAGCAGATCTCTACAAAAGTGTAACAAATCTGTTGATTCTAAAAAAATCTAATTAATGGAACTAAGGAGAAAAAATGAGTCCTTATAATACTAAATAACTCACTAAGGCTTTCCCTTAAACAGCCCTCTTAAATATTGTTATAATATTCTCTTGCACAAACTTCCCAAGGGCCTCATCCAGTGAGTGGAAGGATTCCTGTTACTCAGAGGTATTTTTAATGTACAATCATAATATCTTTTCTTAGTCTGGAAATATTAATAATACAAGGCACCTGGGTCACTGGTTTGCTTATCGAATTTTTAGGGAACATCTTTCAGGGGTGAGGAACTTTGTTTGCCAAGCATTATTGGGGTATTTATTTATTATTTTATTTTATTTGTGAACATACTGTACAGAGGGGTTACAATTACATGGGCAGGATAATGCGTACATTTCTTACCAAGCATTGCAGCCTCCTCCTTTGGTTAACCCTCAAAACCCCTTCCCAGCCTCCCCCCTCCCCCCCAATCCCAACCTTTCTCCTTCCCTCCCCTTCCCCCCTATTGGGGTATTTATAACATTATTCATGGACCATACAAAATTATCAGTACAAAAAATTAAAAATAAATAAATTTAAAAGAAAAGAAAGCCAGATACTAGTAGTCCATACCTGTAATCTAGCTACTCAGGAGGATGAGAACTGGAGATCATGGTATGAAGATAGCCAGGGTAGAAAAGTTCAAGTATCGTATCTCCAATTAAACAATAAAAATCTGGAAGTAGAGGTCTGGCTCAAGTGGTAGAGTGCTAGACAAGAGCTCAAAGCCATGAGTTCAAGCCCAAGTACTAGCTAGCGCTTATGCACCTTTGCCCTCCAGTAACCTGTTGCCCTGTGAGTAGGCGGTTAGCAGGGCCCATGGCACTACAGGGTAAAAATATGGGGACAATGGGAATGTGCTCCTTAGAAGTGGAGTGACAAGAAAGGAGGCTCAGCTAGGTGCCAGTGGCTCAAGCCTATAATCCTAGCTATCTACTCAGAAGGTTGAGATCTGAGAATTCTGGTTCAAAGCCAGCTATGAGACTCACCTCCAATTAACCATCAAAAAGCAAGAAATGGAGCTGTGATTCAAGTGGTAGAGCACTAGCTTTGAGTGAAAAAGCTCAGGGACAATGCCTGGGCCCTGAGTTTAAGAAAAGGCCCAGGAAGAAGGAAGGGTCTTCAGCAGTGTCAACAGCTCTCTTTTTGTTTGTTTGTTTGTTTCCATTTCCTGAAGTTCATTTCAATAAATATTATTTCATATGATCAGATGCACATAGACATTGTGCCTTTGTGTTCCCTCCTAAGAATCTCTCACTGTGGTGAATGTCTAGAGTCCTGTATAACTTAACATGATCTAGTGTATATTAGAGCTTGGCTTTCCTCACTTAACATGATTTGTTCTGGGTCCATCCATTTCCCTGCAAATGATATAATATTATTCTTTCTAATGGCTATGGATAACTCTATTTTATATAGGTGCCACAGTTTTTGGATTTTCTCATCTATTTTAGAGCATCTGGGCTGTTTCCATAACTTGGCTATTGTGAATAGTGCTGCAAGGAACATGGATGTATGTGCAAGTGTCTTTATGGTATCCTAGCTTGTGATGTTTAGTTTTTTGAGGAACATTTCTTTCTTTCTTTCTTTCTTTCTTTCTTTCTTTCTTTCTTTCTTTCTTTCTTTCTTTCTTTCTTTTTCTTTCTTTCTTTCTTTCTTCCTTCCTTCCTTTCTTTCATTTTTGTTGGTCATGGGGCTTGAACTCTGGGCCTGGGCGCTGTCCCTCAGCTGTTCAGCTCAAGGAGAGTGCTCTACCACTTGAGCCACAGCACCACTTCCGGTTTTCTAGTGGTTTATTCGAGATAAGAGTCTCATGGAGGGCCGGGCGACAGTGGCTCACACCTGTAATCCTAGCTACTCAGGAGGCTGAGATCTGAGGATTGAGGTTCAAAGCCAGCCCAGGCAGGAAAGTCCATGAAACTCTTACCTCCAATAAACCATCAGAAAACTGGAAGTGGTGCTGTAGCTCAAGTGGTAGAGCACTAGCCTTGAGCTGAAAAGCTGAGGGACAGTGCTCAGGCCCAGAGTTCAAGCCCCATGACTGACAAAAAAAAAAAAGTCTCAGAGTTTCTTGCTTGGGCTGGCTTTGAACCGTGATCCTCAGATCTCAGCCTCCTGAGTAGCTAGGATTACAGGCTTGAGCCACCGGCACCTGGCCTGTCTGAGCATTTCTTATCTATAAAGGTGACTCTGTCTTTCTGCACCCCCTGAAGTCATTGAAAGCCATCCCTTGCCTATGACCATCATAGGTATGGCCTAGCCTGAGCCCCATGGGAAGGATGGCTAAGTAAACTTGTCTGGTTATCTGCAGCTATGTTTTGGTTGCCATTCCCACATAGGGACTCTCAGACATATCAGATATCAAATGGCTAGCATTGAAGCACCATTTACTTAGGACAGAGCAGCTTAGTAGGCCATAAGACCAACAACTAGATCAAGAATCAAGAGCACTGTGTTCAAGTGCCAACTCTGCCACTTGCTTATTACATCGCAATTTCTTTTTTGGTTTGTCTCATTTCCTCTTGTTGTCTTATGCCACCCTTTCTACCCTGACAGTATCTAGAAGCAGAGCTTGGAGATCTCTATGGTCTTATTCCAGCTCACACACTCTGTGATTCTTATATAACAGCTTCATTCCCCGGGAGGCACTCTCTGCTATTTGTATCACCGAAGGGAAAACTCAGTGGCCACATCCCTACTCTCCATCTTAGATACAAGGTCACCACATTTGATGTGAGAGGTGCATTCCTGAAGACTTCGCAAAACCCAGATTAATTGCTCATAGAAATAACTATATCAGAGTCATATTGTCCTAAATATGTCATTAAAGGGAGACATCAGGAGCTGGGAAGGTGGCTCAGTGGTAGAACACTTGCCTTGCATGCATGAGCCCTGGGTTCCATTCCTCAGCACCACATAAGCTAAAAGAAAAAAGCCGGAAGTGGCGCTGTGGCTCAACTGGTAGAGCGCTAGCCTTGAGCTGAAGAGCTGAGGGACAGTGCCCAGGCCCAGAGTTCAGGCCCCATGACCGGACCCAAAAAAATTAAATAAATAAAGGGAGACATTAATTAATTAATTAATTTACTTACTTACTGGCAATCCTGGAGCTTGAACTCAAGTTCTGGGCATTGTTCCTGAGCCTCTTTGTGCTCAACGCTAGTACTCTACTACTTGAGCCACAGTGCCATTTCTGGCTTTTCTGAGTAGTTTATTGGAGACAAGAGTCTCATGGATTTTTCTGTCCTAGCTGTCTTCACACCATGATTCTCAGATCTCAGCTAAGATTATAGGCATGAGCCACCAGCACCTGGCTAACATCAATTTTTTTTTATATTACATTATTTCAAATTTTAAAAAATTAAAATCTCAATAATATGACAGATTGCTTATTCCTTCTGAAAAGATTGTTTTAGCCTTCAAAGAGCAGAAAGGAAGGTGATAGGAAAGAAAGAAAATTACACAGGAAGTGTTCATAATCAAGCAAACCCTGTAGTTCTAAATCAAGATTTTGTCAGTCATGTTGTATTGTATCTCATATGGTTGACCAATTGGGAAGTTATCTTTTTGTTTGGTTTTAAAATAAATTGCTCGGGGGGAGGGAAGATGGGAAGGGATAGGAAGGGTAAACAAAGGAGGAGGCTACAATGCTTGATAAGAAATGTACTCACTATCTTGCCCATGTAATTGTAACCCCTCTGTACAGTATTTTCACAATAATATATATATATATATATATATATATAAATAAAATAAAATAAATTGCTCCAGGCTTGAATGTTACTAGAAAATGTTCAACCTCAAACTTGAAAACCGCTATGCTGCCAAATCCACTCTTTCTCCCTTTCATCAAGATCATTTTGTGTTCTTCAAAATGGCTGATAAGAATTTTCTGAGGACATTATAGATGGTAACTAAATCAGAAAGCAATTAGATCAACTTTAGGTCTGAGACTTTATATTTAGAACTGTAACTAGAAAGAAATAATGATTTCAAAGAAATAATTTCCAAACAAACGATTTCAAGAAATTGACATAAAGATTTTTAAAAATTGCTTCCTAAATCTTTTCTTTGTTATTCTGCCTTAGCCTCCTTGGATTTACAAGCATTTGTGCTATGACTCTATTCACTACCCATTTCTAGTCTCTCCCTCTCCAACACAAGGCTATAAAGCTTTGAAAATTAGAGTCATCTGATCACCCCCATCGTAAAGAGCTATTCCCTGATGAGATGCTCCATTGAAATGGCCAGAGTTTGCTTTATATCAACCTCTCATGGAATTACGGATGGGCCATTTAACAATATAGCATTTGCACGGGCCAGGTGAGAGCTAGCCAAGATTTTTAAAGGGGATTTCACAGGCCAGGTCAGCGGGGAGATGGATGGGTGAGCAGTGGTTGATACAATTATTTGACTTTCTGAGATGTTCTTTTGAAGCCTCTATACTTAGTAGAAAGAAAAAGAATAATCCTCTTTGCCAACCTTTTGTAGTTCCATCTTTATTGTTCCCATTGGAACCCAAAGAAAATGGACAAGATTCATTTTGGCCAGAAAGCATTTGTGTATTTTATATAGGTTAAGGCTTTGATGCATTGATAGTTAAGTGAGAGAAAAGACAAAGATTGCTCTCTGCTCTGAGAAATCAAAGGAGGAATTTCTGAAGCTTTCTAGTCTAACTCAAAAACAGTCCTGGGTGGTATCCAATCCATGTGTGCTTCCTTTGCTACTAAACTCAGCATGGAAATTAGCACAGGTCTGCAAAAGTGGTAAAATGAGATCAGACCACATAAAGAAGTGAGTTTGAAGGTAAATTCAGGCCTTGTAAAAACCAAGAACATGATTTCCGGAACCAAAAAAGTTTTCTTTTACTTGCAGATCATTGGTCATCCAATGCCCATCTCAGTGGGCTGGATGGGCCACCGATATGTAGGGTTGTTCGACTTGGGGGTCCAGGAGAGGAGCTTGGTGGCTCTTTATTCATTGAGTAGCTAGCCTGATGGTTTAAATGGTCAGATACTTCAAATATGTAGTTGTATAACCATCTTCATCACCACAGTTGGTTATCGGAAGCCACTTTGTTAGATTGCTTACAAAAAACAGAAGCACCAAAATGTATTTTGACCATTTTAGCCAAAACTATAGAATGACTGCTGTGGGAAGAAGAGGTGAGAATTTGGGGAGCTGTTAACAGTTTCTGTTGATGTGTAAGTGTTCCCGAAACTATTTGTGCACTGGGCCACCCCATGAGAAAGGCTCACAATAGGGGAATATTTATGTTGGGTTTTTAACCCTGAGTTCTCAGAACAATAACTGAGAATAACTTTCCACCTTATTTTCTCACTTGAAAACAATAGTGGGTCTGGGAGATCCCCATATACCTGGGCTTAGTGTGAAGAGGTGGACAGCGTTTCCACAGGTGGGGGTGGGGTAGAGTCAACATTCTAAGTTTTGGGAAGAAAGATGCAAACAAGCAAAACCTCCAGACTTACCTACAGGACAGGCAAATTCTGAAAGGAATGGGCCTCGACCAAGTTAAATAAGTCTATGAAGCTGTGGGAAAAACACTCTCGCTTCTCCAAGATCTTAGAGATTCTAGGTTGGACATTTGTTTTCTTGTTTCCCTTCTCCACAGAAGCCTTAGAATGTACTCAGTGACATCTTACCCCCACTGTTCACCTACCATGATTACTCTGAGGCTCTGAGCTCAAGTGACATTTGCCCTTCCTTCTTAAACTCTCTTAAATACACATACCATGCAACAAGGCCACTCACTGATGCCCCAAAAATACATACCTGGAGACATCAGCACACGTCTGTTGGCATATAGGTAAGCATACCCAGGGGCCACACACACCAACATAAGAATTTCTGCATGTACCCACAGCAAACCACACACACAAACTACATCACATGCGTGTGCGCGCACGCACACACACACACACACACACACACACACACACACACAAAAGCATATACAGAGCAAGAGCCCTTACACTAAGCTATAGCCCATGGAACTTGGGCTCCTGGCAGAAGGCTGCTCCTTCATCTGCCTTTTGTTTGGTTTTTTTTTTTAACTTTATTTTTTTTTTGTCTTTTCTTTTTTGGTACTGGGGATTGAACCCAGGACGTTGCGCTTGCTAGGCAAGCGCTTTGCCACTGAGCTACATCCCAGCCCTTCATTTGCCTTTTGCAGCAAGAAGTCAGCTACAATCTCCATTCCTCATTTCCATACTGTCTTTTCTACTCCCCGCTGCCCCTTCCTCTAATTCTGTGCCATTTCTTCTCAGTCCACGTAGAGATCTGAGATCAGACAGGTCTGATTGAGGACTGTCAGTCACACTACATATTAGAGCCAGTACCATTTTGTATGATGAGGAACTGGAGAAACATAGGCATGTGCACCTAATTTTCTAGGCTCTAAAGCAAAAGAAAAGGGAGTTGTTTGTGCTTAAATGGTGATGTTGGTATTAGTATACATTCCAAGCTGAGCCGAACATACTAGCCAAAGTAAAACATCTATAGCTCATTCATTCATTGTTCCTGAAAATATTCTGCTGAAGTCTGAACTCTTGCCTTTGCCCCATCTGTCCTTCTTGACTAGCCACTCTTGGAGGGACAGACATTCATGTATCTGGCTCTGCAATGCTTTGGGCATTTTTGCCCTGCATTCAAACTTTCTTACGATGCTTTGTTTCATCCACAGCAAAAGGGTTTACACTCCCTGAGCCCAACCCAGATGGCAGTTGACATAACTAATTGCAAATTGATTATAGATGTTTGTCATTTTTTTTTTTGGGTCCAGTCGTGGGGCCTGAACTCTGGGCTTGGGCGCTGTCACTCAGCTCTTCAGCTCAAGGCTAGCACTCTACCACTTGAGCCACAGCGCCACTTCCGGCTTTTTTCTTTTTGCTTATGTGGTGCTGAGGAATCG
>NW_012267273.1:13112028-13161588 GCF_000151885.1 Dipodomys ordii
CTTTTTTCTTTTTGCTTATGTGGTGCTGAGGAATCGAACCCAGGGCCTCATGCATGCAAGGCAAGCGCTCTACCACTGAGCCACCTTCCCAGCCCAGAAGACATATTTTTTTTTGCAAAAAAAGCTGTTTATTATTACAATTCATAATGTCACATAAATCTACAGACTCCAACTATTGTTTTTTGGGGGAGAGGGGAACAAATAACTATAATGGGTTACTAGTTTTTTTACAAATGCATTAAAGGATCATGCAATGCTGCCTACATTAGACACACTCCTGGGACACAAGTCTGCACATTCCTTTGCAACAGGTCCTGTGATGGCAGAACCTTTCATCCCCCCTTTATTGTTTACCATGACACCTGCATTAGCTTCAAAATAAAGAACACACCATCTTTTCTCCCGTATGACTGTCATTGTCGAATTACCACTACCTGATATACATTCCAGAAGACATATTTTTAACAAACAGATTTATTATAGACAGTTGTTCAGGCCCAACCCTCTCAAATATGTTTTTTTATTTTATTTATTACAACATATTAGGCAGAGTTGGTGGAATTGTGTACCTGCACATATAAGAATAAGTTTCAACTTCCTCAAGTAAAGCTCTAAAATATATACATTTATCAAGAATAAAATGGAAAGCATGAGTTAAACAAGTTTTGGAGAAATATAAGTTCAGAGAAAAAGAATTCTTTACTAATGACCCAGTAGTCATATGCAGCAGAGAAAAAAGTATGATAGCACATTTATATATTCAGCATCAAAAATATTATTTAGTACTTCAAATATTGAAAGGAACATAGGATTAATTGCTTCCACAAGGGAAGACCTTAAAAGTCTGCTGTAGAATTCAGTCATTAGACATATCCATGCATAGCCATGAAGAAGAATCTCATAGAGTAGCCAAGGAGAGCATTTGAGAGTGTATATGTGACCTAAGGAGAGAAATATGCTTCAGGCTTCTTCCTATTCTTGAGCAACATCATCAAATGTCTAGGAATCATTGTCCTCACTTATAAAAAAAAAAAAAAGAATTCTACTATTTTTTTCTGCTACTTGCCGTGATGGCCGTGAGAGTCAGAAAGCACTCTGCAAATAGAAAGAGCATTGCGGTGTGGGCAGAATCCTACCTGTCCTTTGTCTAATTCTTTCTATTTATTTTCCACTTATTATCCTCCTGATCCTGAAAATCTATTGCTAACAGACAAGCAAAGTGAGCACTGGAAATTCCTAACATTTCCACCACTACAGTGTGGCTGTTTCAAGAAGCGATTTTCTCCCTCACCAATATAGTCCTCCAAAAAATATACAATTGGTTTCTAAGAAATATTACACTTCACCCATAGATTTTTTTTTTACCAGGGCCTCTCCCCCAGGCCCAAGCTAAAATGTTTAAAATCTATGATAAGATAGTAGACCAGATGAATAGAAGCATTTAAAGTGGCAGAGAAGAACGAACTTACTATTCCAAATTCTGAGAGTCAGTATCAGCAAGGTGAAGGTGGGAGGAAGGTAGAGGGCTAGATAATTTGATATTAAAACCTAGTAAGTTCACCACCACAGATCATTTATTTTGTTGCTGAGAGGGATATTCAATCTTCTTGTCGTTTTTCATCTCACAGATGAGAAGACTAAAGACCAGATATTTCTGTCCAAGTTTACAGGTAATTGAGTGACTGAGAAAGAAAAAGAAAGCATGCTTGTCTAGTGCTTGTGCTTTACTGTGTAGAGAAATGCCATTTTCCTATTCTGAAGATTGGGAAACTGAGGTACACAAGATAATACAATGGCTTTCCAAGCACCTGTGTTGCACAGGCACTTCTGAATGGTAGCTCTACTCCACAATGCCCTGCATTTAGGTACTACTGCCGCCATCTTACAAAAGCAGATGAGCCTCTGAGGGGCAACGCAGCACCCGGCAATGGCCATGGATAAGCCCTTCTACCTGCTTCGCCTCTTGTCTTTCTCAACATATAGCCTGTCCCAGAGAAGACCCACACACTGGCAGATGCTCAGAGAATCAGAAAATCACTTTCTTTCCTCAATAGCATTACTTTTAATAGGAATTTGGAGTGGTGTGAAATACTCCTGTGAAATGCTCATTTACATTAATCCATTCTTTCAATTGTCAGCGCTGGATTTGCCCAAGGAATTAATGAGAGCTCTATATGTAAAGATTTTTCTGTATAATTAACTGTTACGATAGGCACTAGAAATAGTATAAATGTTCAAGAATAAGGAAATAGTGAAGAAAACAGGGTGCATATACTCTGTAAAGTTTATATAGCAATTGAAATAATCATGAAGGTGAAACATGTAAAGCAATGCTTAAAATATTAAGAAGAAAAGCATATGAAACTTTTTATGATTAAAATGGAAAAAAATATGAATGCCCTAGCAAAAATGTTGGAATGGAACATAAAGAAGCACATATTAAGTCATTGGGCTGGCTTGTTATGGATTCTTTAAAAAATTAACAAATTATTTTATAATATTTTTATTAAAATATCTCAAATTAAGAGAGTATAAAAGTAAGAGCTGCCTGGACTCTTTATTTAGTAATCTAGATCCAATTTGACTATCATGGCTAGATAGATATCTTGCTAACCATACATATTTTATTTCTACATTTCAAGGCAGTTAGGTGATTGCATACTGTGGTTTCTGCTATAATACACACTTTTCTTTTTTGGCATCTTTTATTAGTTTATTAATTAGTTAGTGAACAATTTCTAATGGTGACTTCTTATTTTCTCCTTTTCCCTAATCAGAGAAATTTTATGTTTGAGATATAATGTTAGCTCAATTATGTGAAATTATCTTTTTGCAGTTCTAAAAGGAACAAATAGTGGAATTTCATGTGGTTAAGCAAAAAAATTTAATAATGGCAGGCTTTCATCTTAAGCTGACCTCACCAATCACTTTGAACCATTTATTCACCTTTGTCAGTTTAATTCCTAATTATTGTTTAGTTTTCTTTTTTTCCAAATACATTGTTTAATATTGCTATCTAGAAGTAAGGTTCAAATAATGCCAATACAGTAGACCCAAAAATTATACAGAAATATCTACATTTCCTTCATTCACCCCTCTTTTAATTCATGCACCAAGAATTTATTGATATTTATTGTGCAGTGATTCTCTTCTAGGTACAGATCTAAACTTAAAGAAACATCTGAGAGCAAGACAGACACATCCTTTTTCTCAGAGATCTACGTTGGTTTTTAGACTGAGACATGACTAGTGCAGATAGTGACTAAAAGTAGTTTAATTAATTGGTCAAATGATTTTAATTATTTTTAACTATATTGACTGAATGTTCAAGTAGATTAAATTTACAATCCTTTTAATGTGAATAAGAACTAGCTTTAGCTTAAACAATATTAAAAAATCTATTTTGAGCTCTTTCTGGAATTTATATTTTCAGTTAATGTAAGACACACACACACACACACACAAAGATTCCCGAAATGCATGTCTGGGTTCCCTTTGGAGACTCATTTCTTCCAAATAAAATGTAAGACATAGTGCTGGGTATCTTTATAGCCAATAAAAATTAAATCTGATTTAAAAAATAATACAAAAGCAGCCAGGCTCTTGTGGCCTATGCCTATAATAATCCTAGTTATTCAGGAGGCTCAGCTTTGATGATCACACTTCAATGCCAGGAAAGTCCATGAGACTCTTACCTCCAATTAACCACCAAAAAGCCAGAAGTGAAGCTGTGGCTCAAGTGGTAGAATGCTAACCCTGAGCAAAAAAAGCAAAGGGACAGTGAGTGCGCAGGCTCTTAGTTCAAGCCCCTGAACCAGCACACAAAAAAAGGCAAACAAACAAATAAACTCCAAAGACCATAAAAGCAAAAAATAAAAGGAATCAGAAGTGAATATTGTAGCGTGCACTCACAGTACCTAAGGTAGAGCATCCTAGAACTTTCTGCATGTGTTTGTCAGCATCTTGCTGGTTTCTAGACCAGCAAGTCTCAGAAGGGCCACAGTAGGAGAATCAAGCAGCATGTTAGAAATGCAGAGCAAGGCTGCTAGAGGTTGAAAATAAACCAGTGTGAAAACACCACTTATTAAAAACCTTGTACCTGCATAATTTAAAAGCATCTCCTTCACCTCTCTATTTTCCAGCATTTTCAACAAAGATTTAGTGTTTGTGTCTTTAAAACTTCTCAGTCTTAATCTGGAAGGCCACACTGATCAAGGACCAATAAGTATGTTTTGTTTCTAGTTTTCTCCCCGCTTCACTATTATACATTTTATTTTTTCCAGGCATATTTTCACTTTGGGGGAATACTCACCCACACGAGACTCAAAAAAATTATAATGGTCGATGTAATGTTTATCCTATGTCCATTCCAAGCTTTGAACCTCAGTCTCCATTGGGCCCACCACTGGGATCAGGCCTGTGTTTTCTGGGTTGGGTGGGTGTGCTCAGAACTTAGAACAGGGATGAACTAGATATTAGCCGATAGAGGAAATAGCCATTGCTACTTTATAACATAATCAAGAGAAAACTGAGAATCCTAGCCATGAGTTTTTATCTCCTCTTCTAGTTTTACAAAAATTCAGTTCAAGATGTACTAATAGTAATATTGAATTCAACATCCACTTATTGTTTGTATAAGATATATACATCTGTATCTATATTGTCATCTATCATCTATCTTTCTATCTACACACACATACATACACACACACACCCTTACCTGTGGCACATTACATTCTCTTTCTATCCTCACATCTCTACAAAGGAAGTAATACTCTCCTTACTAGAGAGGCAAGACATCTAAGGACCAGAGAGGTTCAGTAATTTGTCCAAGGTTGCATATCTAGCAAGTGTCTTCCAAAATGCATAACTTAATGACAGAGAAACCTTTTCTTATGTAGAAAGGACAAAGACCATGCTGACCACTAGGTGCACAGGGAATTAGAGACACTAAGGGTTCACAGGCTAAAGTATTCTTGCCACTAGCTATGTTATCTTTGTTTATTCCAGCCCCATGAAGAAGAAACCACCTTGGCAGACATATAAGCTAACTAAGGCCATCACTGGTGTTGATCCCAAGTATCTCGGCTTTTCCAAAGAAAATAGGAAAGACCTATGTTTTTTTTTAAGTTAATATAAGAAAAAAACAACAGAAAATGGAGATGACCTTGACGGCTGTTCTGTGGACAGTCTTTGCCCAGCAGACAGGAAGACGGCTCCTTTCAGGTAGGTGGGCACATGGGTCTCCCATCTTAGAGGCCCCTCAAGTCTTTCCCCTTGCCTTATTTCACTTTGTTTTGTGTTAGGACAGTTTTTAAACTTTTGCCTATTAGCTTTATCTAAAATTTTAAAAAAGAAAAATTCTCATCGCCACAGAAGCCACACATGGCACAAAGAAGTACAAAGTCCAGTGGACCTGAAGTTCTGCCCCATACTGTGGAAACAGGCATGTTTCTCCTGTCCTCTGTGTGGGGTTTTGTTTCATGGACTGCACTTGGCAGCCATTACCACTCCAGCAGCCACTCCTCTTGCTTTGCCTCTACTGCAACCCCACAGCCTGATGCAAACGGACCAGTGAGGAACTGCAAGAAAACACCCACGTTTAAATGAGGTCCCTCAGGCAATCTCCCAAGCCTGAGGTCCGGGGCTATTGCTCCCAAGGTCTCCATAAAACCCTGAATCCCAGGCTGTGAGGGATCTTTGTCCCCTGCCCAGGAGTATAGCCAGCCTACTTTGCACTCACTCTGGTCCCCTGACCCCACAGCACCATTCATAGTGTGACTCATACCCACCAAGGCCTTTCTGAGAAGAGAGCTACAAGCTTATAGAAAACCCCACGATTACCAAACCCATGGAACCACCAAGAGAGGTGCTAGCCCAGGGCTCTGCATATTCCTTATCAGGAACAACCTCCTGGCAGGAAGAGAAATGTGTTAATGGCCTAGCTGAGCTGTAAGGTAGAGCTTGAAAGATTGTTCATGGCTGCTTTTCTTATTTCTTTAGCTTCAAATACATCTCATCTCTTGTGATGCAAAAGCGTCATAACACCAGTGCATTCTGTGTTCCTTTTACTTATTCACCTCTCCAGAGTCTGGTTAGAAAGCCTGGTGGAAGCTAACCCATGTAGAAAAGCCAAGCCTCCATGAACTGGAACGAGGTGTAGAGCAAGTTCTCTTCTGGGGTGGTTATTGTTTGTGGTGGTGACTTGACTCTTCTCATGGGTTTCCTACATTCGATTAGCATCTCTGCCTTTCTGCTCAGTAGCAGAGCCGCCTATGGCAAGGGATAATGGGTGAGTTGTTGAGCCAAGGATGGGTGTGTCATAGGGTAGCCCTTTGCCATGGCTCAGGGGCAGCCATGACAGGCTAAGCCAAGACATTAGACCCTATGGGCCAGAAGGTGGTAAAACGAGTGCTTTGCGGAAGGCTGCAAACGTGGTACTTCCTCTTCAAGTCACTTCCCTCCCTCCTCAACCCTACTTAGTCACTGTCCTGGCAGTGTTTCAGGCCAAGGAGGCCCCAGGCTAGAACCAGCAAAACATTCTTTGTTGACAAAGGAGAAAGGAAAGGATCAGAGTGATGGTGATAGTGAGAGGGTGGAGGAAGACCTAGCAACTGGAAAAATGTCACACAAAATACAGCCTAACTGACATATTCTGATCCAGCTTCTGTTAAGCACTCTGCTTCTCCATGCTTGCCTGCCTCCGTTGCTCTTTTCCTTCCTTTCTCCTGACCTTCCTTATGAAGGACTGCCCCTCTTCCTTTATCACTGGAAAATGTATACGTGGGTGCTCATGCTGTCAAACGGCTAGTTTTGAATCCATGCCCAGCTTGGCTGTCACAAAGCAGATTCCTGCATTAGGCCAGATTCCTCCTTGCCAAGTAGCCAATATTTGGGAAGGATAGAACTCAAAGGAGATACCAGCTCCTCCACATCTCCTCACTACCTCTGAATGATCTTTGCAACACTCCTCAGCCCCAAAAGAGACATCAGACTTACCTGTACTGGAGAACTGTGTCTGCATTATGGCCACCAGAACAAGTATCTTCCACTTCATCTTGTCCTTCTCCCAGGACTGTGCCAAGATGCCGAAGCCAAGACAACTATGGATAGGACAATGGAGAAGAAAGGAGGCTGTGAAGGAGTCTCTGCTGGCTTTGTTCTGATGCTGCCTCTCCAGGAAGTGGAGGACCATGGGCCTTTGAGAAAGCACCTTCTAAGAGCACTGAGAAACTTGCACTCCCCCTTTTGGTTCCTAGGCAGGAAGCTCTGAAGGTTTGAGGGTTTAGGGCGTGAGTGTATGTCTCCAATGATCTGAACCTTATTTTTCTCTCATTTGATCATTATGTCCCTCTCTTTGTTTTTCTTGTTGAAATCTTGCCTAATATTTCCCCATTTCTTATTTTGATCAACACAGTCAGTTCCCAGGCAAATGCAAGTTTTCAATGCTAAGAACAATTTTCTTAGACCCTCAAATAGTTTTTGGAAATTGACAAAAATGATAGAGGTCTGAATTCAGTCAGGCTAAATCCTTGGAATGCAGTGACATCTTCACCTACCACCTACTTGTTGTGTGGCCTTGTGTAAGTCATTCAACAGATTAAGATGCATTCTGCTCATAAACTGATTTATTAAATGGCAATCCATTTGCACAGCTACTTAAATATAATAAAAATGTAATATTAAAATACAAACTATCAAAAAGTGAAAAGATAATCCACAGAATGAAAATAAAATATTTGTTGGTAAGAAATGTACTTGTTTGGGCTGGGAAGGTGGCTCAGTGGTAGAGCACTTGCCTTGCATGCATAAGGCCCTGGGTTTGATTCCTCAGCACCACATAATCAAAAAGAAAAAAGCCAGAAGTGGCGCTGTGGCTCAAGTGGTAGAGCGTTAGCCTTGAGCTGAAGAGCTGAGGGACAGCGCCCAGGCCGAGTTCAGGCCCCACGACCAGACCAAAAAAAAAAAAAAAAAGAAATGTACTTGTCATCTTGCCCATGTAATTGTAACCCCTCTCTACGGTATTTTCACAATAAAAAAGTAAATTAATTTAAAAAATATTTGCAAATTATATGGTAAAGGCCTGATAAAATCTGGTATTCAGAATACATAAATAACTTATTTTACTTAAAAACAATAGCCAAAGATTTAAATAGACTGTTCTCCAAAGAAGAGATACAAATGGCCAATAAGAATATAACAAGATGTCCAGCATCATTAGTTATTAGGAAAATGCACTCAGAACCACAGTAGATACTGCTTCACACTCACTAGGAGGGCTCTAATAATACCAATAATAATAAAAACAGTGTTGGTAGGATGTGAAGAAACTGAAGCATTCATACATGGCTGGTGGAATTGGACAGCTCCTCAAAAAGTTAAACAGAGTTACCACGTGACCCAGCCATTCAATTACTGAATATGTATCCTAAAATCTGAAAACATATGTTCACACAATTAACAACCAAAAGAAACCAGAAGTGGAGCTGTGGTTCAAGTGGTAAGAATGCTAGCCTTGAGCACTCACTCAGGCCCTGAGTTCAAACCCCAAGATTGGCACACAATACACACTCACACACACACACACACACACACACACACACTATGCTAAGTAAAGGAAAAGGTCACATAGTGTAAAACTTCATTTATATAAAAGATTTAGAGTAGGCAAATGCATACATTAGTGCTTGCCAGGGACTAGGTAGAACAGGCAATTGGAGTAATTACTAATAGGTATGAGCTTTCCTTTGGAGATAATATAAATATTCTAGAATTAGATGATCGTGTACAACATAGTAATATACTGAAGTGTGTGTGTTTGCTTGTTTGTTTGTGAGAGCATCTAGCCATGTAGCCCAGGCTAGCCTAGAAATAACTGTGTAGTCCAACTGGGCCTCAAACTCAAGACCTTTCTACTTTAGCCTCTCAGGTGCTGAAATTACAGAAATACACTACTATACCCTCCTGAAGTGTAAACTATAAAGTGGTATAGTGGCTCATAACTGTAATCCCAGCTACTTAGTAGGTGGACAGGATGACTATAATTTGAGGTAAGCCTAGGGGAAAATGTTAGTCAACTAATAAGCCAGGAATGGTGGTGTACACCTGTGGCCTCCGCCTATAAGAGGGTATAAGTAGGAGAATCATGGTCTGAGGCCAGCCCCAGGCAAAAACTAGAAATTCTAGCTGAAAAAATAATTAAAGGAGAAAGGGGCTAGGAGTATGTCTTAAGTAGTAGAGCACCTGCCTAGCAACTAAAAGCCCCTGGGTTCAATTCCATTACTACCTCCCCAATGGTGAATTTTATAATACCTAAATTATATCTCAATACAAAAAGAATGCTAAAGTAACGAATAGCCAGGAAAGTTCTATGAAAAAAAGAGTGTGAAATGCCTCTGAGACATATTGCATATAACAAAACAATGAACTTAACACATAGTACTAATTGTGTTATGGATTTGCACACATATGGCCCATTTGTTTTAGATAAAAGTGTAAGAAAAATAATAGGGAATTATATGTTTTTCAATAGATAGTGAGGATCCAGTGGATTATCTGGGTGGAAAAACATGGATCTTATTTTACCACATATACAAAAATTAGCTAAAATGGTTCACCAAACTAAATGTAGACTCTAAAACTGTAATATTTCTGAAATAAAACATAGGAGAAAAGTCTCTGTGATAGAAGACAAAAAGCACAAACCATACAAGAAAGAAACTGATCATCTGGACTTCACAGAAATTAAAGATATATCCAAAAAATATAAAAGTAAGTTGCAGATGAGGATAAATTATTTGAAAACACACACATATATATCAGAGGATCTATATCTGGAATATAAAAAGAACTCTTTAAACTCAGTAGTGTATTCAAGAAGAAAATATGCACAGATTTGACTAGACAATTCTGAAAAGAAGATAAATGAATGGCCAATAAGCACATTAAAAGATGTTAACCATCATTAGTAATCAAGGAAAAACAAATTATAACCACACTGAGACACCATTATAGACCAGTTGATACAGATAAAATTGTACAACTGGTCATCACAAGTGCTGCCCAGCAAGACTAATCAAAAACTAACCTAACTGAGCCTTATGTGGGTTACAAATCCACTGACATGTGAATTCATGAGTGATGGTAAGGATGTACAATGGTACAACCACTTTGGAAAAACAGTTTGATAGTCAAAAAATTAAGCATCCGCTAGGTGTCAGTGGATCATGACTGTAATCCTGGCTAATCAGAGGCTGAGATCTGAGGATGATGGTTCTAAACCATCCCAGGCAGGGAAGTGTGTAAGATTCTTATCTCCAATTAACCACCAAAAAGCTGGAAGTGGAACTGTGGCTCAAATGATAGAGCACTAATGTTGAGCAAAAAAAGCACAAGGACGGCACCTAGGCCCCAAGAAAAAGCCCTAGGACTAGTGCACGTGTGTGCACGCGCGTATACACAAACACACACACACACACACACACACACACACACACACTAAACACCCACTGTATGATCCAGCCATTCCACTCTTAGGTATCTACCCAAAAGGAAAGAAACTATATAATGTAGTACATGAAATTTATAGCCGCTTTATTTGTTGTTCAACAAATGAATAGATAAAAATGGTACATTTTAATAGGGAATAAGAAATAATAGGGAGGTCGGTGATGATAGTGGGCTGAAATTCAACTTGTATTTTAAAAAAATCACCAAATCTATTTGAAAATAAATCAGTATATGTTCTGTTGAAATTGGGGCTTTCAGATCTCTCCTTTTCAACTACATTTCTGAATGCAGAAAACCAGCGGTTTTGACAGCCCTTTGTACTTCAGAATATTATTATTTTTTGGTCCATCAGTATTAACTATTGGGATACTACTGGTTTTGTAATTTTTTTTCCTATGGGACAACAGTACATATGTAGAGGTACAGTTCATTGGATTTTTTGTTTATTTATTTCATCCCAGTTTGATTTATTTTAATGGTTGATATTTAAGTTGTCAAACAGTAGACATTGTTTTATTTATACTTCAGCTTAAAGTTATGTTATGTGGATGTAAATATAGATTTGGTGTTTTGCAAAAAAAAAAAAGAAATAATAGGGAATCACTACTGGTAAGCACAGCATCTTGACTCTCAAAATCATTATACCTCTTGAAAGAAGGAGACAAAAAGTATACATAGGGAATGATTCCATTTATGTAAAATTCTGTGGTAAAATTTAAGCTTGTAACAAATCTAAATTTGTGACAAATCTCAAAGTGAAATTATAAACTAAGAGGAAGAATTCACAGCACTTCAAGAAACAGCTTGTTTCTTTAATAAATAAAGAGCATTTAAACATTACTCAGTTACAACAAATGCCTTCTTTTTAAAAAAAATCTTAAAAATTTACAGAGCATTTGCACATTGCTGCTTTGGGAATCCAGTCTCCATGTAGAAAAGCCCGAATTAGCCCACATGTGGCCCAGTGAACACTACCAGCTTCCAGGCAAGCAAAGCCATCTTAGATCATCCAGCCCAGCTGAACCACCAGAAGACCACAGCCACCGAGTGACCACAGGCTATAGACTTAGCCAAACAGAGCACAGGCTAAGTTACAAATCCATTGAATCATGAAGAATAAAAATGGTTATTTCAAAACTATTAAGTTTGGGACCGGACGTTGGTGGCTCACACCTGTAATCCTAGCTACTCAGGAGGCTGAGATATGAGAACTGTGATTCAAAGCCAGCCCCGGCAGGAAAGTCCACAAGTCTCTTATCTCCAATAAACCACTCAGAAAACCGGAAGTGGCACTGTGGCTCAAGTGGTAGAGTACTGGCCTTGAGCTGAAGAGCTGAAGGATAGAGCCCAGGCCCAGGGTTCAAGCCCCACAACCAACCAAAACAGAACAAAACTATTATGTTTGGGGTGGTTATGAAACACCGATGGATAACTAACACAGTCACTATCCTTTATCCATCTCAGAAAATGTGCTCATTGGTTCACCTTGGGTCACATGTCCCCACATAGATTAACTATTGCTTCCAGTAGAACAGGTAAGTTTAATAGCCTTCACAGAAACAATCATTGATTTCTGGGCATATAGACAGTAATAAGTGTGGTTAGTGTTTTATAACTGTTCTTATAGCCTTGTCATGAGTGTGCAGTGGGACTGGGTGGGCACTTTAAGAGGTCACAGTGGGGACAGAACTGAGAGATCAGATAGAGCATGAAGATCAGCAGCCAGGAGCGCCTCAGGTGAGTACTTCCTATGAGATGTCCAGCATCTCTTACCCTCCTTTTGAGGGGAAAGGGGGGGGGGAGTTTCAACCTCATTTCTCTTGGAAGGGATCCCATCTCCCCTAAGTCTTGATCTAGTACTTTGAGTGGGGTTTATACCACCATGGATTCCAGCTGTGGGCACAGGTCCCTACATCAGCCAATCACAGCATCCTAGTCTCTGCTGTCTAGGAAGATGGATTTCAGAAGGGCCCATAGAACCCTCTGCAAGATTCTTGCCAAACTTCCAGGAAAAGTAACACTATCCATCTTTCCATGAAGACAGGTAGCCATGGGGGAAAATGGAGGTGGGGGGGGGCGGGCGGGTAGGGAAAGGGACTTCACCTGGAGACCAGAAAAATCAAGTTGCTGCTTTGTCCCCTCCACTTCCTTTGGGATGCAAGACACAAGGAATGCCCTTTATGCTTGATAGTTCAACAGAATTTAGTCAGCAAACTTGGTCTATGACTAGATGAGCCATGCTCTGCTCTGAGAAGCAGCAGGCTTTTCAGGAAAGATGCATGTCTGCTCTTCCTGTATGCCTTGTACCTGACGGTCCCTCCCAGGCTCTGCCTTTCCCTCTAATTCTTCTGTGACAGTTTAGTTCCAGGAAGCAGGGATAGAGCAGGAAGCCTTGCAGGAAGCCCTGGTTTCTGATCACTGGAGACAGAAGCACAAGAGGGAAGACTGGCTTCTGTCCCTGTGGTTCACTCCACCCCAAGGCTCCTCTCTGGGGAGACTTGAGAACCCAGGCTTCTTTCCACCATCATCAGCTGACCCTTCGGGACTGGAAAGCGCTATAAAGGCAAGCACAAACTGCTCCTCTTGCCAAGCCCTTCCCTGAGGAGTCACCACCGGCAGGAAGTAGAGCCAAACTCCTCAGCGGGCTTCAGCTTCTCAGCCTCATCTCTGTCCACCAGAGATGAGGTGACTCCCAGCCTTGTTTCATGAGAATCCTTCTACTTGAAAGCTTTTACTTTCCTACACACCAAAAACTCATTTTCTAGCCTGACTCAAAGACTCCTCCACTGGGAAACCTCACCCACTATGCCAAGCCCAGCCAGGCCACACTGGTCGTACCCATTCAGTGCCCCTTCCCGCTGTCTGCAACCCAGATGTGCCACACCTGCCTTGGCTCTCTGCTTCATGATGGAACTCCAAGCTCTTCATATGAACTCACATTTATTTATTGATTAATTGATTGGTTGGTCAGTTGTGAGGCTTGAACTCTGGGCCTGGGCGCTGTCCCTCAGCTCTTCAGCTCAAGGTGAGCACTCTACCACTTGAGCCGCGGTGCTACTTCTGGTTTTCTGGTGATTTATTGGAGACAAGAGTTTCACAGACTTTCCTGCCTGGGCTGGCTTTGAACTGTGATCCTTATATCTCAGCCTCCTGAGTCGCTAGGATTATAGATGTGAACCACCAGCGGCCCAGCACATTTAATTTCTAATGTAAAGTATCTAGTATATAGACGGTACTTAACAGGAGAGTGCACACGCCCTCCCCCCTCACTCTCTCCTCACCCCCTCACCATTCCTGACCCTCACAGAAGGTCAATCTCTGGAATTAGAAGCCACATTAGGCGACTTGAGTGTCTAGAATTTAATGCAGTGCCTGGCACATAGACATTCACTCAGAATTTAGAGAATGAATGGAGGGCATCATCTCCACTATTGCTAGAGATGAGTGAAGGACAGGGACCGGTAGATTGAGGTTTAGTGTCTGTCCCAGATGGTACTTGCTATCTAAGATGCTGAATTTGGTCCAAGCAAGACTCCCTGCCACTTTTTCCACACAGCCCTACCTTTTACAGTTCTTTCTTATGTGGCCAAAGCTGAGGGAGGGGGCAGAGCCTAAAGGGGCTCATGCTGGCTGGGGCTAGAGGATGAGGAAACAGTTATCAATAGCTGCCAGACTTTATCCAAGCTGAATTTGTCTGTCCTTCAATGTGACTCATGACAGCCGAAACAATGGAATTTCAATGGAGCTGAGAAAGGTTTCTTATCCCCGAAACACCCTCATTTACCCCCTCCACTCACAGTACCTTGAAATACATACTTGGAAAGCCATTCTTTCATTGTATCGTACATTTCTCTATTTCACACTTCTGCAACCAGCTGGAAGGAAAATCAGCATGGAAAAGTCTCCTCTAAGTCAGGCCCACCTAGGTAATCTTTCCCTTTTGCCAGGTAACTCAACAGAAGCACAAAAGCACTAACTTTTCTAGTCACAAGTTTTTTCATAGTCAGGACTATTCAGGCCATGTGTGTTGAGGTTTGGAAATCTTGGGACCATTTCTTCTGATTCCCCCTGAAAACCAGACAAGCCTAAGGTGTTGGCTTCTTTCTCATTAAGTGGAGAAAGTTTGATCAGGAATGAAGCCAGTACAGAGGCAAGCAAAGCAAATTCAGGTGGAACATTTACTACATCCACTAAGAACCTGATCCATGCCAGACCCAAAGGTCACCCCATGGACTTTCCCATTTCATGAGCTGTTCTTAATGAGCTGTTCTTAATCCATATGGCTTTGAACATGTAACTTGCACTTGAAATAGTCTTAAGTATTACACATGCTGAGAAATTATAGTCATTGAAGACATGTTTGCAATAGCACAACTGGCTTGGGCCCACCTTGCTGGGAACTTTAACTAATGTGTCCTTCTTCTCAAAAGATTAATTGTTCTAAAGAAAATTAAGCCACAGAGTTTTATTTTTCAGTGAGATGTTAAAGGAATAACAGCATGTCAAATAACCAAATGCAGCACAAAAATAAGTGAAAATAAAAGAATGTACAAAGATACCAAAGAAGAAAAATAGTGAAAGATGGACTAGTAATATTGCTGCTAATGGCCCAACACTTACCACCGGAAAAAGAGTTTTCCTATTACTAGCCTGGTCCCATTTCCATGACAATTTTTTTTGTCATTTTGATATTCTGGATGACTCAGTGAGGCCATCACCACTAGTTTTCAGTTTCTACTTTACAGTTAAGGAAACTAAAAAATATGTCCAAGAGCATAAGGTTGGCAACTCACAGAATCAATAGTGTCAGTATCGAAATGAACTCCGGGAAATGGAAACAAAGGTTTTTACTTTGTTGTTGTTTTTGTTTTGTTCTGTTTTGTCTCCTTTGTTCATGTATCTGTCTTTGGGAGGGTAGAGGGGGACATATAAATGGAGGGACAAAGGGTGAACAAATGTAGCAGTGATACTCACTAGAGACTATGTTGAAAATGAACTATACAACTTGTGAGTGGGGATGGGAGGGAAAAACTGAGAGAGAGGAAAGGGGTGACATTGTTCAAAAAGATATATGCTCATGATCTGACTTTTGTACATTATCTTTATAATAACAAGAAAAATTAAAAATACTGTCACTCATATCTGGTTGCTGGTCCATGGTAATAGAAGAATATGAGCTTTAGAACAGGCAGAACCCCCTCCCCCCAAAAAAAGAACAGGCAGACCCAAGTTCAAGTTCCAACCTTCACAAACTGGCTTTATGATTTTGAAAATAAGTATCTGAACTCCTCTTGGCTAACAATGCCGACTTGATTGCATCATTGGAGGAACAAATACATGATATATGTCACTTGCTATATACAGAGGTATTGGCAAGTGCTGGCTCCCTTGCACATCACTAAGGGAAGGTGACAATCATCAACCATTATCACTGCAATCTAAAAAGGAACACGAGAAAGTTGTGAGATGAGTGGTGGCTCTGAGTGAAAATCTTCTAGGACTGATGGGATCTTGGAATAAGAGTGTGGTCCTCATCTCTGTAGGAGGGAGGAACAGATGCTGGAGAGTGTGGGCAAGCCCCCCTACAGGGAAGGAGCCCCACATCTCAGACTAGAACCTGTGTGCTTCCTCTTTTTAATCTTTCTAGAGCACTAAGTCAGAACTCAGCATGTCTGTCTCATGTTTGTGATGACCAGATCGTTTAGCTTCCATGATGACTTCAGTCTTAGAAGCCTTATAAAGTCCGCTCTGAGGTACCTAAGCCAACACAAAGTCATCTTGTGAAATGATAATTCCAGGCCTCAGACCTCAGGGCATCTGAGAGAGAGGATATTCTTGACAGCTCCTCAACTGTTTTGTGCCTTTTCTTTTCTTATTTTTTTAATCTCCAGCTCTGATTCTTCCAAAGGATCTTCCACTCAGTGTGTTGCAACAGAGAGTTGTATTTATGGGAACACAGAAGACTGGGACCCTTCCCACCTTTGTTCTTCACTGTGACAAAATCACTTCCTTTTTTTCATCCTTGATGACCTCAAATATAAAATGAAGGGTCTGAGTTGTAAGACTGCCTGCCCGCTCCCAAAGTATCTTTTATCCAGAAACTGTATTTAAGTATATCCTTTCTGCCTCTCCAATGCCCTTCCATTCCAACCCACCAGCTATTATCTTCCCTGTAAAGCTCTTTAGACTGCGTCCTGATGCTGCTCCAACAGCTCCACACCACAGGGCTTAGGGCTTAAAGCAGAAGCAGGTCTCCTGGCTTCCACACAAGGGTTGGGCTCTGGGTTTGTATAGTTCTTCCTGTTTTGACTATGATGAAGATGCTCTGACTCCATATAGATGATTCTCCAAAATGGGAAAGACTAAAAGGACAAAGCCTGAGCTTGTTCGGAGTAGAGGCAACTGGAAAGCCTTCTGTAAGCCCAGCTTGGCTCCTGGAAAGGTGTCCTAAAACGCCAGCATAGCCATCTTTTGCCTTAGGAAAAGACTAAAGAGGACTTTCCTGGGGACAGCTGCTGAGGGCCTTCTGATAGACCCTTAGGATGTTCATCATCCTTAAAGGGAACGAAGAATGGCAATGGGACAAAGAAGAAACAAACAGAACTCTTCCACGCTGGGCAGATGTCCAGTTGTCAATTCAATGTGGCTCTACAGAGACCTCTAGCGGTAGTTTTATCAAACTGCGATTCCAGAGCTGCTTTGAGCTCTGGGCCTTGTGGGTCCTCCTAATCCCAGAATCCCAGTGTCTCCCCTCAGTTCTGCCTCAGCAAGGCACATAGTAGGGAAGAGTGTCTACAATGCACACAGGACAGGTGGACCCCTCCCATGACGTTATTTTCTAGAAAACAGATACTATTTGCTGTAGTCTCACCAGCACATCTTTATAATGGCCTCATGTCATTTCACAGCTTAATGGAAAAAAATACTAAAAAAATCCTTGCTATCCCCACAGAGGGGAACCTACTAACAAAGGTTTATCCTAAACCTCCAAGCTAAGTTCTTGAGCTGGGATTTGAACCACATTGTGGCTTCACAGCTCACTCTGCCTGATCAAAATACATGAAGGCTATCTGAAAATCTGTGGCATTTTCTGACTTCAGGGCCCCTGCCAAATCTACACCAGACACCTGGCAAAGGATTTCCTCAAAGAAGGGTCATTGGATTCTTGAGACAATAGTTGGATTTCAGGAAGTGGCACTGTGGCTCAAAGTGGTAGAGCATTAGTTCGCCTTGAGCAAAAAGTTCTGGGACAGCGCGTAGGCCCTGAGTTCAAGAACCACAACCAACAACAGAGAGAGAGAGAGAGAGAGAAGAGAAAAACTAAATTGGTTTTCTGAAAGGAAAAGAATGAACTTGCATTAAGCCTTTCTTCAAAAATTAAAAACTGTGGGGGCTGGGGAGGTGGCTCAGTGGTAGAGCGCTTGCCTTGTATCCCTGATGCCCTGGGTTCAATTCCTCAGCACCACATAAGCAAAAAGAAAAAAGCCGGAAGTGATGCTGTGGCTCAAGTGGTAGAGTGCTAGCCTTGAGCTGAAGAGCTGAGGGACAGCACCCAGGCCCATAGTTCAGACCCCACGACTGGACTCTCCCCCCCCCAAAAAAAGAAATTAAAAACTGTGGGTTTTGTTTAAAACAAAATAATTTAAGGGGAATAGAGTTTAATGAGATATTGGCAACACATTTAATAACCACATGGTTTCATAGACTTAGTACATAGAGTTCTCTATGATCTCTCTCTCTCTCTCTCTCTCTCTCTCTCTCTCTCTGTCAATCGGGCTTGAACTCTGGGCTTGGGTGCTGTCCCTGAGCTCTTCAACTCAAGGTGAGCACTCTACCACTTGAACAACAGCACCACTTCTGTTTTTTGGTGGTTAATTGGAGATAAGAGTCTCACAGACTTTCCTGCCCAGGCTGGCTTTGAACTACGATCCTCAGATCTCAGCCTCCTGAGTAGCTAGTATGACTACTATGAGCCACCAGCACCTAGCAAGATCATTTGTTTTTGAATTAGCCTTTTTATGGTAGGGTTTTTATAACTGTCCCTGAGCTGTCCCTGAGCTTGTATGCTTAAGGTTAATTAGTGCTCTACTACTTGAGCCACATCTGCACTCAGATAAATTTTTTTTTAATGATCCCCAAGAAACTGAGCACTGTTGGCTGATGCTTATAATCCTAGCAACTCAGAAGGTTGATTGAGAAGAACAAGGCTTAAAGCCATCCTGGGCAGAAAAGTTTATGAGATTCCATCTCCAACTGACCATTAAAAACCTAGGTTGGACTCATGACTTAAGTGGTAGGGCACAGTCTCAGTTCAACCCTGTGTACCGTACCTACACTCCCTTCCCCACCCAAATGCCCGAGGGCTGGAATATATACTTCACTAGCCGAATGTATGCTAAATCTGAGGCTCTGAGTTCAATCCTTCATATCACCAGAAAATAATTAACTGGACATAAACAGTCTTTAGTCAGAATGTTTATTAATTCATTTATGTCATTGAATTTTGTCTAATTTTTGCAATGGATTTTTCTTCAACCCACAACATACCTCCATGTACTTGGAACTTGGACTGGAGACAGAATACACTGTATCTATTGGCTAAGGTTTGGTAAGGACAAATTATCTTGGTGAGTAACACATCAACAACCTGACCTGGACATCTGGTAAATGTACCCACCTGGACTGTGCAGCTTCAGTCACATTGATCATGACCTACTTCTACTTTTTCTTTTTTCTTTGTGCTGGTACTGGAGCTCGAACTCCAAGGCTTGAGCCCTTGCTAGGCTTTTATTTTCTTCTTCTTTTCTTTTTTTCTCAAGGAATCAGTCTTACCACTTGAGCCACATCTCTACTTCCGGCTTTCTGCTGCTTAATTGGAGATGAGAGTCTCAGATTTGTCTGGCTGGTTTCAAACTTGATCTTCAGTTCTCAGCCTCCTGTGTAGCTAAACTGCACAGATGAGCCATTGGCGCTCCAGTTCTACTTTTTTCTTTTCTTTTCCTGTCAGTTGTGGAGTTTGAACTCTGGCCCTGGGTGCTGACCCTGAGCTCTTCAGTTCAAGGCAAGCACTCTGCCTCTTGAGCCACAACACCACTTCCAGTTTTCTGGTGGTTTACTGGAGATGAGTCTCACAGACTTTCCTGCCTGGGCTGGCTTTGAACTGCAATCCTCAGATCTCAGTCTTCTGAGTAGCTAGGATTACAGGTGTGAGGCACTGGCCCCTGGCTCTGGATCTGATCTACTCTCTGGACCAAGGCTTTCTCCCAAATCTTCTCCCTGTTAAGAAGGCATCAATCCCTCTTTGGCAGATGTTGGAATGGGAATCTCACAAGAGAAACTCAAGTTGTGGAGGAAGATAATTCTGTGTTATCACATCAACAGCAGCAGGAGACCAGGCCTCTGGTTTGCTTCTTGCACCTGCTAGCTGCCTTAACTCCAGCATCACCACTGAGGACTTATCCACCCCCTAACCCAGTCCTCAGGGCGTCATTCTTAGGACTGTAATCATCTCAGCTGTATGAATAGCCAGCATTGAGCTGTGTGTGATTGTTTATGCCAATAATCCCAGTACTGAGTAATTAGAATGTTGAGACAGAAGGATCATAAGTTAAAAGTCAGCCTGGGTAACTAGTGTGACTCTTAACACACACACACACACACACACACACACACACACACACACACACACACACACACACACGGGCGCCCACGCAAACAAAAACAGAAAGTACTCACACTGGGCACCTACACAAAAAGTAATCTACAGCACCCTCTGCTGGCGAATTAGAATGCAACAGGAGAACATTCTCCAATTGAATACTAAAGGAATCTCTAGAACTGGCTGACTTCACTGTGGGATAACTGGATCTGGCCTGAAATATGGATGTATTTTATACAGTGCCCAATGCTAAAAACAGAATGCACAGTAAGCGGACAAAGGAAGAAAACTAGACAGATGGTCTCAACCTAGTTCAACCACCAACTATGCTGGCATCCAAGGACCTGCAACAAAGGCTGGATCCTGGCCATCCCTCACATTCTAGGAAACAATAAGCTTTCTGTCAATAGGGAAGAATGGCAGATTCCCATCTTGTTTTGGAACCACTGGCTGCTGAATTAAGAGTGGGCAGGGATAAAAACACAAATGGATTCCAACAGTGGACCATGAGGCATTCTAATATATATTATCATCTATGTTTAAGAAAACAAGTCCAGGGCTGGAGGCATTGCTCAGGTGATGTTGAGCTTACTTAACAATGCAAGGCTCTGAGCTCAAATCCCTTACTGCTAAAAAAGAAAAAGAAAAACAACATGCTTCGTTAAAATAATGCTTTTAATTATTAATGCTTTTCATAAATCTACTTCTTTAAGTTGAATATAAATCATTTGTCTTAGCAGAAGGGTGTGGATTTCTGTTCATTTCTAGATTTTAAAAATGATAGCTCATATTGAACTTCTTTTCTTGTTGCCACTTAAGAATTCAATAGTGTGATTCCGGTCCCCTGTCATCTTCTGAATCAAGTATACAGGTAATAAAGCTATGAAGAAATCATTTTAATGCCATGTTATCTTCCCTCAGATGCCTCATTTAGGCAGCAACATTAGGAGCTATTTAGAAATTTAGAGCAGTTGAGGATCACTGTTAAGAGTTTTAAAAGCCATGGCAAGTCATTGGGTAAGGAGCATCTAGGCTCTAGCTGAAGCTAGCTCACACTTGGATTAACTCTTCTTATAAAAGAATACCAGACATATACAAAACTTCCCTTTTCCCCTTTCTTTTGCAATCCCATTCTGAAGCAAATACAAAGAATTGTATGTACAGAGGACTCCAATGTAGTATCCCCCAGGGTGGAGAAATCAAACTCAGGAAAAGTTTGATAGAATTGTTTTGTTCTAAGTAAGTATGAGCTTGGAATATAAAAAGTTTAGAAAGTTCTCTACAAGAAGTGGCTTTGCCCTACATTGATTGGATCAATAATTTCCAAGATTGTTAAACATCAATGAGCATGCGTAGAAAGTTCCATCTATGGTCACCACTGCTATTTCTTTGGGATTTACATAGATGCTGTAATGGAGTCAGCCCCTCTGCACCAGGCTCCAGGAGCCTGGGAGGTGGCAGGGTTTAGGAGGGTACCCTCCCAGCACAGTGGCTTGCCAGTAATTTAAAAAAAAAAAAACAAAAAACTTCTACTCAAATTACCTTCTGCTGCCAAGGGCCATCTAAATCCGCTATGTACATTCCAAGGGGAACCACTGGAAAAATACGGGGATTTAAGGAAATAAAACTTGTTTTCTTATAATGATATTTCTTGATGAAAATGGCTTTAAAATATTGTCTTAAAAATCCAGCAGCTATATATTCCAAGAACTTCAAGGAAAGCAAACCAATCAGCATGTCATGGAAAAGTGGCGAATATAGGAAACTTCCAGAGAAATGTCGAGTCCTGGAAGTGTGCATGAGCCATAGTAAGGAGCTTCACATGTGGTTCAACTCTCCGTATTCTGCTTCATCTGCAAAGGAAAGGAGATGATAGTTATCTCACTGGATTGACAGTTCCTAAAAGTTGATTCTTCATTCTCAGGAAGTGCTATAGAAATTTGTGACTTGATAATTCAAGATTTTGAACAAATATCAACTATTTTAGAGTACCAGAGAATGTCTCACATTGATCAAAAGGCAGATTCCTAAGTTCTGGTTTCAGTGGGTGGAGGGCAGGGCCTAGGATCCCCATTTGAGCACCTCACCTCTCTGGGTATGAGTCTGCCATTTTAGTAAAATACTGCTGGGATGCATAAATGGGCCAGGTGTCACGGCCGCTGTCCTTATCTCATGCAAGAAGACTTTCAGAAGGTTTTATAGGCAACAAGAGTTGAGAACAGCTGGGGTCATGAGCATTTAGGGCAGAGGGTAGTGATTAGCCAATACCTACTATCTAATGATCCAGAGCGCAGCCAGGAGGCAACCTGCCCTACTTTCTGTTGCAGTTGTGGTCATCACTGACCTGGAAATCCATCTCCAGAGAAAGGACACTGGGCAAGTTTGCAAACCATGTGTGACCTTTGTTTTTTTTGTCGTTGTCTCTGTTAGGACATATCTGGACCCACCAGAGGCAATGAAATGAGGCATAGCCCAGCCTTCTGTTGCACAGACTTCACTGTGATAGAAGGTAATGCCTATCCTTCTGAGAGCTGCTTTATCAAGGATCTCAGCAATACTCCATGAAAACATTTAAACCTTACACTCCATATGCAAATTTGTTCCTGGGGTTTGATCCACCAATCCAATGAGGCAAACCACATTCAAAGAGGTCTCACATTAGCCCTCACATTAGACGTAGAAGGAAGTCCCAGAATGCCTGTGAGCACTCTTCCCCTGCCCCCACTATAAGAGGTTCTCCCGAGAACATGTAGTCCTAGCCCTCAAGAGATATTTCTGTAAATCCACCCTGCAATCCAGTTCTGGCAGCAGTGTGGAGGCTGGGGGAGCTCCCAGTGCCAGAATCTGAATGGACCATCAATCATCAAGAAGCACCTGTGTGGGGCTGGGAAGGTGGCTCAGAGGTGGAGTGCTTGCCTTGCATGGATGAGGCCCTGGGTTCAATTCCTCAGCACCACATAAGCAGAAAAAGCCAGAAGTGGTGCTGTGGCTCAAAGTGGTAAGAGTGCTAGCCTTGAGCTAAAGAGCCCAGGCCCAGAGTTCAGATCACATGATCGACAAAAAAAAAAAAAAGAAGCACCTGTGCGAGACAGCATCTAGGCCCTTTCCATTTCCATTCTTTTTTTTTTTTTTTCCACTTCTTTTTTTTTTTTTTTTTTGGGCCGGTCGTGGGGCCTGAACTCTAGGCCTGGGCGCTGTCCCTCAGCTCTTCAGTTCAAGGCAAGCGCTCTACCACTTGAGTTACAGCACCACTTCCAGCTTTTTCTGCTTATGTGGTGCTGAGGAATCAAACCCAGGGCCTTATGCATGTAAGGCAAGCACTCTATTCTACCACTGTGCCACCTTCCCACCCCTTTGGCCCCTTCCATTCTTAGGACTCTGAGGCACCCTGCCCTAGGGAGGGACAAGAGGGAAAAGAAATCAACCTTATCTCTGAGCCACAGAAAAGTGCTCAGTTGTCTGGACAACAGAGCACGCACTTCTATTTTACTCATTCACTGTGGAGCCCTGTGAGAAACAATTCTGTGTTGTTATTAACACCCGCACAGCCCTTGGGCATGTTATTTACACAAAGATAACTGCACTTCAGAGACTGTTCTGTCCTGTGAAGGGAAACTCTAACCTCAAAGAGCAGCACACCGCCCCTACTGCTGACAATATGTGCTGCCTGGTAATAACTGTGCAACTGTGACCTTTATTTCCTATAGAGATGCTCTGCCAGCTCAGAGGAGGGTCAGTGGTCCATGCCTCTTCTCCTGCACACATGGCAGCTAAGTCAGTGCCAGGGCATTTGATTCTTTACGCAGAGTTCCTAAGTCTTTGTTTCAAACAAAGACTAACAATCAGCCAGTGTTTCCTAAACATCTTCTCTGGGTTAGGTACTGTTCTCAACCATTTAAGATAAAAATATGTAAATAAAAAACTAAAACTTGGGACGGGGGAGGGGCTTGAATTCAGGGCCTGGTGCTATCCCTTAGCTATTTTACTTAAGGGTAGTGATCTGCCAGTTAAGCCGCAGCTCCACTTCTGGTTTTTGATGATTAACTGGATATAAGAGTCTTACAGATATTCCTGTCTGGGCTGGCTTTAAACCATGATCTTCAGATCTCAGCCTCTTGAGGAACTAGGATTGCAGGCATGAGCCACTGTTGCCAGGCTAAAACCTGAGATTTTATGTCAAGAAATTCACCATTGGAGCTGGAAATGTGGCTGAGTAGTGGAGTGCTCGCCTAGCCTGCATGAAGCCCTGGGTTCAATTCCTCAGTACCACATAAACAGAAAAACTTGGAAGTGGCGCTATGGCTCAAGTGGTAGAGTGCTAGCCTTGAGCAAAAGAAGCTCAGGGACAATGCCCAGGCCCTGAGTTCAAGCCCTAGGACTTGCAAAAAAAAAAAAAAAAGAAATTCACTATCATGCTGGGGAGTAAATATCATATCATGGACTGTTCTACAATAAAACAAGAAGCAAAGAAAAGAGAGAGAAAGTAATGTCAAGAATTTAAACTCCCAGATGAGCTACAACATATAAGCCTAGCATACTATCACCATCCTAACCACCCCACAGAGCTACTGATCAGCATGACTGGGAAGTGTACTGTGTTGCCCTGGAGAGGGGTCCCATCAACTCCCAGAAAGGAGACAAAAGGAGTAGGTGGTAGAACATTAGGTTAGGAGCCAGATGGAGGCTCTGGGGCAAGAACACAGTGAACCGAATCCAAGAACTGCCATCTCCTCGCTATATGATGCTAACTTTGTGCATGGGCGCTTCATTTATAGTATCTGCCTCATATGGGTGTGGTAAAAACTCAACAAGTTAGTTAGTACATGTGAAGCAATAATCACTGTACCCAGCCAACAAAGCTAGCTGCTATTGCTGTTATTTTTGCTGTTAGTATCACCTTCCCTCAGGCTGATAGATGCCAGATTAGCTAGAATTCCTGGTATGATCTGTAAGCATACTAGCCCTTTGTAGTCCTTCCTCCAAATCCTGACCTCACTCTAGGAGAGCAGCTCAACTCCTCCCAGTCCTCTCCCATCTTCAGATGCCGCTCCTCCTCCGCTCTCTCTGGCGGCCTCCTTTGGTCTCAGCCTCCTCCCCTGTACACATTCACATCTCAGTGGGATAAGCCACACATGCCCACAGTACAGAGGGCAGGCTCATCTGCTCAGAGTTGGATGTGGAATATCCACAGTTGAGAGCATTAGATCAGATTGCCGTGAGAAAATGCCACCATATGTCATAAAGGGTCTGTCCAGGGCCTGATATGTACTGCCTTCAAGTAAGGTCTCAACCTGATATTTAGGCCTATAAACTAGAGTTCAGAATTCTATGAAGTTGAGTGGAATGTTCTTTCCATTTCCATTAAGCTGTAGTGTAACAGTGTGTCTGTGACTGTCTAGAACAGCAATAGAGAAATCACAAGTCAAGATGGTGGAGGAGAAGATGGAGGCTAAACAAGCTCTCGCATAGAAAGCAGTTTTAGTGTTCCAGTGAATAGTCCTAGGCTAGAGAATCACACCAAGTGTGCCATCACAGTTCTGACAAATGTCTTAAAATTGTGTGTGTGTGTGTGTGTGTGTGTGTGTGTGTTTGTATGTGTTCACACAGTAGGGCTTGAACTCAGGACCTCTTTCTCCCACTTAACTTTTCTGCTCAAAGCTGGCACTTTACCACGTGAGGCACATCCTCACTGTCAGCTCTTTACTCTTGAATTGGAGGTGAGAATTCAATGGACTGGCTTCAAATTGAAAAAATCAGATCTCAGCCTTATGAGTACCAAGATTACCAGTGTGAGCCACCAGCACCCAACTTAGAATACTGCCTTTCATTTTGAAAGTTACAGATCCATTACTAGGTCCTATATTATTTAGTCTTTATTTAAAGGCTTCCATATTACTCTATGACATATTTAAAATATTTCTATAAATGAATTTTAGCACTATTTGTTTCTTTTGTAACCCTATGCATTTCACCCTATGAATTTAAAATACTATTCTGAGAAGGGGTCCTAGGCTTCACCAGCCTACCAAAGGGGTCCACAGCATATGAAATGGGTGTCCCCTTAGAAGGCACAATAAAACGGATAAGGGCTTCAATATTAGAAAAGGAAAGATTTGTAAATACTTACTGAATTGTGACATTGAAGTATTCTTCAGGTGTCACTATTTTTGGCCCACCAAAGTAGTTCTGGACCCAGATATTGGTTATATTTAACTTAGCGAAGTACCAATTATGGCTGGCAGGCCAGGTTTTCATACTAGGATGTCGAATGAATAATGATTTCTTTGCAAAGTCCATTTCTGCTTCACTCACCTAAATGACAAATGTGAAATAAACAATTCTCAGAGAAGTAATATTTTGTTACTTTCATTTGTTAGGAATATCATTCTAGCATTCTGTGAGTGAATTTGTTGTAAATCCTGATCCTAAAGAATTAAGAGCAAATGAAAGAAACCTGAAGAAAGCAGAGAACAACAATGACTTCAAATGCTGGCAGTCTCAAGTATAACAAAATAAGAAGCCATTATGATTATTTATTTTCATTGCTAAGCAGTAACTTTGAGCAACCACAGTAAATGACACAAAGTACTACAATAAAATGCTACAGGTGCCTGAGATACATCCCATAACCATTATTCCATCACATGATGTAGGTGTTAAACACCTACATCAGTGAACCTGAGGACAACAATCTTTAGAAGAAATATAATGGAACCAAGGAACATTGCTGTTTTTCTTCAGTCAAGTACACTCAACATGCACACACAGAAAATTTCCAGGCCATAAATCAAACTTGTCTGAGGTATTCATGATTGTCAAAAATGCAAAAATTCTACTGGTTCGGCAATCAGACAATTCTCAAGACACTTTGTCCACTGCTCTCCCTATGATTTTATTTAAAGTCTTCTCTCCAACACTCAACCCAAATGTCCAAATTCATATCCAGCTTTCCTTCTTTGCTTACTTAATATGTTCTCTGTTCTCAGCCACTATGAAAACATGGACACAAGGAACCCAGCCACACTAAATGTGGCTCGATGTAAAACACAACAGAGTCAGTAAGCTGTGCTTGAGTAGATGCTTCTTAGAAGAGTAATTTTATGTATGGGCTATATCATGTTTATATCTGTTTGACTTCAGAAAAAAATGATTCATATGCCTCATAAATTTCCCAATGAATACCCATATGACACAAATGTCTTGGCATATTAGAATATAGTTCTAACCACACATCTCAATCACAAATCAGCTGTATTTTATTCTCCAAGGATCTCTTTTTTCACTGTTGATACAATGATGCTCCTCTAAACCCATCTCTCTCCATGTGGAGAACTATTTACCTTGGTCACAGTTCCTGACAGCATTATGTGAACACAAAGGGGACTCTGGGGATCATATCCATTTTTCCTGCAGAAGCTGGTCTGTGCCAAAGACAGCATCAGTGTAGCATTTGGATTCTCCTGCAGAGAAAAAATGAAGACACTCATGTGAAATACAGTTTCTGAAGAGGAGATAAATTTTACAAGTTGCATATATAATATCCCTAGAGCTGGATCTTTCTTCCATGAAATAATGAATTGTAACCACCACCTTCCTCTCAGGATAAATAGGACTTGGATAGAGACTGATTCTAAGTTCCCCAAAACGGGTGGAGAAGGCATATTTAAAATTAACTAATTCTATTAGCATTATTTTTGGCATATTTTAAAAACTCAGAATCTGTTCTATATGCACCAGAGGAATTATAATTGCGGTGTCACCCAAACTCAAGGCTGGTGACAGTGCTTATTGAAATACAGGATCAAACTCTGATATGAAACAAATGCTATATATATGTATATGTATATATAAAAATATATAAAAATATTTATATAGAATATATTAGCATATTAATATATTTATACATGTACATATACATATATACATGTATATATGTATGTATATATATATATATATGTGTGTGTGTGTGTATCACAGTTGCCCAACCATCTAATTACACAACTGAAGCAAAAAAGTAGCTAAATCATGCTGCTCAGTTATCTCATGGTGACAGAACTGTCATGGCTCTCAAAGCTGAGAGAATTCTTACCTCACATTCTAAACATAAATCAAACAACATTCTCATTTCTTTCCTACTCTGAAATCAGCTTCATAAAAACATTGTTAACGTTACTGAAATAGCAGTTTAGAGTATATGGCTCTTAAGACTTTTTGTGGAGAACTGTGGTCATCAAAACAGCAGGTCATTTAGAGAGCTTATTAAAATAAGACAGAAAAGACACTAACAGAAGATCAAGTAGAGAAAGAGAACTGGAAGGAGGAAGAGGAATAAGAGGAAAGGAGAGGGGAGAGGAGGGGGAGGGAAAGGAACAGGGAGAAGAGATGGAGACAACAGAGACAGAGACAGGGGAGGGGAAGAAAGGGCTCAGAGAAGGTCTCTCTTCCCTCTGTAAGTTTATGATCATTTGAAAACTCAGAAATAATCAATACTTACAAAAAACAAACAAAGATATAGCATTGTCTGAAAGGCAGACCTATCTAATTGCCAAGACCAGTAAAGTATCAGCAAAGTTCAGCATAAGGAGACAAAATTGTAGCCAAGATAGATATAGCAATCATAGAAGGCCTTATAGTCAAAATCAGGACAGAAGTGGGATGGTGTATTAAAGGTGGGGGACAGAGGGCAGACTGACCTGGCAAGAAAAAAAACAAGCAAACATAGAACTGAGCACACAAAACAAGATAGAGAGCAAGGAGAACGCCAATGCAAGGAGAAAGCAAAAGGAAAACTGGTGGGACTTTGGAACTGAAGCATCTGGACATGCAGTGAGAACCCCTTGTTTACTGAGAATGCAGTTCCACTAACAGAAATGCAGACCAAGGAGAACTGGTTCCTCAAGGAAGAGGAAGAGTGTCAGGAGGAAGCAGAAGGACAGAACTTAACAGCTAACAGCCAGAAAAAAGAACTTTGAAGAAGTCAGAAATGCACACAAATTGGAGAGTCATCTCAAATAGGTGGAAGTGAAACCTCAAATGTATATACAACCCTCCAAGGTTGCTTTCAGTTGGTAAGAGAAAAATGGATTACAAGTGACCAGATAAAAGAGAGTCATATCACGCATGTCAAAAAAGGTGAATAATCTTAAGTCCTGGTGCTAAAATTCAAAGCACAGATTCCAATTTCAGACTTGCTAGACCTATAGACTATCTTTGTACCATTACCAGCTAATACCAGCAATATCTTCCTCCAAACATTTCCTTTCTTCTTTCCTTTCCTTTCCTTTTTTTTTTTTTGTGCTAGTACTAGGGCTTGAACTCAGGTCCTCAAGCTCTCATTTGGCTTTTGCACTTAAGTCTAGCACTCTATCACCAAAACTCCACTTCTGGCTCTTTGCTTCTGATTAACTGGAGATAGGAATTTTGTGAACTTTCCTACACAGGCAGGCTTCAAACTGTGATTCTCAGATCTCAGGCTTGAGGCACCAACACCGAGCCAAACATTTTCTATACAACTCCCCCCCACACACACACACCATGCACACTTGCAGATGTGTACACACACACACACACACACCATCATGCAAGAAGACCAGCCTGGTAGCAAAGTACATCTGGGCCTCAGGACCTAACTCTCCAGGACAAGCATTTCACATATGGTCCCACTGGTCCTGTATCTGAGTCTCCTTGTTCCTTCGGAAGTAGTTCACATCCTGCACTATAAGAAAACATGAAATGTTTCCTGGTGCTCTGAAGAGAGAGGAAAGGTAGACAGTAGACACCAACTTTGACTACTTATGAAAATCAGTCATACAAATCCTGATGTCTCTTTACTGCCTTCAGGGAAACCTGAAATTGTGGGTGGGTTCTAAGGAATGCTTGCAAGAGAGATAACTCTTATTTCTTTCCAGAGACATCAAATACTAGGGGCTGGATCACAGGTGAGTTTCTGCACTGCTGTGTCTTACTATCCTCATTTCTGCAATGAAGATAACACCACAGCTCTCAAGACACCTTTCTAATTTACATGTGCTCATATATAACAGTGGTATTTAACTTGTCCCTCCCTCATTGGAATCATAAGTGAGGGGGTTTTTTTTGGAGGGGGGAAGGGAATAGGTGTAAAATGTTTTGCACTGAATTTTTAAATCTTCCCAGGTGACTGACTTGCAATCACATAGAGGACATCACTGATGAAGTACATGAGTCTACATTGAGCAAAGGCCTAAAGGAGTGGAATGGGCTGGGAATAACTGGTGATATGTGGTGTATATGCAGCTGTGGGTAATTACTTCTGGCTTTGCTTGGAAAATGTAGGCCTCCAGTGTCACCAAATCTTCCCCTTTTTCAAGAGAAGCTAGAAACTTAAGCTTTTAAGTAAAATACTCATTTTGAAATTAATTTTGAGAACTAATGTAAGTTTATTTAAGACAAAACAGAACTTTGTGAGGGCCAAAGAAAACTAGTCTGTGGCCATATTCTATTGCCTGTGGTTTGAAGGCAGTTGAACTTAAGAAAAAAGCCCTCAGATTTGGCTGCTGGCTTTGAACTATTTACTCTATCTGAACCTCAAATTCTTCATCTGCAGAATGCATAAAGTAAAACCTTACAAGTTATTACAGGAGACAATGTCTAGAACTTGAATGCTGGTGTTTAACTGAACACCAATTTCTTTCATCTTTATCAATAATGTTCTTTTCCAACACTGAAAATCTAAAATCTTTGTCCAAAAGATCTTCCACGAAATCAGGCTCTATCCTGAGTTCCATGGGGCTCTTACCTCTTAGGCTATGTGTTTGTGAGACACATACACCTAGGACAGCTGAGGTCCACCAGATTTGTGAGCTTTATCCTGTCCCAGAAGGCCTACAATGAGTGAAGAGGAACTTCAAGCCATCCTACTCTCTGCTGAGGAGAGCAGTGTACATATGATGGCCTAAAGATTGCAACTATCATTCCTAACATTAACATCCCAGGGCCTCTATACTGCTAGGCCAGCTTCTACCTCTTGAGCCACACCCCAAGTCTTTTCTACTTTTAATCTGCTATTTTTTGTTGTTTGTTTGCTTTCAGAAAGGGTCTTGCAGCTAACTCTGCTTAGGCTAGCCCTGAACTGTGGTCCTCACGTCCCAATCTTCAGAGTGCAGGGAATTATAATTGTGTGCCAAGAGCTAAGAAGTTTTTGGTTTTTGCTTTCTTGTGGTACTGGGGACAAATGCTAGAGAAGTGTTGCACCAGTGAGCTTCATTCCCAGCCTGGCTTGGGGAGGGGGGGGGAGGGAAGAGCGGTTAAGAAAGCCTCTAATCACATAAGCAAAATGCTTCACAATCTTTAAGCCTGGTTAAAACAAACAAATAAAAAAAACAACACTAGAAGACCAGTTAATAGAAACACTATGCATGCCCCAAGAGTATTCACAACTCCAGTGGGAAGTCCTTCAGGTACCGGTGAAAATTTACCCAAGTGCTTCGCCTAGCAAACATCTGGGAGACTACCATTCTCGCCCCAGTCGAGAGAGCAGAGTGGAAACTCCTCTCTGGGAGCCACACTGCCCGGCTGGCAGGCGCGAGCTGGCGCCCGGGGCCACGGCGCCCGGCGAGGCCGCGCGGCGCTCCCCGCTCACCTGCAGATTTTGCGCGGTGAGCATCATCGGGCTCAGGTAGAAGTAGGGCACCCCTCGGCCCGCGGCCGGGGGCCCGTCACTCAGCGACAGCACGTCCGCGAAGGGCCGGCCGCGCACCTCCTCCAGCGTGGAGAGCGTGCCCAGCGAGCCCCAGTCGCAGAGGTGCACCACGAAGCGGGCCACTCGCGCCGGGCTCTCCTCGGGCGGCGGCGGAAGCAGCTGTGCAGCGGGGTCCCAGTTCCCGTGATCCCGGCCGCCGCGACCCCGTGCCGGGGACACCAGGAGCGACAACAGCGCCGACGCCAGCAGGGTGGCGAGCAGGACGCCTGCGGGTCCTTGCGCACGGCCGGACATGGCGGGTGTCCTGAGTGACAGTCCGGGTCCGCGACCTATCCGGCGGCGGTTAGGGCGGCCCGGCAGGGCCCCGCCCCCGCAGGCAAGCCCCGCCCCCAAAGGGAGCCAATCAGAATCCGAGGGGGAGGAATTCCTCCACCAGCTCTGCAACTTGTGAGTAACCCGATCAGTTTATCCATCTTCCCACAACTCCGCCCTGCCCTCTGTGTAGAGTGTGAATCTGTCCTAAATGGTTAGGTTGTTTTTAGCAGATGGTTAGGCCAAGACTAGAAGAAAATAAGCAATTTTCCTAAGTCACACTGCTATGGGGAAATACTGACTTCTTTATGATGCACTCAAACACCCCTTGTATAAGGATACCTGGCTTCTGAGAGCAAATCCATTTCCACCTTTGCCCTTTTCCCCTGTTTACTCACGATCAGCACCAAAGGACAGCAAGGTCCTAAATAACAAAGGGCAGAAATCCTCCATTCCAGATCTTATCAACTACCGGCCCAACAGTGTCTGAAAAATTGTTAGTCCCAACTAGAATTTGGCCCGACCTCGCCTGTTGGGACCTGTTTAAAAGTTCGTTTTGGTGTTTCACCTATTTATTGCTTCCGGCATCATCCTTGCTCTATGGGGAAGGGGCATTTCCTTTTGCTGCTTCTAGGACGTTCTCCAGTTTCCAGGGATGTTCTCTTAGGCTGGTACTTTAGGAATTAGTAAATAAACTCACATCGCTGGCTACATTCTCAGTCCGCCTTGAATTCCCACTGTCCTTGTTTTTCACTTTGCAATTCTAGTGACACCTGGCTCTCTGAGGCTGAGTTGTTTAACAGAAGCAGTTTCTCTCAGCTGCTGTGGGCCAGTAATGTGGACAGGTGTGAACTAAAGCCCCACCTCCACTTTCTGTTTTAAACTTAACCTCTACATTCGGACAACTACTTAGCCTAATAACTAATTGTGAAGACACCTCCAGTTCTTCAATTCCCTCTGGTGGCCAGATGTTGCTACACCGCATTGTTTTCCACATTCTGGTAAGAGTGAACAAGCCTCAGCCTGTTAGTATGCGGTGTGTGTGTGTGTGTGTGTGTGTGTGTGTGTGTGTGATATTAACACTTGAACCTAGTGCCCAGCCTCGGTACAGGTGAATTGAGACTTTTTTCTCTGCAATGTGCATGCCTCAAGTAGTAGCTAATAAAGCAGTAAAAGAGGTTCCTTTGGATTTGGCCACTTAAGCATGAGCCTAGATTGGATAATACTAAACCTCAATTTCCTGATCTTTAGAAAGGAGGGAAGACCAGCTCTGCCTCATTGGAGTTTTATGTGAATTTAGTGAGAGAATTTCTTTAAAATACTGAACACAGTACAAGGAACATAGACAGGAAGGCAAGACTCCTGCCATGTTTCCATGGGGCAACTTCCCAATGAAAAGCCTCCTTTTACCCCAATAAGCTCTTTCAACATTCCATGAAAAAACATGACAAACATTTTTTGTTGCTGTTGTTATTGGTCACAGGGTTTGAACTCAGGTCCCGGGTGTAGTCCCTGAGTTTTGCTCAAGGCTAGGGCTCTACCACTTTGAGCCACACAGCCACTTCTGGTTTTCTGGTAGGTTATTGGGGATAAGAGTCTTATGGACTTTCCTGCTGGAGCTGGCTTCAAACTATGATCTTCAGATCTCAGCCTCCTGAGTATCTAGGATTACAGGCATGAGCCACCTGCATCCGGCTGGTAAACATTTTTAAGTGCTGATATATTGCAAAAATTATAAGTAGCCTCCCTACCCCAAGAAAAATATACCAAAAAAATCAAAAACAAAAACAAAACTCAAAAGATCCCCATAAAATTTCATATCATTGTAACCTCTTCATACAGCTTAGTTTTGTACTACAAACAATCCCAATCACCTATGCTCCTCACCCACAAGCTTATTATGATCCTCATTTCCACTTTGATATTTTTAAAGTAATTTTCTATTTGACAGGAGGCATGTAGAGGTATATTGAGGGGCTGGGAAGGTGGCTCAGTGGTAGAGCACTTGCCTTGCGTGCATGAGGCCCTGGGTTCGATTCCTCAGCACCACATAAGCAGAAAAAAAAGCCAGAAGTGGCGCTGTGGCTCAAGTGGTAGAGTGCTAGCCTTGAGCTGAAGAGCTGAGGGACAGCGCCCAGGCCCAGAGTTCAGGCCCATGACCGGACCCCCCCCAAAAAAAGATACAAATTAGAGGTATATTGAGTCTCTTTCATCTCACTGGCTCAGATGCCCTGAAGGACTAGAGGTTATTGAATCACTTGATTAAGAAAATAGAGAGGATGCTAGGAACAAAGCATAGGCTGAGCTGGCTCTGCCTCCATGCCCAGGGAGATACTGGCCTAACTTTCTATATTATAATAGCAAGGCCTCCACAGGGAACTCATTTCAATACTTGAAGCACTGAATCTTGCTTAGTGAGAAGCTGACACTTCTCAAAGAAATCAGCTTCAATTATGTTCTGAAAAATGTTCACCAACTGTATCCTCATAAATCCACCAGTATTGGCAGATTTATTTCCTTCATCTTGATGAGGTCACTTTTCTTTTCTTCCATTATTATCTAAATAATGATATCTCATGCTGGGTTGGGAAACTCACAATTTCCCTAAAGAATAAAGAAGGATGGCCAGGAATTTATGTTTCTTACCATAGTTTTCTGCTGGCTGTTGATCTTTCTAGAAGCTTCCTTCTGTTGGTCTTGAGTGAACCAACTGAACACTTTGCCACTGTCTTCCTCACTCCAAGTGCAGCAAATTCTTGTTGAAGATTTAGGGTAGAGTTAGAATTGCAATGTGCCAAAGCCTATTATTACAACATTGAGTGTTAGAATTCCAGTCTAAGAAGTTTCTCAGGCTGACTCAAGAAAAGTGAAACTATTTCTCTTAAATGTGTATAGTAATTTAGCTCAATGACTTTCTCAGCCGAGGCACCCAGGTGATGAGTCTATTTCTTCACAACAAATAGGGCTTTTAGTCATGTTGGTAAAGGGAAACATTTCTCTACAGAAATTGTAAAGCACATTTTTTTTGGACTGGTACTAGGGCTTGAACTCTTACTAAGCTTTTTCACTCAAGGCTAGAGCTCTACCACTTGATCTATATATCCATGTCTAGCTTTTGCTGGTTAACTGGAGATAAGAATCCCTTGGACTTATGGAGCTGTGGCTCAAGTGGTATAGCACTGGCCTTGAGTAGAAAAGCTCTAGGACAATGCCCAGGCTCTGAGTTCAAGACCCAAGACTGGC
Organism: Dipodomys ordii; assembly: GCF_000151885.1. NCBI lineage: Eukaryota > Metazoa > Chordata > Mammalia > Rodentia > Heteromyidae > Dipodomys > Dipodomys ordii. Next base: position 13,147,431 of record NW_012267273.1, read on the forward strand.
ATACACAAAAAAGAATCCTTACAACTAGGTATGGACGACTCATGCCTACAACTCTACTCAGGAGGCTGTAATCTGAGGATTGCAGTTTGAAGCCAACCCTGGGCAGACAAATCCAAGCAGAGAGGGAAAATCAGGAAAACAACTTCATTTGCAATAGTCTCAAAAAAATATTTGGGGATAAACCTAACCAAGGAAGAAAAAGACCTTTATAGCCAAAGCTATAGAAATTTGAAGAAAGAAATAGAAGACAACATCAGGAAACAGAAAGACTTTACATGTTCATGGACTAGTAGAATCAGTATTGTGAAAATGAGCATGCTACCAAAAATGACCTACCAATTTAATATAATCCTCATAAAAATTCAAAATCATCAGTCCTTTACTGAGATAGAGAAATCAATCCAAAAATTCATATGCAACAACAAATGACCTTAAATAGACAAACAACTTTAGGTTAAAACAACTTTAGGTGGTGTTGTAGTCCCACACCTTAAACTCTATTACAGAGGTATAATAACAAAAACAGCTTTGCCTTGGCACAAAATAGACCTGAAGATCAATGGAACAGACCAGAAGACGTAGAAATAAAACAATAGGCTTACAATTATCTGATATTTGATAAGGGAACCAAACATATATAATGGCCTCTTCAATAATTGGTATTGGGAAAATTGGGCATTCATATGCAGAAAATTCAAAGTGGCTCCCTGTTTGTTACCATGCACTAAAATCAACTCAAAGTGGATCAAAGACCTCAGCATTAGACCTTAAACTTTGAAATTACTGCAAAAGGAGGAACACTAGAAATCATAGGTATAGGCAGAAATTTTTTGAGAAGAGTTCTAAGAGCACAGCAGATAGAGATACTTGACAAATAGGATTACATCAAAATAAAAAGTTTCTGCACAGCAAAGAACATAGTTACTAAGGCTGAAAGACAGCCAATAAATTGGGAGAAGATGTTTACCAGCACACCCAACAAAGATAATGTAGTAGGAAGACCCCTACTCAGGCAGGCAAGCCCACCTAGTCGTCCGGAGTGACAGAGCCCACCGCAACAAAGTTGATATTAAAGAAGCAATTTTATTGAGAAGGTTCCTACACTGACCGGCCAGGGAAGCAGCACAGGCTCGGGAGCTGTACTGCGACCCCAAGCGGCCCACGTGCTTAGGTTTTTAAAGGCAAAAATCACAAGGTGAAGCCTGGTCACGTAGGCGACCAATGAGATTGTCACACACCCAAAAGATTGCACAGTCATAACAGACCACACGCAGGTGGCCGGTGAGGTTACACTTTGTCACATAATGGCTGTTTAAACCAGCCTATCACTTTTGGTTTAAATGACTCTCGAATTCAATGGTAAAGCGGAGCTTAAGGTAAATATACACAAAGGAGTTTAGTGGAGTTTAACATAAGCATGTGAAAAAGGTAGAGTTTATAGTAAACTCGGGATGTTGCCAGCATGCCAGCCAGCATGCCAGCATGAGCCAGATTACTGGCTACCTGTTTAATCGGTCAGTCTTTAACAAAACAATGAAGGTGGCGTCCCCTCAGATAATATCCAAAATATACAAGAAGCTCAAGAAACTAACCCCTCCTGAAGCCAATAAACCAATCACTAAATTGGAAACATTACTAAAGAGAGATTTCTCAGAAGAGGTAAGAATGGCAAAGAAGCATGTGAAGAAATACTCAACATCCCTAGCAATAAAGAAAATGCAAGTCAAAACAACTCTGAGATTTTTGTCTCACCCAGTGAGATTGGCCAACATAATGAACTCAAACAACAAATGTTGTTAGGGATATGGGGAAAAGGAACCCTACTGCACTCTTGGTGGGAATGTAAACAATCACAACTGCTCTGGAAGCAGCCTGGAGGTTCCTCAAAAAACTCAACATAGATCTTCCCTATGACCCACCCATATCATTCCTGGGCATCCACTCTGAATATCACAAGCCAGAATACCATAAAGATACTTACACATCCATGTTCATTGCTGCACTATTTACAATAGCAAAGTAATGGGAATAGCCCAGATGCCCTAAAATAGATGAGTGGATCAAAAAAAAGTACCTATACACAATGGAATATTACACAGCCATAGAAAGAATAAAATATGTCATTTGCATAGAAATGGGTAGGCCTGGAACAAATCATGTTAAGTGAGTTAAACCAATCACAGAGACTAATAGCGAATGTTTTCTCTAATATGCAGAAACTACATCTAAAATACCCTGGGACATGATAGATGAACTCTGGCATTCACATAGTGTAAGACCGAAGGAGGATACTCTTCAGGGAGGAACACAGAGGCACAGAGCCTCTGATCATAAAAAATATTTATCAAAATGAACTCCAGGAAATGGAAACAAAACATATTTGTTTTCTTTTTGTCTTGTTTATTCATTTGTCTGTCTTTGAGAGGGCAAGGGTGCGGGGGTGGGGGGGACATGGAAATGGAGGTACAAAAGGTGAATAAATGTAGCAGTCATACTCACTAGACACTATGTTGAAAATGAAAAGACTCGGGTGGGATGGGAGGGAAAAACTGGGAAAGAGCAAAAGAAGGGATGATATTGTACAAAAAGAAATGTACTCATTATCTGAATTATGAAACTATAACCCCTCATGTATCACCTTTAAAATAGCAATAAAACGTATTTTAAAAATAAATAAATCATAGTAGAGTGTTAGTAAGAGCAGGCAAAATGAGTTTTACTCTTAAAATCAATCAGTATCAAACTAAGACTACTGTATTTTGTTGTTGTTGTTTGTTTTTTGCTATGAGAGCCCAGTCCTGTAAATATGTGCTGTGTTCCACTCTCCCTCATTGTGTGCCTAAACTTGCTCATCAGGTTCTGTTTAACTTGTGGTGAACTAGACTTGTGTGTTGTAGGGAACTCTGGAGTAGAGCTGAGGCCTAGAAATGGTTAAGAGCTTGGAAGGCCATCTCAACAGCACTCAGAGGTTGGCCCTAGAAAGATCAAATAGTCAAGGCAAGACAAAAGTTCAAGTTTCTACATTAAGTGTGAGCTGTTTAGGCACCAAAAGTTCAAGACATTGGAAACAAGATAAAAGTCAATGTTGAGGTTGGAATGTTTATTTATTTATTTTTTTTTTTGTCGGCCGTGGGACTTGAACTCTGGGCCTGGGCGCTGTCCCTCAGCTCTTCAGCTCAAGGCGAGCGCTCTGGGCCTGGGCGCTGTCCCTCAGCTCTTCAGCTCAAGGCGAGCGCTCTACCACTTGAGCTACAGCACCACTTCCGGTTTTCTAGTGGTTTATTGGAGATAGGAGTCTCACGGTCTCTCCTGCCCGGGCTGGCTTTGAACCGCGATCCTCAGATCTCAGCCTCCTGAGTAGCTAGGATTACAGGCGTGAGCCACCAGTGCCCGGCGAGGTTGGAATGTTTATTGCTTCTCTCTACTTTTAAGATAAGGGAGTCAATTATGACTTGTATGCAAACTATGACTTATTTGGATGATTGTAACTTCAAAGATAGATAGATTGATACCTTATTCTCTGCACATACCTGTAGTCACATCCCTGTACTGAACTAAATAAATAAGCATGTTAACGGGGAACTCGGGCTTCAGAAGCCAGTGAGCCCTGGGCCCCCTAAAGCCCCCTTTCCTATCCTCTCTCATCTTTCTTAGCATTTTGGCCACTGTATTCCATCATCATGATATTCCAGGTTGTGGTTAGCAACAATCTGTTTTTGTGAGTCATTTTTTTTAATATTAAAAATTTAGGAGACCGTGCATTAGCCTCTTTCTTTGTTTTTTGGTAGTGGCATTTTTGTCTTTACTTCAGGATTAGGTGACATGCCATCCTTACAATACCTACTGCAAGGCTAACCCTGGCAATAGATCAGCTTCAGATTCATTATTCAGTAGTTCTCATGTCAATGCACAATCTGTAGGAGATTAGCAATAACTCCATTGGTATAGAAAACACTTTCTCATTGAACTCAGACAATTTATTGACTGTCTAATGACAGGCAATATATTTGGTTCACATTGCAATATATCTGTAAATGTGTATGTGCTAGCTATCCAAATTTTTTATTTAAGTTTTTTCTCTGGGCCACACTGCTTCATCATTTTTTTCCTTCCTTCCTTCCTTCCTTCCTTCCTTCTTTCCTTCTTCCTTCCTTCTTTATTTCCTTTCTTCCATTCTTCCTTCCTTCCATCCTTTCTTTCTTTCTTTTCTTTACGATGAATTTTGTTGCAAGGGCATTTTCTTCATGAACAAAGGCTTGGACAGATTTCTCTTTCTTTGTGTGCAATAGATAGAATTGTTCCTTGAGAAAAGGTGCACAGTGAGAACCAATCTAGCTGTGATCCACTCCATGTTCATTTTTGTGTAATCAACCCCATATGAGTTACATTTGCTGACCATGTTTGTGATTTGTTGGTTTGTTTCTTGAATGGTTGCTGTGCTCCTTTGCCCTGCAGATGTGAAATCTTCCATGTTAGCTTTCTTGCTGATCTCAGGATGGGCAAAGAAAGACTCAAAATAGCTAGACAAAAAACAGAACTACAAAGACTGTTCTGTGTGTGTGCTTTCTGTGATAGTAGAGTATTTCATTCCAACAAAGCTTCACATGAACAGCGGATTTGTTTAGCAAGTTTGGAGTGAATAAAAAATAATAAGAAATAATATAAATATTGAAGAAATCACAATAGAACTATAGTAGGAGTCCAAACTTATAAACCCAGTCAATGTCTAGAACTTACTATTTTTATTTAAAATCATTGTCTTAAGTTTTTTTCAAAAACAACAAAAATTTGAATACAGTCAAGAAAAAGATCTGCAGAATAGTTACTTGCTATGCTGATGAAATAAATTCCTAACATATTGATTAAACTCTCTTGTTCTTCAATATACACAACAGGGTGAGGGCATTTAAGTGGGCAAATGGGTCATAGGTTGCCATATGTGGTGGACACTGGACACTGTACTTTCACCACCAATCAGTCCTATCTACCTTTAGGAAATCAGTTTCTTGTCAGCCTGGGGTTATGGCTCTGGCCAATGAGCTGAAGGAGGAGACAAGGGGCATGATCAGGCCATCCAAGGGGCTCTTCCCCTTCTCAGAGGAGGCTGTTAAGTTTCCAGCTGAGGCTGCTGCTCTACCTTCTGAATCCTGACGCTATGTGAACAAAGCCTCATCCTCTCCTAAAGTTGATCTGCAGTGCACACTGAATGCATATTACCCAGTAAACCTGTGTTGTTTGAAGTCATTGAGATTTGAGAGCTATTTGTCACCACAGCATAACCTATCCCACTTAGACTCTCTAATTACAGTCCTTGGGATAGCCCTATGAAGTGGATCTTATCATCCCCATTTTTCTGATGTTACTTCCTGGGAGCACTTATGTGGTAAAGGCTCCAAATCCACTCCACACCTGTATGTTTGACTTACCTGTGCTCACCACACTAAGACTGTAGTTACATTATTAACTTTACTTTCAGATGCATGTCCTTACAAATCCATTCATAACTTCTATGAATTTCTCATTCTGCTAGGGAGCAATGCCAATAAACTAGCACTGCAGAATTTTTTAATTGTTTTTTTCTATCATTTGATCATCACAAGTTCTCTGTGCTAGCCACTTTTATTAGCTTCATTTTTAGATGACTCAAATGCAAGTCTCTGAATTGTCGATTCTGTTGCCCCAACCTGCTCCCCCAGAGACAGCAGCAAGAAGCAACCTGAGTAGCTGGTGTGGCAGGAATGAAGGGCTTTTGTGTCCCAAGTGGTATCTCCAACAGAGTGCTAGTAGCTAGCTAGTACTAGTTGCACAACATAGCTACTTCGAGCTTCAGTGGGTATAAGATAGATTAGGAGGGCAGCAACCAGAACAGTTCTGTAGTAAACTGTTAGTAGGATGGAGAAATCAAGGTTCTCACTCTGTACCTTATTAATACTGGCTTTTTCCTAGCCTTCTATGGAAGGGTTGACAATTGTCCCATGCTACTAAAGCCAGTGGATACTTCATTTCTTAGAAATGCTCAACACACCTGACCATTCCATTGTTTTCAGGGAAATCTTCTCCTTGGCTCCCCTTTATTCTTCTGCTTTCCTGTATATGCATGTCTAGCCTCCTCAGCTTGCTCTTTCTTATCCATTCAACCTTGGAGTTCCACACACAACTCTGGTGGTTAGCCTTCCTTCTTTCTCTTTATAAGCAATCACATCTCTCCCTTGGTTCCATTAGCCATCTGAAGGATATTTGACTCTCAGGACTGTCTTTTAAGCTTCCTAATTCTGGCTCCAACTTTTCCCATTCTTGAGCCTAAAATTAAACTTCCTGCCCAATGTATTTCTTCTCCTATGTTTGTTAACTCAATACCATGGTGACAGAGCTTGGGATTGTGGCTCAGCTATATGGCTCAGCTATGTGGCCTAGCATGTATGAGCTTCTGGGTTCAATCCTCAAAACTGCAAGACAAAAAAAAGAAAAAGGCATACTCTTACTAGTTTGTCATTCCAAAAACCTACCATCTCTGACGTCTCTCTCATGGGTACCTGCTTTGAATTCTGGGGGTATATATCTAGTAGTGCTGGACTTGAGTACCTGCTTGGAATTTAGTGGAGCATATACCTAGATGTGGAATTGCTAAGTCATGGAGAAACTCTGTTCAATTTTTAAAGTTAAATTGTTACTCTATGATGCCTTTATGTTTCCATTATTGGGTTGAAGGTTCAATGGATAAGAAAGAGCAAGCTGAGGAGGCCAGACATGCCATGATATACAGGAAAGCAGAAGAACAAAGGGGAGCCAATAGGCAAGATCTGTTTCTCTCTCTCTCTCTCTCTCTTTCTTTCTTTCTTTCTGGGGGGTGGGGTCCAGTCATGGGGCCTGAACTCTGGGCCTGGGCGCTGTCCCTCAGCTCTTCAGCTCAAGGCTAGCGCTCTACCACTTGAGTCACAGCACGACTTCCGGCTTTTTTCTTTTTTGCTTATGTGGTGCTGAGGAATCGAACCCAGGGCCTCATGCATCAAGGCAAGTGCTCTACCACTGAGCCACCTTCCCAGCCCTTGTTCTTTCTTTTCTTTTTCTTTTGTGCCAGTCCTGGGGCTTGAACTTAGACTCAGGCTGTCCCTGCACTCCTTTTGTTCAAAGCTAGTGCTCTACCACTTGAGCCACAGCACCACTTCCAGCTTTTTTCTGAGTAGTTTATTGGAGATAAGAGTCTCACAAACTTTTCTACCTGGGCTGGCTTCAAACTGCAATCTCAGATCTCAGCCTCCTGAATAGCTAGGATTACAAGCATGAGCTCCTAACGCCTGGCTATGCTTTTCATTTTCTTGATAACTCATGATATTGAACACCTTTGGGGCCATTTCTTGGGAGAAATGTGTATGCAAGTCCTTTGTCCATTACAAAAATCTAGGTTGGGGGCTGGGAAGGTGGCTCAGTGGTAGAGCGCTTGCCTTGCATGCATGAAGCCCTGGGTTTCATTCCTCAGCACCATATAAGCAAAAAGAAAAAAGCAGGAAGTGGCACTGTGGCTCAAGTGGTAGAGTGCTAGCCTTGAGCTGAAGAGCTGAGGGACAGCGCCCAGGCCCAGAGTTCAGGCTCCACAACTGGACCCCACCCCAAAAAAAATCTAGGTTGTTTGTCCTTTTGAGGTTTCACTGTAAGGATCATTTACGTATAATATTATGAATGTTCAATCCTAATCAGATATACACTTTTCAAATAGTTTCTCCCATTCTATGAGTTGTTCTTCACGTTCTTGATGAGATTCTTTGACACACACACACACACATTTTTCATTTTGAGGGAGTCTAGTAGTCTTTTCCTGTTGTTCATGCTGCCACGTTCCTTGTGTGTTTATGATCACACTTTCAGCTGTGAGGATCTGTCTGTACCTCAGTTTTTCCACCTGTAAAGTGACGGTAGAAATGTTTGGGAATTCAACAGAGAGATAAAATTCTTAGAGAATTACCTGGTACAAAATGAGCATTCAATAAACTTGAACAGGTATTATACTACACCTATTCCTGAGTTTGTGGCATCAGCATTGGTTTAAGGAAGGGCACAGATAAAATGTTAATGACATGCTTTCACTATGCAGGCCAAACTCCTCTGCACTTGACCAAACACTGAAATCAAATGTATTATTTCCACAAGCTCAGAGGAGGGGCTAGCCACTGATGTTAACTTGGAAGATAATTTCATGTGCAAATAGAAATTGTCAATATCATCCAACAGTTTTGCTGGATAATTTGTAGTTAATAATACATTTTTCCTAATAACTCTCAACAAACCATTATCCTGACATGCCTGAAAACTTCAGGGTTTTGGATCATCCTATGCACAATTCTCTTTCTATCTCTGTGGGCTATGGGATGGGTCAGGGGAAAGGGTGGTAATGCAATCTTCACTAAGTGTTAGGTTGGGTTGTGTCCACATAAAATTCCTATCTTGAAGAACTCACTCTCAGAAACTCAGGTTATGATGTGATTTGGAAATACGATCATTGCAAGTAGTCAAGAGGAGGTCATCCTGGAATAGGGTAGGTCCCTAATAATATGACTGGTGTCCTCATAATATGGCCATGTGAAGAAGCAGATACACAGAGAGAACCGTGTGACAATGAAGGCTTAAAACCAGAGCTCTGCCTGTGAACCCTCACCCAGTGGCAGAGGTAGCACAGGCTCCCACCATGGCCCTGCCAGGCACCTTCATTTCAGACTTCAAGCTCCAAAACCAAGGAGACCAGGTACTTCAGTCCTTGACTATTAGGTGCCTGACTAGCTCACCCTTAGAGTAAAAACTTGAGCCTCTTTTTTGATGAGAGACTGTTTCGATCTTTCCAGGGCCCGGCTCCCAACCTTTTCGGAGCTTAGTTGAGATGGAATTCAAATCTCTCAGCCCTTTCTAATTCTCACATATTGGCTCCAGAGTTCTTCGCAGGTGAGGAAAGTGGAAATTCTAGGCAATAACCATAATATATCCTTGTTAATATTTCAGGATGCATGAGATAGAATGGTGATTGAATAGTGGTTACTTTCACAAAGGAAGTTATCAATTATGGGTGTAGATATTGTTTTACATAATACAGAAAGATATTTGTAGAATTAAGAGAAGTTTGATGGTACACACCTGTAATATTACCATGTGGGAGGCTGAGTCAGGGTTAGGAATTCAGGACTAGTCTTGGCTACACAGTGAGACCTTATGAAGAGAGAAAGGGAAGGAAGGAAGGAAGGAAGGAGGGAGGGAGGGAGGGGGGGAAGGAGAGGAGAGAATGAGAGGAAGGGGAGGGAGAGGAGGGAAAAGAGAAAGGAAGGAGGGGGAAAAGAGAATTCAATTATTTATCCTTAATTATTAAAGCTGGATGATAGTTGTATGAGAATTTTGTACTTATATTACATTATGTACAATTTTATGTATTTGAAGTTTTTTTCTACCTTTTACTTTTTACGTATTTTTTATTATGAACATACTGTACAGAGGGGTTACAATTACAAGGGCAAGATAATGAGTACATTTCTTATCAAGCATTGCAGCCTCCTCCTTTGTTTACCCTTCACATCCCTTCCCTGCCTCCCCCCTTCCCCCCACCCAATCCTCCCCCCCATATTTGAAGTTTTATGTAATAAAAACTTTGATATGTCTATACATTTGTGACTCCATACTCTATAAATTTAATCTGACTTTAATGATCATTTACTTTATATCTACTCTGGAATGGCCACTATGTCAAATTCTAAATGCCAAAGAATCAGAATGCATAAAATTGATGACAAATAATCCTTTTGTCTGCAAGTTAGGGAAAAAATGCCATCTGGAGCCTTAATTAATGTTGTCTTCTCTTTATTACATTATTAAAAGTCTGGAAGATACACTCTAGTGCTTGTGCAGTGGCTTAATGACATCACCCAAGATCTGAGTCCTTTCCAATCTTCATTCTTTAGAATGTTGCTCTTCATTAATTTTTTACATTGTTATTATAAAGGTGATATACAGAGGGGCTACCATTTCATACGTCAGGCTTTTGTCAAGAAGCATATTGATCAAAGGCCTTCACTATTCTTTCTTATTACTGGTCAATCCTTTCTGCCCTGTTCCTAATGGGCTGAGTCTAGTGTCTTTGTTGTTGTTGTTTAAAGAGTTGTAAAGAGTATATTTCTGTTTGGACAATGTTACCCCTTCCCTCACTCTTAGTTTTCCCCTCCCATCTCCACCCACAAGTTGTATAGTTTTGTTTTGTTTTGTTTTGGTCCGGTCGTGGGGCCTGAACTCTGGGCCTGGGCACTGTCCCTCAGCTCTTCAGCTCAAGGCAAGCACTCTACCACTTGAGTCACAGCGCCACTTCCGGCTTTTTTTCTTTTTGCTTATGTGGTGCTGAGGAATCGAACCCAGGGCCTCATGCATGCAAGGCCTGTGCTCTACCACTGAGCCACCTTCCCAGCCCCTGTATAGTTTTTTTTTCAACATAGTGTCTAGTGAATACCACTGATGCATTTATTTACTCTTTGTCCCTCCTTTTCTGTCTCTCCCCTTATGCTCCCAAAGCCATATAAGTGAATAAACAAGATAAAAGGAAAATACAACAAGACAGCAAAAACAAATAACTTCTTGTTTCCATTTCCTGAAGTTCATTTCCATAAATATTTTGTATGATCAGATGCACACAGATATTGTTGCTCTTCATTTTTATATTTCAACTTAATGGCCACAAAATGTGGCTCTGCCTCCAACACCACACTTGCATTCTAGGCTAGAAGGAGAAGAAAGAACAAGAGACAAAATGACTATATCCATGTCAATTATTCCCACTTTAAACTTGGAAAAACCTTTCCCAGAACCACCATTTCCATGCCTCCCAAAGACCTTTGCTGACACCTCTTTGGCTAGTACTGAGTCAGATGACTACCTCTACTAAGAAGATTCAGCAATTCATATTTATATTTACATTTCCAGAATCTATAAAATAAGAAATACAGGGGAAAAGATTGTGAAGGGTTACCAACTAACCTTAAATGCCTGAGTCATTTTTATTCTTAAAGAGACACAAGACTCTTGGGTCAAAACAACAATCGTTGCCAGATGTTTCTCCAAACTCAGTGCCCATGCGATAAGGAAGAGGGCCTTGTAGTGTTACAGCAACAGAATCCTGAATTAGGGAATGGATTCTTCATTATACTAGATGGTAAGCATCCTAGCTTTTCCTCCATTCAGAGTAAACATCCTAGCGAAGTTAAGGGAGGATAAAAAAAGGTGCCCTTCTCACTAGATATGCAGAAATGCAAGGCCCCTTTGGGGGGGGGGTGTCCCACCATACCCATTGCCTGGATCCACACTCTTGATACAGGTTTTTTTTTCCTGCTGCTCCAGGTGGGCATAGCTCATTTGTATTATAGCCCCTGTGGATCCTCAGCAGGAAAAGACCACTAGGGTTGTAGCCTTTGTAGCGGGCGCACCTGCTAGTGTTGCAGTTTCACAGTGTGCCATGGCTTCTTTAGGCTGTGTTGTGCCCCTCTCCCCTGATGCAACTCCACCCTCCTCACCACCCTTGTCCTTGTCACGGGAAAGCTACCGGAACTTGAGGAATTAAAAGAGATTAGAAAGGGGCAGGGGCAGGATGTTTGTTTCCTACTGGAAACTTCTTTTGAAACAATATTGTCTCTTATCTGGTTCCCATTCACCAAGCCAAAATACTATCCTGGGGCCCTGAGTCCTAACTAATCTCCTTGAATACAGTGGGGACTGTGCCCTCTAGAATTTGTATTGTGCCCTGTCCATCTGAGCCCCACGCTCTTCACTGTGCCCACCTATCTACTGGGAAGATGGTGCTATGGCTGCGGAGTTTCTCCTTTGTCCTCAGTATGTGAAAAAGCTGAACTTGGGTCTTCCTCTCTCAAAGTTCTTTATCCCTTTGGCTTATGAACACTTATTATACAAGATGTTTGCTAAGTCAGCCCATGAATTCTACATATGACAGCAGTGTTTCACAACCAGCAGATAGACAAAAATGACAAAGCCTGGCTAAACCAAATGTCAAAATTGTTTCATACATCACTGTGGGAATGTAAATTGGCTTAGTCTCCATAAGAATCAATCTATCATTATCTTCTAAAGTTAAACAGACATATCACCTAGCTATCCTCATCAGGGAAAAATATCTTCCAGAAATTCTTGCTTATATATACACCAGGAAAAATGTTTGGAGCAACAATTTTTATGGTGGCAAACAAAACAAATTAGAAAAGAACCTACAGAAGTTCCATCAACAGGAAAATAGATAAATAACCTGGGGGAATACTCACTCCATGGCATAAAAACAACTTAATTCCAACTAACCAAATCAACATGGATGAATCTGTGAAATACAAAGTTGAGTGGGGAAAAATCAAGTTTCAGAAGGCTGTCTGTAACTTCCCGTTTTAAGAAAAATTTTAAGTGCCAGGATCAAACCCAGGGTTCACAGGGGTCACAGGTTACTACTGAGCTATATTTCCAGCCCCATACAATTCCTTTCTTAAAATCAAAGCAAGTGGCTCACTCCTGTAATCCTAGCTATTAAGGAGGCTGAGATCTGAGAATCTTGGTTCAAAGCCAGCCTAGGGAGGAACATCTGTGAGACTTTTTTTGGTCGGTCATGGGGCCTGAACTCTGGGCCTGGGCGCTGTCCCTCAGCTCTTCAGTTCAAGGCTAGCGCTCTACCACTTGAGCCACAGTGCCACTTCTGGCTTTTTTCTTATGTGGGGCTGAGGAATCGAACCCAGGTACTCAGGCATGCAAGGCAAGTACTCTACCACTGAGCCATCTTCCCAGCCCCATCTGTGAGACTTTTATCTCATTAACAACCACAAAACTGGAAGTGACGCTAGCCTTGAGCTGAAGAGCTCAAGGACAGCACCCAGGCCCAGAGTTCAAGACCCACGGCTGACCAAAATATTTTCAAAGGAAGAAACAACATTAATATACAATATGAGCGTATGTGCATCTGTAGTAAAACATTTTTAAACCAAAGGAATAAAAACATAAAATTCATAAAAATAATGACCTCTGGCAGGAGGGAAATGGATGAGAGGTAAGATGCAGAGTATTTTAAACTTTAGATACATGGGCTTCTTTATAGTATATATATACATACATATATATGTAAGTTATGAATATGTGTTATATATTTTCTTTGACATGAATTACATATTACAAAATGAAGGAAATGCTTAGTAAAGTAAGGGAAGAAAAGAATAAGACTGGTTTCATGGGATGATTTGGGAGAATGCATCATGATTAGCATGATTGTAGAACCCTTTAATTTCCCAATATTTATGATCTTTGATCTTCCCTACATCTCACCTTGCAATGGACAGCAGTGAGCCCCCAAACTAATATGCAACTAGATAAAAGAGCAATCACAGAACTCGGTGTGATGCTGCATGCCTGTAACCTCAGTTACACAGAAAGCGTAAGTAGGAGGATTACAGTCCAAGACTAGCCTCAGGCAAAAACCTTGAGATCCTGTCAGATAAAATATCTAAATCAAGAAGGGCTGGAGGGGCAGGGAAGGTGGCTCAGTGGTAGAGCGCTTGCCTTGCATGCATGAGGCCCTGGGTTCGATTCCTCAGTACCACATAAGCAAAAAGAAAAAAGCCAGAAGTGGTGCTGTGGTTCAAGTGGTAGAGTGCTAGCCTTGAGCTGAAGAGCTGAGGGACAGTGCCCAGGCCCAGAGTTCAGGCCCCACGACTGGACCCCCCCCCCAAAAAAAAAGAAAGGCTAGAGGTGGCTTAAGTCGTAGAGCACCTGCCTAACCTAGGAAATGGGTACGTGCAAGAGGCAGGTGGGGCCAATGAGAAGATAGGTAAACAAATGAAGCAGGGAAGAGAGGAAGAATGCAATAAAAAAATTCATTTTATATACCACAAAATTAAGAAAAGAGAAGAGGTGAGTTGAAGGGGAGGTGAGAATGAAGGGGAGGTGACATGACCAAGATGCATTGTATTTATAAACTGCTTTGTTAAATGGCACCTCCTTTGTACAACTACTTGAATATACTTTAAAAAAAATTAAGAAGTGAAGCCTTGAATCCAAACCCTGGTGGAAGGAAGGAAGGAAAAAAGGAGAGAGGGAGGGGGGGAGGAAGAAAGAAAAAGAAAGAAGGAAGGAAGGAAGAAAGGAAGGAAGGAAG
>NW_012267273.1:13163978-13182079 GCF_000151885.1 Dipodomys ordii
AAAAAGCCAGAAGTGGCGCTGTGGCTCAAGTGGTAGAGCGCTAGCCTTGAGCTGAAGAGCTGAGGGACAGCGCCCAGGCCCAGAGTTCAGGCCCTACGACTGGGCGCCCCCCCCAAAAAAATCAAAGGTGTAACTCCTCTGAACATCTAAACAACTGTTTGTCAAAATGAATACCTGGAAACATATGTTGTGGGGAGGGGAGGGCAAAACGGAAGCACAGGAATGGAGGGAGGAAGGGTGAGTAAATGCAGTCATTGTATGAAATTGAAAATTCAAAATGAACTATGTAGCTTGAGGGTAGGGATGAAAGTGGAGAAATGGGGGAGAATGAAGGAAGAGGCAACATTGATCAAGAAGCATTGTACTCATAATTTGATTTATAGAATTGTAACCTTTTTGCGAACTACTTAATAATAATTTTAAAAAAATCAGACCAGGTACTGGTGGCTCATGCCTGTAATCTTAGCTACTCAGGAGGCTGAGTTTTGAGGATCACGGTTCAAAGCCACGCCAGGCAGGAAGGTCTGTGAGACTTTTATCTCCATTTAGCCACCAGAAAACTGGAAGTGGCACTGTGGCTTAAAGTGGTAGAGCACTAGCCTTGAGGGGAAAAACTCAGGGACATTGCCTAGGCTCTCAGTTCAATTCCCACAACAACAACAAAAAGAAAAAAAAAACAAAAAGCATCAGCTTTGGAGTCTGTTATGGTTTGAATATAAATGCTCCTATTGAACTTAGTCCCCACTTGGTGATGCTATTTTAGGAGGCAATGGAAACTTCAGGAGATTGGACCCAGATGTAGGAAGTAGGTCACTGGTATCCTTTGGGGGTCCTAACCCCTTCCTGAATTTCCTTTCTCTACTTCCTGTCTCCCATGATATGAAGAAGCTCACTATCCACATGCTTCTTCCACCATGAGCTGCCTGAGCACATGGGGCCAAGCAACCACGGATGGAACTCTTTGAAACCATGAGCTAAAATGAATCTATCCTCCCTTTCAGTTTTTCAGCCAGGTTATTTTGGTCATGGCCACACAAAAGTAACTAATACATACTATGATTTAGAATCAAAGATGAATGACATAGAAAGTTCCTTAATGTGACCTAAAGAATGAAAGAAAGTTGTATCATATAGAGCCATGGAAGGACTAGACAAGGAAGTCTAGCGATAGCATCTAACATGGCACCTCTACCTACTAGGGACTCAGTAACAGAAGCTTAGCAGTGACATGTGCACTCAATAATTTTAAACCAATGAATGAGGTGTGTAGAACTGTACCGATTTTGCTGAAGAAAACTAATATTTTTGAATTTTAAATGCTTTGCAGTATAGAATCACCTCTCAACAAAGTAACTGGCCAGTCCTAGTCACAATTCTACAACTCTGTACTTACTCCATCCCTCATTTGACCAGAAAAAGCCCAGAAAGAAAAATTGTATGGCCTTGAGCTGGGCAGATAGACTAATGTCTATAATCCTAGCCATGTGGGAAGAGAAGATCAGGAGGATTATTATTTCAGGTTAACCTCAGCAATTAGTTATTAAGACCCCATCTTGAAGTCAGAAACTTGTGGCTCACACCTGTAATCCTAGCTATTCAAGAGGCTGAGATCTTAGGATCTCTGTTTGAAACCATCCTGGGCAAGAAAGCCATGAGACTCTGATCTCCAGTTCATCACCAAAAAGCCAGAAACTCAGTTGTGGCCCAAATGTAAGGCACCAGCCTTGAGCAAAAAAAAAAAAAAAAGCTCAGTTTTTGAGTTCAAGACCCAGTACCAGCATGTGTGTATGTGTGCACACACTCAGGCACACACACTCCATTTTAATCAATAAAGCTAGGTGTGGTAGCACATACCTGTCACACTAGCTCTGAAGGAAGTGTAAATAGGAGGATTGTGGTCCAGAAAAGAAAATGCTAGATCTCTCTGAAAAATAAATGAATAAATAAAGGAAGTAAAAAGAGAGATGTGATATCACTCAAGTGATACAGTGTTTTCTGGGCAAGCATAAAGTTCAAACCCTGAATTCAACCCCCACCAATACTCCCTCCCTCTGGGTCTTCTCTAGGGTGCTAGCACAAAGCATAATGCAGAAGTACCACCTGATTGGGGGGGGGGGGTAAGAAGGTAAGAAGTTAACAGACTCGTCCTGGAAAATGGCTGTACTTGTGAGAGGCCCCATTACCTAACAGGAACGCCATAGTGTGGAAAGCATTGGAACCACAAGAGCCTCCCAGCTCCTCCCTGCAGCCAATCTGAAGACATATTTGGGGAGGAGCTCTCACTTCCGTAAATGTGATTCTGTGTGTTGCAAGGGACCTTGGGTCACTTCCTTCACTTGTGCAATGAGATCAAAAGAGCAGCTTCTGTCTCTGCTATTTCTTCTTTCCTGTTGTCACTTTCTTTCCCTTTTCAAGAACCCAGATTCTCAGGCCTTGCTACAGCCTGGTTGGTTTGTTGCTGTTGTTGTTTGTTTGTTTGTTTCATTAAGATAAAGCCTCACTACATAGCCTAGGTGGGCCTCAAATTCCACATCCTCCTGCCTTAGCCTCCTGAGTGTTGGGATACCATAGTACACTGCCACACCCACCTGACTTTTTGTATCAGAAGGCTCTCTCTGGCTTCCTGACCTGCACAGGATTGCAAAACAATTCACAGCCTTAATGACCTTCTCTTTCCCCTGGTATCACAGGCTGTTTTGGAACAAGCCAGCACCTCTGCCTTTGATTTACTGGTAGGAAGTCATAAAGGGCACTTTCCACACACCTGCTGCAATTATATTTTCCCAACTCAAAAGCAAGACTCATTTATCCACCCAGTACACAAGATGTGAAACTGCACAGTGCCAAGAAACCTAAGATGGATGGTTGTGATGCACATGCCTTGTGGGAAATTCTCTGTGAGATGCCTGTTAAATATGCCTTCTGCCTGGGTGTAGTACAGACATCAACCACAGCAAGCCTTTGGTTAACTCCTGCCAGGCAGGAGTATAAATAGTGGCTATAAATGGTGATGTGGACATTGCCTGATTTCATTCACTCATTTTATCTGTGTAACAACTCTGCCCCCATAAACACTTGGCTTGGGGATTTTGTAATAAAGTGATGATTCTTTTAAAATATCTATCCAATAACCAAAGTATCGCCCTCAAAAATACCTGATTAGAATGTCTGCTGATATCTCTGTCAGAATAAAAAAAGTGATGAGATGGAAGAGGTGATGTTGATCATGATGCATTGTATTTATAAAGTCTTTGTTGAAACTCCTTCGCACAACTACTTAAAGATGTTTTAATGATGAAAACAACCATTTGCTCTTTTTTGAATTCCTGTTAGGGGCCTGAACTGCTGTTAGTTCTTGGTAAGTATTCAATGGATGAACTCAGGCTTTAACCCTTTCATAATCAAAATAACCAGGACTCAGAAGAGAGATGGAATTGGCATTACACATTCTGAATTTGAATCTTGCCCCCTCTGACTAATGGCTGTATGCATGGAGCAAGGTTCTTGTGCAAAGTCCAAGTCTCATCTACTAACAAGGAAGCCCTAATACCTGCTGGCAGTGAGGCCAGGCAAGGAACAAACACTGGCACATTGTCTATGTGCTGCATGTGATAGAACAGGTGCTGAGAAGTTTTCTTTGCTTCTTTCCTTAATGAGCTTAGGAGATAATGTGTAAGAACAGGCTATGTTCTTATTTATTATACTAACACACATTGTAAACCATCACACAAGGTACACCAAGAGTGAAAGGATGCCAAGTCTGCTTTTGTGGTTTGATGTACAGGAGGTAGGGAGAGATGGCTCTGATCAGCATCTCTAGGGGTGGCCTGCCAGTTTCCTTCCTGCCTATCCTGTGCCCAAGGTCTCCACCCAAACCCACTCAGCAAGGAGTAAGGTTCAGGGCCTTCATCAGCTGCATCTGATCAGAGCTCAGGAGCCAGTTGCCAATGAGTCTCACCTGGAGTTAAGACTTGGCATCCAGAAGCCAGGTCAAAGGGAGTTGGTCTTAGCTGGGTAGGTGAGGTAGCAGAAGGGAACAGGGTATGATAAAGTGTTAGCTTGTTGGTATTGGTACATTGTATACTGTAGAGTAGAAATACATTATAGAAAAATTTTAGACATGTAGCTTTCACTATGAACCAAGCTGGGAGCCAGCATCAAATGTGTTGATGTAAAATAAGCTGGGCACCAGTGGCTCGTGATTGTTACCCTAGCTACTTGGGTGTCTCAGCTCAGGAAGATTGCAGTCTGAGGTCAGCCTAGGCTATGCTTGATTCCTTCTCAATGTGTGACTTACCTGTCATCCTAACTACTCGGGAGCCTCAGATTAGAAGCATTGTAGTTCCAAGCAAGCCTAGGCACAAAAAAAAGCTTCTGAGACTTCATCTCAAAGGAAGAATCTGAGTGTGGTGGTGCATTCCTGTCATCTCAACTATAATAGGAAATATAAATTGGATGGCCTAGGCAAAAATGGAGACCCTACTTCAAAATAATCAGTACAACTAAAAGCTGAAGGTGTAACTCTGGTCAAATACCTGCCTAGCTGGTATGAGGCCCTGAGTTCAAACCCTAGTACCACACACACACATACAACACAATGGGTGTCCCAGGAAAACACTAAGATTCAGAGAAGTTATTCAACTTGCCAAGATCACACTTAGAGCAGAGTTGTGGCTATAAACCAGGTAATCTGACTCTAAATCTAGGCTTCTTGAAGAAAACACAAATGGAGGAATTTCTCAAAGTTAGCCTGGAGCAGCTGTTACCTGTTCTACCTAATAGTTTGTACTTTCTCTCTCTCTCTCTCTCTTTTCTGGTCCTAGAGCTCAAACTCTGGACTTGGGCACTGTCCCTAAGCTCCATTTTGCTCAAGGCTAGTGCTCTACCAGATGAGCACTGCACCATTTCCGGGGGTTTCTGTGATTAATTGGAGATAAGAGTTTCACTGACTTTCCTGCCTTGGTTGGGTTTGATCTCAGCTTCTTGAGTAACTAGGATTATAGGCATGAGCCACTGGCACCTAGCTAATTTTCTTTTAACAATAGGTTTTATTGCCGCTAGGGCATTATACCATAAAGACTAAACTTAAAGACTGCATTTCCTATTTCCCTTGCAGCTACAGTTGTGTGTACAATCTTCCAATCCAGGCCCTTAAAAAGATATCATGTGTTCTCTTCCATCCTGATGGCACAGATGCAGTGTGAAGACTGGAACAGAGGAAATCATTTTGGTGTGTGCTGGCTTTGAACCATTCACCTGGAA
The DNA here is from genome assembly GCF_000151885.1 of Dipodomys ordii. NCBI lineage: Eukaryota > Metazoa > Chordata > Mammalia > Rodentia > Heteromyidae > Dipodomys > Dipodomys ordii. The sequence continues at coordinate 13,169,241 of NW_012267273.1, forward strand.
TTTTTATGTGTGAGAAAAATAAGCTTAAGTTTACACCATTTCATTTTGGATTTATTATAGTAGCCTAACACTTATGTGAATATATGAAGCTGATAAAAGTCATAAGGAAAGAACAATGTGAAAACATCAAAGCCTGATGCGGTTGCCTGAATTATAATCCTCATGTAGTACTCTATCCTTAGACACATAGAGGATTCTTCCCCAAATTTTTACAGCATCCACACTGATCAAGTAGTCAAGTGATTTCAAGTGGCCTGATCAAAGAGTACCAGACTTAAGATAAAAAAGCCTGAGGTCTAATTCTAGCTCTGCCTTTTCTGCCTTACACAAGTGGTTTAATCTACCTGAGCTTAGGTTTCTTCATCTGGAAAACACTGCCGCCAGTGTTATGAGAACACATAACAGATACTCAATACCCTTCCCCACCCAGTCCCTCTGCCTTTCCCCACAGCCTTATGACCCACAGATATTGGGTTGACGTCTATTACCTCTCGCCTCACATGCCCACCAAGACAAAGTACACAGGGAGGCACTTGTCAGGGTGCATCGGCCCTCTGCAGGGAGCCTAGACTCTGATGAGTAGAGAGAATCCAAGAGTGTACAATCAGAGTAAATCGATGACACCTGGAAGAAGCAGAGCTATGAGGTGTTTGGAAAGCACCACAATGAAGACCATTGTGTGGATGGAGTGCTAAGATCATGCTCAGAGCCTCTGAACTCTTGGCATGACCTTTGGAGTCTGAGGTGCCTGGGAAAGAATAGTTGGGTGGTTCACGTTCAGTGTCTCAGTCCTGGTGACTCCAGTCTCCACTGAGAAACCTGGGAAAACCTCTCTGCTGGACAGTCTAAGGCTGACATCGACCTGAACCTCTACCAAGTATCAGGACAAGCTCTCTTAACAAATAAACAACAAACCATAGCTCATGCTCAGATACTACATTCAACATGTTGGAATATCACCTTTCAGTCAGAGAGAGGTGCTGTTCATCAGGGGACTTAAACATAACCTCCAGCAATGGTCTTGGCTCTTGCCTGTCTTCATGTGGCTCTTCTTGGTCAGGGGACCCTAACCATGTATGTGGACCTACTTCTCTGGGACCTGCTAAATCCTAGAAGCGGAGTGCTAATTCCTCTTTGCCCATCTTTAGCAGGCCTAGCTGTATCTCTCATCCCTCTACCCTGGTCAGGCCCATTATGATGTTTGCAAGCACACTAGGGTATTCTCCCTATCCACAGGGGCTGAGGTTCCACACTGGCACAACATGAGTCAGCCCAGCCCACTCTGACACAGCTTTCTCTACTAGGATTTCCAAAATGGTAGGTGAACTTTAGATACTCTGTGGATTAAAAAAAAATCATCGTATACTTTTGTGTTTATTGTAATAAGTATAGAAAGAAAGAACCACTCCGTACACTGGGCACTAAGTGGCTCACACCTATAATCCTAGCTATTCAGAAGGCCCACATATGGGGGTTGTGGTTCGAAGACAGCTTGGGTGATTCTTTTTTTTTTTTTCTGGGTCCGGTTGTGGGGCCTGAACTCTGGGCCTGGGCACTGTCCCTCGGCTCTTCAGCTCAAGGCTAGCACTCTACCACTTGAGCCACAGCGCCACTTCCGGCTTTTTTCTTTTTTGCTTATATGGTGCTGAGGAATCGAACCCAGGGCCTCAGGCTTGCAAGGCAAGTGCTCTACCACTGAGCCACCTTCCCAGCCCCCGTGGGTGATTCTTAAATAAATCTCCCAGATAAAATATAAGAGACTCAGTTCATTTTAAAATTCAGAATCATTATGGCATGAGATCTATTGATACTGAAAATTACCCATTTGCAAGTTAAGGTTCAAAGTTAACTAGAAATCTTGTAACTCTATTTGCTAAATTTGGCAGCCCTGCTCTGAACGTTTAGATGCTTCTCAGCCCTTCTGCTTAGCCACATCCTTAGCCTGGCAAATTATTTGTGCTGTCACTCAGGTAGGCTTCTTCATCCCCAGGCTAAGCCTTGTTGGGTCTCAATGAGGAGCTATAAATGCCTGACTTGTTTTCCTATCTGCAAGTTTGTTGACTCTGACTCCCTGTCCCAGCCATTCTGCTAAAATGTTAAGTTTGACCCCTACAAAATGCCCCACCATAGTTGTCATCTCCTATGGGAATGCCACAGTCAGCCCAGACCCCTCACCAGTGCCCCAGGCACATTGGGCTGGGGCATTTTTCTATGTAGTGATCTCTGCTTTGCTTGGACAACTTCACTGCCTACCCCAAACAAATGAATAAATAAATCTGATTTGTGTCTTTTGTTACTAATTCCAGTGTTACTTGTTCATTAAATCCTTCTCAGAGTGCCAGCTTTCCTTGCTGCCCTGCCTCTGCTCTAGGCTGAGGGCATTCTGAGGGCAAGTGGCTATTTTGAAGACTCCTGTCAGGCTGGCCGTGGGAGTGACTTGAGGAGAATCCACAGCCTTAGGACCTGAGGTCCTCAAAGGAACCAGGAGATAAAAGTAACAGAAAAGGGACAAATAGAAGAAAACAAGAAATCTGGGACTGTTGGCTCTTCCTCCTGTTCTGTTTCAATTGCCAATTTGGGGGCATCTTTGTGCGTATGATCTCTCCTAATAATCCCCATGACAGCTTGCAGGGTGGTCATCCCCAGTTCTCAAATGGGAACTGATAGCCAGAAGGTGTGTGATTGGCCCCCAAGCAAGTAACTAGTCAAAGAAATGGCCAGGTATAGAACCCTAGTCTTTTACTACGAGCCCAGTGTTATTTACTGAACTCCACCTCCCAGCCCACATTGTCCTCACTGCTGACCTGGCTACCCTGTGTGGTGGCCTTGGGAAACAAACCTTCCCTTTTTGTAGGCTGCATGCTCATTCTTTTGTGCATGACAACCCCATTCGGCTTAGTGTGTTGAGTTGGTGATGATTATGATTTTGCCATGAATGTTTTTAAAAAAAATAAAACTGAAAGGAGAATGGATTCATTCATTGCAACCGGGACAAACAGCTGGCTAAACAAGGCTGATTTATTCTGCAGGAGGATAAATGCAGGGTAAAAGTCTGGGATGGAACCCTTTCTCTGGCTCCTGCACTCCAGAAGATTCCAAGCAAGATGCTTTCCCCTGCTGAGTCAGAAACTTAGATAGGTTTTCTTAGACCCTAAAAATATTATCTTAAGACTGAGAAAGGGTATAATTCAATGGTAAAGCACTTGTTTAGCATATGTGAGGCCCTGTATTTGATCCCCAGCACCATAAAATATAAATGTATATGAAAACATATAAAGAGACATATGTAGATATGCAGAGACATTTGTATACTTTAGACAAACAGTCTAGGGTATGGGTTATGCAGGGGAGTACCCCAATTGTATAACTCCTTTGTACAACTAACTTACAACTTAACAAAATGAATACCAGGAAGCTTGAACACGTCTTGATAGGCTGGCTGGGGTAAGGTCAAGGCAGAGGGTGTGTAAAACAATCACAATATTCAATATACTCTGTGAAAATAGAACCAGATAACTTGAGGGAATGAGCGGGGTTGGAAGAGATGGGGAAGAAAGACAGAAAAGGTGACATTGATCAAAAGCCCTTACACTCATAAACTGACATATTGAAATGAAACCCCCCTTTGTACAACTACTTAAAGATAATTAAAAATAATTCTAAATTATATACTTTGTATATAATTATTTAAAATTAGATACTTATATATAACATAATTATTATATTATATCACCTTAAATTTCACTATCTCTTAGGTCTCTTTTGACAATGCAAAGCACTTCTCATTTTTTAACTGGGTTGCAACATATAAATACACAAACTATATGGATCTTAAATGTTCTGTTTGATACGCTCTTAGCTTTGTGCATGCCAGCCCCCAGACCAAGATGGAAAACATTTTCATTACTTTCAAAGGGTCTCACATGCTCCTCCCATCAGCATCATGGACCAGAGTAATTTCATCAGCCCAGTTCATCCTGCCTGATATTGAACATCACAGCAAGTACTTCTCTGTATCTTCCATCCTCTGTTCAGCATTGTCTTTCAAATTCATCTGTGTCAGTGTGTCTCAGAAGTTTACTTCTTTTTATTATTGCATGACATGTATGAATATTATACAATTTGACTGTCTTTTATTTAACATTTAGGGTTTTCTTGTTTTGACTATTATCAATAAAACTGACTTTGCTACTGTAATTAGCTTGTCACACATCTTTTGGTAGAAACACATACTCATTTCTCTTGTGATTTCTGGGCTACGGAATGGACTTACATTTTTAATGAAATTAAGCTAGCAACTCTCCCAACAACTATATGAAAGAGAGTGCCCTTAAGTAAACCCCTAAATAAGCTAGGTGCCAGTGATTTACACCTGTAATCCTAGCTACTCAGGAAGCTGAGATCTGAGGATTGTAGTTCAAAGCTAACCCTGGGCAGGAAAGTCTGTGAAATTCAACCACTTTGAGACACAGTTCCAATTAACCACCAGAAAACTGGGAGTGCAGCTGTATCTCAAAGTGGTAGAGCATTAGCCTTGGGCAAAAACAGTTCAGGAACAATGCCCAGGTCCTCAGTTCAAGACCCACAACATTATATATAGCCAATCCTACCCAACTTTAGCCAATTATTTTCTAGAATTTTTTTTTATTTTCTAGAATATTTTAAAGCAGATCCAGACCTTACATAATTTTAGAAACAAATACTCAATATATATCTGAGATAGATAAGAACTTTTTTATTATTTTTATTATTTTGTTTTTGTTGTTGTGGCTCATGTAGTTTGAACTTGGAGCCTGGGCATTGTCCCTGAACTCTTTTGCTCAAGGCTAGCACTCTACTACTCTGAGCCATAGCTCTACTTATGTTTTTTTTTTTTTTAGTAGTATTTGGAAGTGAGAGTCTCATGGACTTTGCTGCTCAGGCTGATTTTGAGCCATGATCCTCAGATCTCAGCCTCCTGAGTAGCTAAGATTATACGTGTGAGCCACCAGCATCAGGCAGAACTTTTATTTTCATCATAACCACAACATCACTAGGAAAAGCAATATGAATATCTTAATAGGATCTAATACCTTGTGGTCCTATTTCCCCACTGTCTTGAGAGTACTGGTGTGTTTGACAAGACCATACTAAAGCTACCAATACAACTATCTTTATTGCAGCATTATTTACCATAGCTAAGATATGGAACCAACCTGGATGCCCCTCAGTAGATGAATGGATCAAGAAAATGTGGTATATATATAAATATATAATGAAATTCTATGCCTCCATCAGAAAGAATGGCATTGCCCCATTTGTTAGGAAATGGAAAGACTTGGAAAAAATTCTATTAAGTGAAGTAATCCAGGCCCAAAGAAACATAGGTCCCATGGTTTCCCTTATTTGCAATAACTAGTAAAGGTTTAGGTCAAGCAGAAAAGGTCAAAAGCTATGTACATATGACCATATAAGATGATGTTAGGCGAAGTGAACCCCAAGATAGGGACACAATTTTTTTTTCTTGCTTGCTATTGTTTTTAATGTATTTATAATGTACTATGTGATGTTTTTGTTTCTTTGGTATGTTTCTCCCCCATGGTATATCCCCTGTTTTCACTGTATTTGATTCCGGTGCCCTGCATCTTGTATACACGTTTTTCTAATTTGGGGAGGAGAAGTGAAAAAAACAAAATGCTTAAATAGGGATAAAGGTTGATCCATTGTAACAATGAGATGTACAAGACACTGTGTTGAACTTTACAACTTTGGCAGGGGGCAGGGGAGAAGTTGGGGAGGTGAGGAAGGAAAGGATGGTAAGGGAAAAACAAAGAAAGAGGCAACAATGCTCAATAAAAATGTACTCATTATCTTATTCATGTAACTGTAACCACTCTGTACAGTATTTTTACAATAGAAAATATATGAAAAAGAATATTGGTATGTTTGAATCAAGAAGCAGTGAATTGTATTTTGTTTGGCTGATACTTGTCTCTAAATTTATAATAGTTTCTTCTTTCTTTTTAACATCATTTATTTTATGGAAGAAGCCAATTCATCTGATCTATAGAATTTTTCACTTTCCAGACTTTAATTAAATCCTCAAGGATCATACTTGGGACATATAAACTGGGAGGTAGAGCTGTGGCTTGATTATACTCTGGCAGCACTGTGTACTTCTTATTGCAGCATATAAGGAAGTATATAATACCTTCTCTCCTTTGGAAGTATACTAGCATTGACCAGCATTGCCCACTTTCAAGCTAGTTTTATCCCTCTTAGTTCCCTAAGGCTTTGCTTGCTTTATGCTCCATTCCAACTTCTCTCTCTTAGTGTCCTACACTAACCCCCAAAACTCACCTGACCACACTGTAATGGTTCTTTTAGACTTTACCTATTCATAGTGGCTTCGTCTGTGGCTTTAGCAGTTAAACTATGCCCTAACCAAACAGAATGAGATAAAGCTGAAACCAAACCCTACTCCCTGTCCTATTGCCCCTTCTCAGTTAGATCTGTGGTTCTTCTACCAGAATCACATTGAAAACTACCATGAAAGCACAGCATTTAGACTGTGTGAAAATATGAGTGCTTCTATGACAACCCATAAGTGACCGTCTCAGATGGGCTGCATCCCAAGTCAGTGATGCAGACCATTCTCTTGTTCTTGAGGAGACCACAGCAGTCAGGCTTGGCTTTATAAAGGTTCTTTCTTCATTGAGGTTAACTCTGCTTTCTTAGAAATTGTCACGCATTGAGTCATGTGCTTCACTTTTGAAGTTAACCCATAGGTGTGACATTATAATGTGGCAATGTGGTCAGGTATACTAATTTTTTTTTCTTTTTATCTTTGAGTTGTGGCTTTCAAAAAAGATAAAATTTGCCCTCGTAGCTGCTTGTAAGTGCATTAACTATATTCACATCAGTGTGTGTTCTTTAGTTGGGCATGATAGTATGTTTCTGTTATCCCATTTGGGCCCACAAGTTTGAAGCCAATCTGGGTAAATGGTGAGACCCCCCCTTTAAAAACAAAAACAGAATAAGCTGACAAAATCAAAACATGTATCTGGAGGATTTTTTTTTTTTTTGCAGAACTGAAACAGCACCCATCCAATAACTCTCCCCTCTCCCATCTCCCAGCCATAAGATCACCATCCTACTTTCTGTTTGTACATTGCTGACTATGCTAAATATATGTATGGGAAATTGTATAGACTTTTGTGACTGGATTAATGTTCTCAAAAGTTCATCCATGTGCCAAGATTTCCTTCTTTTATAAGGCCGCATAATATTCTATTGTATATATTTCACATTTTCTTCATCTATTCATTTGTTAGTGGATGTTCAGGCCGCTTCTACCTTCTGGTTATTGTAAACAAAGCTGCAATGAAATAGGTCTGCAAATAACTCTTTGAGATCCTACATTTGATTTTGTGTGTGTGTGTGTATGTGTGTGTGTATGTGTGTGTGTTGTTATTGTTGTTTTGTCAGTTAGGGGCTTGAACTCTGGGCCTGGGCGCTGTCCCTCAGTTCTTCAGCTCGAGGCAAGTGCTCTACCATTTGAGCCACAGTGCCACTTCCAGTTTTCTGGTGGTTTATTGGAGATAAGAGTCTCACAGACTTTTCCTGCCCAGGCTGGCTTTGAATGTGTTCCTCGAATCTCAGCCTCCTGAATAGCTAGGATTGGAGGCATGGGCCACCACAGGCACGCACCTGGTGGGCTTTCAGAGTGTGATTAAGATACCTGCTAAGAGGAAAACATATCCACACATGACTATGACAAGGAGTAGACATAAGCATAAAGAGGAAGTGAGGGAAGAGCCCTAGGTAGGGCACACTTGTCAATAATATTTATTAGTTCCTCTTTGATATTTATGGTCTTTCCTCAGCAAAGATCCCTTAGCAAAGATCTCCATCCTTAGCACATATCAGCAGCTAATATTCACATTCCTCTTCCTCCTTATCAACCCTGGTTCTAGTTCTTGTCTATTGGCCTTATGTTCACCATCACTGTATATGGGAATGTAAGAGAAAAGGGACCAGGCTGAGAAGAAATGAACCCAAGATACAGAGCCAGAGAGAGAATTCATGAAGCCTTAAAACACAGCTGCAGAATTAAAACAAAAATGTCAGGGAACAGAGTGTTCCAGCTGACTTAACTTCCTGTTGATTGTCTCTGGGGAGGTGGGGTGAGGTCTGGAGTCCTAGAATTGGGGTAACAAGAGCTCAGAGGGCTGGTGGGGGTGGGATTTGCCTTTTCAAGTGTGTTCACCCAGGAGTCAGATGGGTTCCCATCTGCAAGGCTGTTAACATTCATTTCCTGAGGCTGGCCATGGTCAGAGGAGGCTTTTGGCAAAATGATGTGCCCAACCTACAGAAAAACAGGATGTTAACTTTCAGATCTGATTGAGCCATGAGATGCAAATTCCTCCCTCACCCCACCCCCACCTTACTCCCTAAACACTACCACCCACACCATTCTCCTTTCTGCTGCAGAAACCCATTCATCTCCCTGTGTGACTTCTTCTATGAGGGGCTGCCTGTGTCCTTTGCTTCCTTGCTGGCCCTGCTTGTGAGGTCAGATTTAGGGCTTAACCCATTTCATTACTATTTCAGATTTATGGTCACTTTAACTAGAGTTCCTTTCTACTTCCCTGAGTGACTGATGAGAATTCTCATCAAATAAGAAAATATGTTTGGTTAAGGAATCTTGTCTTCTCCAAGCACTTATGTGGTAGTGACCCCCTTTGCCTGCAGTATCTGTACAGGAAAGTGTTTGGTGTGTCCCTTTCTTGCCTTCACTCACTCTTACCCCTTCCTTTACTCTTCACTGTTGACTACAAGCCCCTTCCTGTTCAAGAAAGGAAACAGAAAGAGCAAATACAAACCAGAAGCAATTCTACTGAAGTTCGATTATCTTCACGATGCAAATGTCACCTATTTTTACAAGGGCAAACCCCAGAATAAAATGTTTACAGAGCAACAAGTTGGGTGCAGCCAGCTTTCCGTAGGAGAGAAAGATGGATTCCAGACTTCTGCCCATTCATAGGGCTGATATGCATTCTGTTAGCAAAGACACTACAAGCCTGAATAGGCCTGAAGCTGTCCTCTGATGAACTCTCATGTTCCTCTCTACTAGCTCTTGGGCTCCTTGTTCATAGGGCCCTTCCATCTGGAGCCCCACTGTCCTCTAGGTCAAGCATCCCTAGTTCTACTTTCTCTTCCTCTTGCCTCTGGGCCTTCATAGATTCAACTGGATCTAGCGTTCCTCAGGACCCAGCAGCATCTTCTTGAGGACATTCAGTACTATATTTAGTTTGCATTTTGATTCAAACATGCAAGAAACTAGGGCTTACATGAACATATCAAGATGAGAAAAGTCTTACATCTTAAATGCTCTTACAGATCAGGAAGCAGAAAAGGTAAATAAAGATACTAAGCTGCAAGAAATGCAATAATGACATATCATAAAAAAATAAAAACTATGGAGAAGATCTCAGCACCAGTAGTAGGGAGATTATACAATGTGATGAAAGCATGTAAATGAGTTGATCTATGGCAATGTTATTTGGGAATTTGATTGTGTGATAAAGAGAAGCCACATTTTGAGAGGTTGAATGGGGAGTCTTCATTAGAAAGACTGACAGCAACTGCCAGCAGAGTCATATCCCAAAGATTTGCAGCCTTGAATGCAGTTGATACTATTAGGAAACTGAGCCATGGGGGTATTAGAATAAAGAAAGAGCAGAAAACAATCTCAGCAAACCAGGCCAACTCTAATGGAGAGTTGAAGAGGGATGCCATGGTGATCCGAGGAGAGTCAGGAGACAGAGGGTGTGTACTGGTGGAGAGGGTTTAATAGGGTCATGGTTAGGAGGCAGGATCATAGGGAGCTGAAGAGTTCAGTCTCATGAGTTTATGGTACAGGTCTGGCAGATGGTATCCATATTTTAGTAAAATTTAGGAAAGATGCTCCAGGCCACAATCTTCTCCTTATGAGAAAGCGTGAATGCTGTTTCTGTTGCTACTATGACAAAAAGTATGTTTCTCATACTTAGTGTATGCTAACACTTTTCTAAGCATTTCTCGTGTTTTACCTCCTTTAATCCTTCAGGCAACCCTCTGTAGTAAGTTCTGTTATCCCATTTTACAGAAGAAGAATTTGAAGAATAAAATAGCTAAATACCTTGGCCAAGGTCACAGTTGGATTTAGGAAGTCTGGTATCAGAGCCGGCCCTTAAATTGCTATGCTATATTCTGTTATTACTAAATTTCTAGGTGAACACACAAGACTGGATTACAGAATGAGTTATCTACTTCTTTGTATGGTTAATGTCCATTCATTCATTCATTCATTCATCCAACATGTATTTACAACAAACTAGAACCCGGGATGGATATTAAAACTTTAACCAATGCAGACTGGAGGATCCTCATCAAACTTAAACTTTCAGTGGAGGATAAAGGAAGTAAACAGGCAATTATAAGGTCCTCACAGTGACAGAAATAGACCAAGTAGAAGTGGCACATAAGTGTATCTCAGATAGGGGAGAGTGTTGGGAGGGGTGACATTGATCAAGATGCATTGTACTCAAATCCCTTTGTTTAAGACTTAAATTTTTATTTTATTTATTTAGTTATTTCATTTTTTTGTCGGCTTGAACTCTGGGCCTGGACGCTGTCCCTCAGCTCTTCAGCTCAAGGCTAGTGCTCTACCACTTGAGCCACAATGCCATTTCCAGTTTTCTGGTGGTTTATTGGAGATAAGAGTCTCCCGGACCTTCCTGCCCAGGCTGGCTGTGAACTGCGATCCTCAGATCTCAGCCTCCTGAGTAGCTAGGATTACAGGCATGAGCCACCATACCTGGCAAAAATTTAATTTTTTAAAGAAATATATCTCTCCCAGGTGATAGGAGAGGGAACAAAGATAGTGATCAGGACTGTCCTCCTCGAGGAAATCTAAACAGAATTGAAAGATGAGTATCAGCTATCTGTACAGCAAGAAATATATTCTAAGTAGAGGAAAGAGCCAGTCAGAGACCTAAAAGCAGTGCTAAATGGCTGGAATGAGAAGTTCTCTTGAGAAGAGACCAAAGAGAAATGTGACCATACCAGGAAATAAGTAAGGAGTTAGACTTTGTCCTGAAGATGCCTGGGAGCCAGTCGCATGTTTTAGAAAGATTTCTACCTGTGGAGTACAAAATAGGTGGGGTAGATGGAAGCCAACTTAGAGGCCAAGGAATGAACAGTCAGAAGATCCACGTATCAGCAAGGGCATAGCATGCTTCATCCAGATGTAGGAAAATGGTGGTATGATGTAGGAGTGGGAGTAATCTTGAGATACTGGAGAGCTAGAATAGTATCACATGGTTGGTAGGATGACAGAGGAATGACAGGTTTCTGGTAGCCACTCTTGACCAAATGGATGGATAGGAAGACCACTACAAAAGGAAGGAGACATTAACAGGTGAGGGCATGGGTTTTAAGCAGATTTTTCTGCACATGCCTATATTGCCAGTGAATGTAAGATTTCATTGCTCAGGAAGCTTTCTACACATGTATCTGCTATTATCAAGGTAAAATGGCAAGGGCAGTGGTCACATAGGTGACATTTGCATCTTTCTTACGTCTTCCACTTTTTAAATGAAGAATCACTGGAGGCAGTCATGTTAAACCAAGCAGATAACCTCTAGTTTTGGACAAGTTGTTCCTGGCACAAGATACCAAGCATAATTTATCATACCTTTAGTGGAAAGGTTGTTACATCTCTGGACATCACCAACTATCCTAAAAGGAATTATGATGTAAGATGAGTTCAAGAAAATATACCATTATTTCTGTGTCATCCTACTTACTTTCTAGAGGAAAAAAATACAGAGAGGGTTATTCTGATTAAAATAGAATATTTGTTCATCTGGAATTAAGAGGAGGAGGAGGAAGACAATGAACAATACAAACTGGGAGAGAAGGATGAAAAAGGTGACATTGATCAAAATGGATTGTACTCATAAATTGATGCATCGTATTGAAATCTCTTTGTACAACTACTTCGAGATAATGAAAAAATTGGAGTAGGAGAGGAGGGGGGAGAAGAAGAGGAAAGAGAAAAGGTCATCAGTATCACTTGCCATTTTAAACTTACATAGGAACAAGACATTGCAAATTTGACAATACTTATTTTTTTCAATTTATAATTTTTTCCATGGAAGAAGTTAGTTGAGTTTCCAATTCTCCTTTTCTACCCCACATTCTCCCGTCCTGCTGTTTATGTGCCTCTCTCCCTCCCAGCTCCTTTCCCTACCCTTCCAGAATCTGCTCTCATGACTGCCCCCACCCCCATACTACCACCACCATTTTCATCTTTTAAGTCTATATCTGTCTGAATAACTCAGATGTCTTCAGCTGTAATAAAAGATCATAATCTAAGCATCTTAAACAAATTAAGAATTGCATTACTGGACTTTGCTTTGCAGGAGAAAAATATCTCCAGAATCTGTCAATCCAATGCCTCAACTGAAAGATTCATCAACGAAGTCATTGGGTTCTTTATACAATGAATATCTGCTGGGTGCCTATTCATGATTTGAGCACACAGGATACATACAAAAATATTTGTGTTCATGGAGTGTCTATCTTGGCTCTTTATGGCTTTGCCTCATGGTAGCAAAATGTCTGCTTTAGTTCCATTTATCACTATAAGGTAGGCTAGTGCTCCATAATCACCAAACATTTCTTCTTGTGTGCTTTTTTTGTTGTTGTTGGTCATGAGGCTTGAACTCTGGGCCTGGGCACTGTCCCTCAGCTCTTCAGCTCAAGGCTAGCGCTCTACCACTTGAGCCACAGTGCCACTTCCAGTTTTCTGG